>NW_027287538.1:36633804-37091304 GCF_022747635.1 Hetaerina americana | reverse complement strand
AACCTCATAAAATCTCCCGAAGTGCAAATGTAGGTATGATTATGGAATATTAAACTGCCGTCGGTTTGCAGTCTCTGCCGTACGCGGTGGAAAAACAAACAACAAACAAAGGGCACAAGGGGAGATATGCCGAGCCATCAAAATTAAGGCCATTGTTTTTTCGGATGCAGCAAAATGGTTCTTTGATGCAAAACCCGAGATAAAGCTGGGTGCCTATCTCCGAAGCTTTATCAGGGGTCAAAAAACCAAGTTCGGGCTTTTTGTTTGGGCATTAAATTCATTGGATTCACGGGCGCGAGAGATTATATAATTGCTCCATAAAATACGACACAGATGTAATCGTCATAGGTATGAAGAATGAAAGCATTAGCAGTCGTAGTTAATATGGAAAAAAATAACCAATTTAGAAACGCTGGCGTGTGGATGCTGCTTGAAATCATACATTATGTAATGTCCTGAATAGGTCATTAATTTTAGTCACAAATAAATATTTAGCACAGAATATTTTCAGCGTAGAACGGCTATTTATTTTATTGATAAAAAAATTTTGAACACACATTTTGCCAATAAAATAATGAAAACTGATAATTGACAATCACAAATATAATAATATTGTCATTGATAAACTAATCTGGCGATGATATATTTCTAGCTTTCACTTACATTGCAGAAATAATCAATAAAAATTAAAATGTGCAACTCTTTGTGCGCATTTGTCCTCAATGGGCACACACATGGCTTCGTAGATGTGAAATGAAGTCGCTAGCTCATGTCCTTGGTAATTGAATTTACAATACTTTCGGGGTGTGAACTCGAACATTTCACAACTTTCAGGCCTAAGGTCCCAATTTCAATGGTCGCTTTGGTGCTGGCATTTTCGAGGTGAATTTGTTTGGAACATTTTTAATGTTTAAACGGTTCTCTATGTACAACGTATATATAAACTAGTCAAATAAACAAACGAAGAAGTACTGGTCAGGGTGAGGGGAAAGAGAAGATTGTGGGAAGAAATACGACAGAGGTAAACAAGATGGATGCTAAGCGTTTTGATTTGTAATAGGGGTGTTGATACCTGTGGTAGACAGGAGAACATTAGGCAGGTGAGGAAGGAGTAGAAATAGGATAGGGATGTTGGACGAAATGAGTTTGGAAAGAAGTTGCGGAATGCAGAGGGGTTTAGTGTAATGTTGGAAGTCGGATGTTTTTTCGCTGGGAGAGGCAAGGTAGTGGTCGTACCATTGCGTAGTCTGTGTCCAACAACATCCTACCTCAACTGATACGAGTACCATAAATAATAATAAACAAGCTTTTGAAGAAAGAGCACTTGGAGAAACATCACAATACCATCATGAAAACGGAGTCCTTCTAAAATCCACCCTCTTGGGTAACGTAAACCTAAATTCTCACCGTATTTCTAAGCGTTATTAACGGAATATTTGACACGATTATTGAAATAAAATTTAATTTTATATGCCTATCGGGCAAAGATTTCAATACTGCTCAACGATTATAGATGATTTAGACATAAATTCTCTTTTACACATTTGAAACCTTGCATACCCGTACACCCAAAAAACTCATAAGTAATAAATCATTGAATTTACGTGAAACCCTTATTTAAACACTGTTTCAATGCAATTTCAACTTGGATTATATTTGGACACATCCTTGTTATTACTAAGACCCCATTATAGGAGTGCATAATGATCATTCAATTGACATTAACTCATTACCACCATGATTATTTTTAATTACTGATTAAGAAGAATAACCACTTTACTACTATTAAAGAAAGAAGATGGAAATACTTAGTACTGTAAGATACGACGGCTTTTCACTATATCTTCTGCCTCGTACTTTTTTACAAATACTTACCGAATATAATTAAATAATAATAATTGGAAAATACTGCAAAAAAAGTTTCTTTCGCTCAAAAAGACAACGGGAGAAATTGAAAGATTCATACAAGTGTAAGTTAGGCAATGGATGATGGAGAATAAAAGTAAAAAAAATAACATAGTAGCCAAGGAAATGACATCTTATTTTGGTATGGAAATTAAATCATGTCATGGGTGAAGTGGTATTAAAGTAAAGTAAAGTGATATAAAAGTAAGGCATGAAAATAGAAAGAATTGTAGCAATTGGAAAACACAACTCAATGAACGAAACTTAATAATTGGTCATAAATAAGTGGATAATTTGAAGACGTACCAAATCTTGATAGATACCGAATCCGTGAATTGAAGAAGAGATTTTAGACGAGGAAAAAAATATGTAGGTGATGAATAATGACTATTAAGGATAGAAATAAAAGACTTAATGGAATAAACAAATAATAAAAGTAGTGAGAAATAAATTTGTGAAATGAAATTACGTTGACATAATTGCAAAGCTGGAGCGAAATGTCATTTATGGGGAAGTGTTGACGTTGCTTTAGAAAAACTGTAGCGTGGTTGTGAGAGGGGCACAAAGGAAAACCGGTAACAGCTATTACAGACTGAACAAGAATTAATTAATGGAACTTAGAGATGCAATATAGAGGGTAAAACAATAGGAAAATGTGCGTGGTAAAACCCTTTCACTACACTCGCCGAACAGGAGGTTAATTAAACAATTTTTGTGTTCTCTGAGTATTGGATGACAAAAAATTATAATTGGCACTACGACACATGAACAAAGTCTGATTCCGAGGAAATATTCGTAGTTATTCAAATAGTAATAATTTCTAGTTATGTCAGCCTATCCAATTCATTTGAATATCCCAGCTTATTTCAACGGCATTCCGGTTATTGTCCAACAAATGAAACTCCTTGATTTTAAATACACTCTGTTCAAGAAACATTTTCTGCTTTATAAAAAAATATTAACTTATGTCTACCTTAATACTAATTGAAGACTAATGTTATTGTTTAGTGACCAATCGAAGGTTTACGAGATTATTGATATGAATCCGTTCTCAACATGCGGCTTCCAAATTCCTCTTGATAATTTCAATGGAGACGTTACCCTCAACATTGCATCTTGGGAAATAATTATCAGTAAACAGAGACAAAATTAATATGAACATTTGAAAATAGCATTATCATCAACAATTTATAATCACGTTATTTGAGATCTGAATGTACTCCAAGCTGCCTTTTGAAAATAGGCATTCGCCGAAAATTAAAAAGAGAGCATGTTCATTTTATTTTTCTCACAAATTTTAGGTGCCTTCCCATTTATTTGTATCTTTATATTCGTGAGTCGTGTCAACAACACACCCATATACACACAACCCATGCCTTTTAACTACCCTGATATCGAAAGAGAGAAAGATAGGCAATTATGTAACATATGAAACGATGGAAATTCGGTAGGACGAAATAAAGATGAAAATGATATTAATAGGCCACGGAGAAAATAAAAAGACATTGGACGTATGGGACGAGAGAAGATACAACAACACAAACTGGTAGGTTAAGGAAACTACTTGGACGCAATCCGGGTCACAACGTGGAAATATGGAAGGGAATAAAGATGACGGGCGAAGAGACAATTACTGAAGCAGGTCATGGAAGATGGCAGCGAAAAAATAAAAGAATTAAAAGACTGAATGTAAAAAGGCAGTGCATGAAGCCATCACATGGATTTATTTCTGAAAATTATGATGGTTCAGATAATCGATAAAACACCATAAACCCTAATTTTCTCCTACCCGGCTGTACCCTCTTGTCTAATACAGATAGGTACACGGCAAAAACAAGCTTCGTGAGCTAATTAATCTTAACAAACATTGATGTTTAGCTTATAGGTCTATTGGGGAGGAAAATCTTTGCATAGTTGTTACAGTTCCAAGGCATACAGAGATGCTGATTTTTAACGTCAACTTAATAAATTATGTGCTCATCAATGCTTTTGAATCCTAATATATATTACACTAAGCTTCCACGGAAGCTCCATCCTCACTTGAAACATACAAGCCCTCCTTTCTTACGAAACTTCTTACTGTTTTCCATCAGTTTAGCGCCCAGTTCTCGACTCGGATGTTCAAGCTTAAAAAAAATGCATATAACAGCAATTCTCGCAGCTTGCCGCTAGCATTTCAAGGCACGACGCCCCAGTAGCAAGAAGCTGGCGAGATGGACCTTAATGTGACCTCGAGACCTGGTGATTAAGCGCCCGTGAATTTCGGGTCAAAGCAAGCAAAAACGGAGAAACTCCAGCAACTACTGGTGAGAGGATATTCGAGAGAAGACCCGCCCTAGATGAGAGTTGGAAGAAGGCATGAGGGCGGATGATGTTCAGACGTTTAGGACAACCCTTTATCTCAAACACTTCGCCTTCTGTTGTAAACGCAACGCTACACATAACAGAACACGCTCCCGTCCACAGTTTTAAAATAGTCAACGTATCGGATGTACGAAATTTCGAAGCTCTATCTCTAATCCACACCAAACTCATATACTTCAAGGTCAATCCGTTATCTGGTGTTTCAGCAACAAGAATCATTGGATTTAAAAGGATCGGAAATACCAACTGGATCGCTTTCTCCCTTTCAATCGTGGGAAAAAATATGATCCCACAGTATTTTAGATGGCCAAAAGATAGATTTATCCTATCCAAAAAGGTATCTGGGCTTCATATATACCTCCTATTCCTTAGAAGTCAATAATTATTAACACAATAGAAGAAAATGCTTTTGTAAAGCAGTACAATTCCTGTAAAAACCCAACAAGTTGAACACGGGATACTGTCTCCCTTTCCTGCCACTGAAAGTCTCGAGCATAATGCCAATATACCAAACTTAACATAATGTATTGTTCCATTTCTATCCTTTATGGGTTTATCTTTTATTCGGCTGAAAATGCTGAAGTTTTTCCTGTCCTACAAAGACAGCCCTCGTAACTCATGGATTGAATCCCGTGTAGGTAACTGCGCCCTTGGTCTTAGAGATTTAGTTAGGTCTACAGCCTCAGATTAATAGGACGTGGTGTTCGAATCTTTTAGGCATACATTACTTACCTTATATTGTCAAAAGATTTATGCTCAGATTAAAAGGAAGACTGCGGAACACTCACCTGAAAAGAAAAAAAATGGAAATAGAGAATATTCCCGAATACACAATGTAGATTATTCACACGCATTGTTCAATAATAATTTTAAAACAGGCAATACATAGTAATAATGACTAGGAATCAGAATGGCCGTGTTCGTGAATTATCATTGTAAAATGTAAAATTCCGAAGTGAAAATTAATTAACTTGAAAAAGAAATTTCTTGTTCCTCTGTACAGTTTTCCGACAAAGTCACCTGTTTAATGCAAGAAAAGATTTTTTCGCATTTTAAAACGATAACGGAGAAAAAACTGTCTTTTATTAATGGGTGAGCAGAATACCAGATCAAACCTTTGTTGCTACGGTGAAACCTCTACTATCCCTTCTCGGAAAAATAACAGAAATATACACACGTTTTCAGTTTATACTTTATATTTATTAGATTCATCTAACCATCAAATTCAGTACCATTGCTAGGATAGGTTAGTACTTTCGAAAGTATGAACAGACGAGCAATGATTTTTGCGCAAATAGGTTCACAGATTTATATGTGTATTTGAAAGAAATGACATTTTTAATGTGCCCTCTAGCTTTAGTCATTACTTATATGAGTTAGTTCAGGCTTGATAAAACCTGATAGTATTTAATTAAGAATTATCATGGAAAGGAACAAGAAAATCCATTGACGTTTTGACGATAAAAATCTAAGATTGGTCGCCCGTGATTTTCAAATTAAGGACCGAGTGTTTTGAGTAATGGTGCACGCCGGGAGTAGCGGATATTGACGATTAGATCACGAAAGCGAGGAGAATGCCAGTTTTAATATTCTCATCTCGATAATCATTTGAGGCCATATTGGGATATCGATTACTTCTTCCCCTACCTCCTCCGTGAAGGTCTTGGTTTAGCGGATGTGGTTAATGACACAATTGATCCTTCAGGTCATTTCAATTAGTCGAGGGTGTTGAACTAAGGACGATTTAGGAGCGCGAAAAGAGAAGAGATGATAATGAGAAATAAGCAAAAAAGACAGGCCCTGCGTTGGAGTTGATCCATTTTCACTTCCTTGGTAAAATTTCTCTTTAGCCCATCACCAAAATACGGCATTTAACTATTTGAAAATTCAATTATCAAAACAATGCCTCAGTATTATAAACGAGTTAATTCAGAGGGTAACAACACAAGGTACGTGTAAGCCTTGTACATTCACAATCTGTTCAGAAAATCTAATAAGGAAAGAAGCAAAGAAAAGTTCATTACGTTTAGCCACTTGTAAATACAGAGGGTGATAAATTATTGTACGGGAATTTATCACACAACTGAAACAAATATTATGGATTAAAAATATTAAACATCACGACAAAGACAAAGTTTCAAGATTCAGCTAGTCGAAAGATAATCTTCTATGAATTACCAGTTTAAATTGTCAGCTTTTACGCTGTATTGGTACTATTCACTATGTTTATGCGCACTCCCACAAAGAGTGAAGGGACTATGGCGATAAACTCCGCGTAGTGAGTGACGAAACTGAAGAACTTGCATACTCTACATAAAAGAAGAGACGGATAATGTTTACATTACCGAACGAAATAAAAGACATAATCGTTGCACAAAGCAACACAAGAAATGCCAGGGGACACATACCACAGCCGGAAAAGTGATGAATAAAAGTAAACCACCACAATATGAAGGAATAAAGCATGAAGGAAAGGAATAAGACCTTACGACTAATCCCATCTGATTGAAAATCTTATGATGATTGCGAATGTTTCACTCTCTTTACACTCACACTCCCGTTTTATATTGCTCTTTCATCACGTGCCCATCGCTCGAACGCCTTGCCAAATTTCTATCCAGCAATGTAGAGAGTGTTTTAATCAGATTCAGACGCGCAAGGGGAACTGTATGTTAAGTGCTAAAGGTGGGAGGGCAGAGGGGATGGGACGGAGTTTGAAGGTCTGGAACCCTGCGGCACTCCACTCAGCTGGAAATGCGAAGGAAGAATACCCGTGCCTGAACGGAGGGGCAACTGAGGCGGGGGGTCGGAGGCGGGAGAGGTTTTATAGTTTATCACTTCCCCGATCCTATTAGATCTTAGGAATGCCACTACCCCGGGTCCCCGGAAATTAAGGGGAAAGGAGTTGAATTCTAAACAGCCCGGTAGGTGCCGCCCAAAGCGCCTATCGGCCGTGAAGGGGAAGTGAGGCCGATTGAGATGTCTCTTTCACCGTTTTTATTTCTCTTCTTCCTCGACATCACTCGCATTTTCCTCCTCCAATCTCCTTCCCCACCCGTCCAAACGCTCCCCTCTGGAAGCCGACGAAAAGGCCTTCCCTGAGTTTTAAGAGCTCGTTAAAGAGGAATAACTTTGACCTTTCTTTTAATAAAATCCCGTCGGTATTTATGACGCGGCCGTCTCCAATAAAACTCGACACCGATCGCGTCGCTTCCTTGAATCCTTCCCTAAACTGCCACTGACTACGACAGGGACATCGATTCCCCCCAGAAGGCATGTAGGGAGCGATCTTGCGAAACCGTCCCACCCAGTGATTATGTCGAAATTTACTGTTTTCCCAACGGCTAACCCGATACACGAATTATCATTCCCAACTCCTCGTTCTTTTGTCGCTCGGGCGGACCCCTATCCCTGAACGGATATGGAACCGGGGAGCCTTATAAAAAGAAGAAAAATAATGAATGGAAACGATCTTCTGCTTTACAGCGCCAGTTATAGCTGTAAAACGCTCCAGAGCTAAAAAGATTTTCAGGCTAGGTGGGTATTTGGGGCAAGATAACACAAAATTCACCTTTTTTTCAAATTTTGGTTGAGTAAAATGTAAAAGAATGTTCTATTCAGGCCCATAATCCCTAATTGTGCGGAAAAAAGTGGAAATTATTCAAGTTAGCAAAAAAGGAAATATAAAAAGAATATTTGAATATAAAGGAGGAATATAAAGTGTGTCGAATATCTGACAACTTTTCCAGCGAATTCTCGCTTGGCAGAAACAAAATTATTATTACTATTTATTAACCTACTGTTTAGGTTTTTTATGGATGGAACGAAAAAATACCTATACATTTCTTAGCATAATTCAAAAGACAATCTGACCGCACACAACAAAAACAATCTTTCAATCCAACTCCTACTCAACTTAATTTCGTCCAACATGCGCATTATTTTCCTCCCTCTTCCTCGCTTGCATAACGGACTCCCCTCTATCACAGTCTTCAACATTCAATAGACTACCAAATTGCTGTTCATCGACCTTTCCGTCCTCCTTAACTTTATAATATAGCTAAACAAGAAGGTAAATCCATTAGTTCTGCTTTATATCGAGCAGATTTTATCATTTATACATACTGGCCATCTAGTACCAGAGTTGAATTAAGGTAGTGTTGTGAATATGGGTATCGCCAAGGGAAACAATTTTCATCTGAGACATTCAGCGCACACAAGCAGGGACAGTATCCGAGCACTGCATCAATTCAAAACATAATTTAGAGCGGAATTTAATTCCGCAATTAGGCCTGCATGTTGTGTTACCAGAATTATCCCGTATTCCACCTCCAGATTAGGTTCATCACCAACGCTTTACCAAAGTTTCTGGGAAATTGGCTGATTAATTTTATCCCCCATTATTGCCCTGTGAATACGGAATCACTATCACGCCTCTCAGACGAGGATTGGTATTATTTTTTCGAATCAATCGGAATTAGACCGTAAATCAAAACTATCGCGACAGTCCACCACGCAATTAACTCACCACCGTAACCAACCACCCATCTCAAACGAGGGAAATGAATCCGAAACACTAAGAACAGCTATTAGTATACATAGCTTCAACGGAAAGAGAGAGGGGGGAAAAGGGGGGGGGATACTATGTATGGAAGAGAGGGATAGGAAAAGGGCGATGTCGTTATGCGAGACGAATGGCCGGAATGAATCGTACGTTCGTCTCTAAAGGAGGAGAAACGACACGAGCTCATCAAGAAAAGGAGAAGGGAGTGGGTGAAAGAGACTTCCTTGTATAAGTAGTCGACTGGTTCTCAAGGAGGCACATAAAGCGGGAGATTTTGAAGAGTCCTTTCACACAAAAAAAGGGAAAGCGAGGATAAACTCTTCATTCTTTCTCGTTCTTTTAGTTTTTTCCTCATCCCCCATGGAGAGGTACTCGTCGCCGCCATCATCATCATCGAGGGAAAAAAAATAGGTGGAGGAGAAGGAAGATCTGCGAAAGGAAAAAGGATTCTCTCCCGCCATTCGGAAGACGTCTGGATGCGGCGTCGGCTTATTTGTGAATGGGTATTAGTCCAGGGAAAAGACGATGTCTTCTCCGTTATTCATTTTTTATTCCAACGTACGTACCGGCCCCCTTTGGCCAAACAAGCAAGGAAAGAAGTATCGGTGACGAGGTGAGCGCGGGACGAATGCCACCACGGGAACAGGTCAGAGGGTGATGGATAATTGAAGTATCATTTCCGTGGAGAAAGCACATGTCCCTAGACATAGACGGAAGTAATCTGACAAATGGTGACCTGTTTACCAATGTAACGAAAAGTCTAACGCACTTTGGACGCTGGTGCTCAGGATATAAGTATCCAATTCACTGTGCTTGCTACTAAAATGTGAGCCATTCTCCGAGAAAGACAAATGATTGATTGAAAGAGGCAAGAAAACATAAATTTACTTTCATTTGAGAGTCATTAAAATATAACAGTGACGAGTGAGAAATTTTGGTTCAGCATGACATTTGCGCATTCGGTAAGGCCGAAATAATCAACCTGATTGTTTGCCTTAGATAGGTGAGGAAGTATTTAACCTTGAATCAAGTCCTACAAGGCATGAAGGTCAAATTTTCAGGGTGAACAGGAGGCTAGCTCCATTCCCTGTGCTATCTGCGATCACCCACGAGACGGGAAAACCGCTGGTAGTAGCGGAAAGAGTACCGCACCTCTTATTTCCAGGTGGATGGGCCCAAAGACAATGCGAAATCTAAATGAGAAACCAGTACTTTTTCCAAGGTATAAATTAATTAACGATATGTAGGAATCTCAGATTTATATTAAGCTATTTTATGCAATTGGAACTGACGCGTTTGGTACTCTGTTAATATATCTGTATGAAGTACCTAATTATTAAAATATAAGGGGATCTCAGTTGGCATTTCAGAGCAGTCCAAATACTTTAGCGGTAACACTGAAGTCAAACATTCCATGAGGTGCACATTTCAAAAGAAAATGTGGGTTGACCGAAAAAAACCTAGGTTTCATTTAACATGTTGCATGAAAACGTAATGAAAAGGAAAGTGAGAGGTGTTACTACGCTTAGCTTAGGCCACATTGGAATAGGTGAACCGTGACGGGTGAGATAGAATAATTAGGTCTAGACCCCTTGATTCACGAAGAGAACAGCAAGGCTAATAAACTTTGGAAAGGTAAAGAACGCCCGAGCTTAAACACAGAGTTAATTATTATGGCATTAAATTATATTGTTAGATTCGACCACCAAGATGAAATAAGAGAGATAAGGCATCATCACAGACAGAATCAAGTACTTATTCTATCCTCGCAAGATACGCAATCACCCGTAGTAAAAAAAATTCCCAAAATAAAAAGAATCCCAATGCCCAAAAGATTTAAATTTAATGAAATATATATATATATACATTGTGTATTATATTGAATTCATGGATAAATATTTCTGCATGTATAATGGTACCCTAACGCCCGCACCACACACTCTTGTGGTGTATTGTGTAGATGTGGATGTAAAGTTTCTAAGGGTCGATCGGGTAGGCAAGGAATATCGCTGACAACTCCTACCACTCTCAGAAATGAGAGCCTAAATTTATTTTATCATCACGACAGCAATAAATTTATTTTATCATCACGACAGCAATCGCATCTGCGTAATACCCTTTTATATCTTTTACAAGCAAATCACTGGATAAATCCTTGCTGTTACCAATTTTAGAGTTTTCTTGAACAAAAATATATGAAATTCCACATTTTAGAACATTTTTACTTCACAAAAATAAATTTAAACCAATTAAAATTTTAAAATGCATGAGAAAGCACAACAAATTGCCATAGCCGATTCCCTGTAACAGAGGATAATCGTGCCGTTTAAATTAGATTTATTTTTAAAGTTAAATTCATGTTAATTTCGCCTATGCGTGGAAACCGGCAGTAGCGAAATGAGTTTTAGTGTGAAAAAATAAAGTTAACTTATTCAGTGATGAGAAACATGAGAAACGGACAAAGTACCAGAGCACGCGGTTAATTCCTCAATTCCATTTCACACCAATTTTGAGCTGTTGAAACAACATTAGATGCCAAACATAAATGCTTCCTACGTCACATATACTTTGTGATAGTCAAGTACAATTCAACAGCAACATAAATCGTTTAGCGTAAAAAAAGACTAGCGTCAGCCTATGGAGTGCTGATTAATTAGAGTTCTTGAAAAACAAGGTCTGTCCTAAAAGTGGTAGAACTAAGTCGACGGAAATTTATGTTCACTCTTAAACGAACGACGACACAGACGCACAACTTTCACTCATCACATTTCCCGACAAATGTCAGCAGTTTTGAGCTTTTATCTCAGTAAAAACCTTAACAGTAAAAGAACTTCACATTTGGCGTATAGTTCAATTAAAATGTTCATTTTGACTCGATATTGTAAACAAACGACAGACCTTCCGACCACGGCAGATCGAGGAGTAATGGCATACTGTGTGTCAATATAACAACCATTCGGCTTTCTCCACCAATTCTTGCGCTACACGAAAACGGAGGTTACTTTCTGGACAGATCTTGTAAAAACCGATTTTCTGTGTGGAATTCGATGACCATTATAAATTCTAAAAATATTCAAGAAATGTAGTTGGGATACAAATCATGTTACAACCTTAATTACTGCCATCTTCACCCAGTTCATCAAATAAATTCAAGATATCTCTATCCAGTAGCTCTTCAAGGGCAGAATATTCGAGTAAGTAGGTATATCAAAGGTGAATTGATGATTTTGATGAACCACCACACGGATCGGATTAGGGCAACGTCATTTTTAATAATCCTGAAATATGAGGCATGAGACCGCATCAGGATGGGGTCTCATGCCTCATGACCTTAAATATTTTTCATATTTTTGCGATATTTCGGTCCCAAGTTTGATGTCAAGTGACGAGGATTTCAGTTACTGCATTCGTCGGATAAGGGGTAGAAACTTAGGTTTCTTATCGGTTTAACAGTTATAACTTACCATGTACTTAAACAAAATGTTAAAAATAACAAGGAAATATCATAAAATGAAATAAAACATCCAAAAGTAACCCAGCTGAAATTGGAAAAACGTTTTACATGTAGTCTGATTATAATTGACTCACTTACGGACCCATGAAATAGTTGATACTTGATGTACATGTGTTTCGCCATGGGAATAGCCGCACTTACCTTCTCTCTCTTTCTTCCTTAATTTTCAACAAAATGCTTATTGCCAATAAAAAGGCATTTTGCACATACGACAGCTTTCCCCATCACGAAATTAGCAACAGTAATGTGCTCATCTCACATTATCGTACACAGGAAAACGAGCAACACGACAACTAGCTATCTCATGAATACACAATAAATTTAACACTTGAAAATGCAAAACCATTTGACACTACAATAAACCTAAATGATGAAAGGCAAAGCCAGAGGAAGAGCACTTAAGAAAAAGCGAAAAAATTAATTTTATCATATAGAAGGCTTGTACAGTGACGAAGATGAATCCTAAGTTATTTACAATTATGCACTGCATTGACACTCTATGCTGCAGCACTTTACCACAATTATTCATAACTTAGCCTTACTTTCTTCCTAGCTTATTCGTTTATTGGAGGTATCCCGATTGCTATCCATAACGGCATCTTATCTATAAAAGGACACTAACCTGAATAATAATTATTTTTATTATTCAGGCTTGACTAGTTTCACGGTGATCATGGATGTGCAGTGAACCATTTCGAACCCATTCTTCTCCCATCCGAGTGTTATGTGCTTTTGACGAGAGACGTCGATAGTGAAGAAAGAGAGAGAACCGTGCGTGAGAAAGAAAAGAAAGGCAACCAGATGGATGTTCACGGGAGTGGCGGGAGAGAAGAGCGGGAGAGGTCGGGGGAGATAAGAAGACGGGGAGGAATCCGATCGCCGGATATTTCTTTGCTTGGAGACGTTTACGGGGAACCAAGGTGTCGAATGTTGATAGCCTCCCTTCCCCTCCCCTCTAGAACCCAAACTCGCACTTATCACCTCGGAACCATAAAAAAAGAAGAACGTGGCATAAACAACCGACCCTTCCGATTATGGAAAAACGTGGGAAAATTCCAGATATTCCCTGCCTCCCCTAATATCCCCTCCTTAACTTGGAACCCTCAAGAGGCCAGGTGCCTCGAAGGCTCCGAGATCTTAGGGGGTGGAGGCAGGGAGGGTGAGCTCACGAGTTCCCTGAGCAGGGATAATGACGAGGGTGCGCGCTCGCCACGAAACAAGTTCTCTTTTTCAATCTCCTACCATTCAAAGTCGCTGGAATCGCTGACCAACCAGGAAGCATACGGCGCGCCCAAAGAACTGCGGTTCCGTAAAAGCACACACGTACCACGCAGCGGTCCAAATGGACTAGGCACAATGCCATCAATTCATCCCGAGTCACGTCATCAAACTTTTAACCCATAATTTATTTTACGACCCCTTAAAGAAACCTCATCGTTTGAGGTTATGATGTCCGCGTGGTGAGGTCTCCAACAGTTTTTCCTCCGATTCCTTTATCGGATGGGGGTCTTGGTGTTATACTAATGGATTTAAGTTTGAAATTTTATACTGCTCGTTGGTGGTAAAATGTATTCAGTTCTCTTTGGAAGAATCCCCACTAAGTCTGATTCACTGACTGCCACCAATTTTAATCAGAAGATGTTCCTGAGATTCCGTGGAAACATTTTTGAGCGCCTTCCGTACGCCTGCTGCTGTACGAAAGGCTATTTACAATATCTGAGTTTATATTGTAAAAGACTAGAAAATGCAGTGAATTTAACATCTCAATCGTAATAATACACTCAATGTAAATTTTTATCAATGAAGCAAGAGCATAATGAAAGCAGATATTTTACTATGTGCACACTTTAGGTAAAAGAATAATGCAACGTTTTCACTTTGGCATCGACTGTAGAGAAGTCAATGGAAAGACTGGTATGACATTCTTACCGACATATACAGATGCACACGAATAGGATACAACGATTCTAAGATAAAAAAAGGTTTTACGAAGACCATATATCACTTATCTTTAGAAAGAAATAAATACAGGCCTGTATATGATAAGGTAGTTAACATATACATGTGCATATGTACACATATACATGTATATCCTGGGAAACTGAGTGAAAAGAATATAGCCATTAATGAGAAAAGAATGAGAAAGTTCACAGAATAGATGCATTTCAGAGTTGACAGAAAAATATCGTATGGTTGCTTCACCATTATAATGAAGTTAGTTGGCAGTAAATTTTCATAGCTGTACAGTAGGTGGGGCATGGTTTTCAAAAGAATGGCAGGTTACAAATAAACTCAGGGGGAGTGCTAATTTCAGAATATTTAAAACTATTAACAACGTGTTTAATATCTAGCCTCTCTGTTACATTCATTACTCAACACAAGGCCACGAGTAAAGCTTTTTGGTTGCCAATGGTAATAAAACAATGATATAGGTCCATTACAGTTACATACCATGAGACATATGATTGAGTACTGGCATTATGCAAGCATTTTGGTGCAATTTGTATATGACTGTAGGTGTATATGATGTCAAGTATATGATTGTAGAATGAGTGAAACCCATTGAAGCTTCATTCAGTCTTAAACGTTGGTGCAGGGCCAAGCGGGAATATATATATATATATATATATATATATATATATATATATATATATATATATATATATATATATATATATAACTGCAATGAAGTTCATACATGATTGTGTTGATCAAACATCTGTTCCTATTTGTCAAATAAACGAAATATATATATATATATATATATATATATATATATATATATATATATACATTCAAACACGAAATCCCGCCAAACGGCGAATAAATACAATTTCCTTATATATGTTTATATATATATATATATATATATATATATATATATTTCGTTTATTTGACAAATAGGAACAGATGTTTGATCAACACAATCATGTATGAACTCCATTGCAGTTATAGAAGGCCTTAAATTATTGTATTCAAAATTGGTACTTCTATCAAAATGAGAAAAATTAAAATTACGCATTTTTGCAGCGCTGGGTAAACAGAAATTTTATGGCAATGGTAAAAGTTGTTTAAACTGCGCCATTAGTTCAGCATGGATTAGTTTCAAAGACGAAAGAGTGATGAAGATTTCTACTGCCAGGTAAATTGTACGAAAATTTGGCAAAATGATCGCTACTAATTATGATATCAGTTTTCGTCATTGAAATGATGCTTTTATTCATAATATTAGTGTTCGTAGTCGCAACGGTGATATAATTTTATCCAAATCATTCAGTGAATTGATTTCCTCTAAACGGCTTTGTAACGGATCAGTCATTCACGCTTTAGAAAACCTAATCCAGGTAAAATGCTCTTTCAAACTAGCTAGTTTGAATGAATTTAAATTAAAGCAAATCTAGAAATATATTTCGTAGAATTCAGCCCTCTAGCCTCGATGGACCGATATTACGACGGTCACCATCGATGTTGACATGGATACGTCAGAGTATTCATACAAGTATCGCATTATCCATCCCTATTAGTTTCACCCAAACATAAATGAAAAGTTGTTTCATTGAAGTATTTGAAGTTTACACCGATGTAACCAAAGGAAAAAATATGTTGTGAATTTTTAACATCAAATCTGATACGCCTAAGTAACAAGCTGCTTATTTTGTGGCGGTTTTTGATTTTCACAAAAACCGCCTACACAAAGCATTTATCAGCAATCATCCCAATAGTTACTGAACCAATATACTCAAAACATGAATATTTTGTAAAGGTGTTCTTCAACCTTCCAAAAGTCTAACATTTACTGAACGAGCTGATTGTGATAAAACCCATAGCATCACGAGTCATCTAACAAAGGGTTTCTTTCCATCCCACTGTGGAAACAATAATATGCGTCATTCTATCAACAAGCCATTGTAACATTGAAGAATTTAGGTGTTCTGAATTAATATAAGATATAGTGTCAGAGTTCACCTTCAGGTCTATCAAGTGATATCATTATTTCATTGATTTTATATTCCATTCTTTTTAAAGTAGCCAGTCTCATAATTGGAAATGAAAAATAAAATAATTATATCATGCTTACTTGCTTGATAATGTAATTCTAAGAGTAAACATAAACACTTATGTTAAAAGTAAACATAAAAATTTAAGAGGAAGCATGTCATCTAGCAACTTTCTTTCTGAAGATATCTTAAACAAATACTACCTTCAGTATGGGAACGTTTATTTTAGCACAGCTTTGTACAATTACATTTATATCCTTTAAGACATTATCAACAACCTGAAATGATAACGTCTTATCCAGATTTATTTGCATTTCTAACTCTAATATCATACTGAAAATGGGACGTTAATTTTTAAAGAGAGAAATTAACCTTCCCATTTCAGAATAGAATATCAGAACGCCCATTGTACAGGAAATAATTGAATAAATACTTTGATAAAAATTTTCAGGGGAAATTAATTAACGAATTATTTTCATCAAAAATACCATATAAATATATTTGGGGAAACATTTTGTCGTCTGAAAAATCAGGCTGCGCTACGCTGTGTCGGCTCACGTCGAAATTACGACATAAATAGAGGAAACACCGAGTCCGGTTGCTCGCATACTTATGACAGAAGGAGAGGTGATAAGGGGTTTAGAGGCTGGTTGCCCCGAGGAATATCCCCCCTCCCTTGACAATAATGATACGGCAGCCAACCGGAGGGTTCTAATCCCGGCCATCATCCCGGTGCAATCACTCCCCCTTCTTCGTTTGGCCCTCACCTCATTTCGCTCTCCTTCAAAGGAAAACACGACTACAGGGTTGTCGGGCGAGGAAGCTCTCGAGAGGCGGAGTAAGGGAGGTAGACTCCAAAAAGCAGCCACGCATCCTACCCGCCACTCTTGCTCGAGGAGGGAAGGCTTTGTGGGGTGGGGGAAGGGGCGTTGCCCGGGGATGCGAAGGAGTTTGAAGCTCGCTCGCTCGGCCTCCATGCCCCTCACCCCTCCCCCCTCTCCCTCCACGCACAAAACGCTGCGGCACACGGGCCCCGCGTACATAACACGGGCCTCAACCGTAAAGGTTTGGAGCGCGGATGAGAGGAAGTGAAGGGAAGAGGCGGGTTATTTGTGCATGGGAGTTCTTCGGCGTCCCCGCGAGGTTTAGGTTCCCCGTGCGGGCGAGTTTGATGCCCCGAAGCGGTGGGGGGACTACAGAGCAGCAAGAGCAGCAATTACAATTGTTTCCCCCATTTTCGTGTGCTGTGTTCTTCATCCCAGCCCCCACACTCTCTCTCCCTCCCTCCCTCTCCCTCCCCAAGACCATCTCCCCACCACAAAAGCAGTCCTTTTTGCCTCCGCTTCGGCCATCCCACCCTCAACGCTACGGGAAAAGGAAGCCTTTCTCTCGTCTCTTTCCTGTTTTTTCGTGGAATTATAATCGGGATGACGAACTTGCTCCTGCTCAAAAAAATATATAATCTAGAATTCCTTCTTTATCATTACAGTTGGCTTGCCAATTATATGTAGCTTTTGGATGGTCTATCTAAACGAACACACAGCAGGGGACTTCTTGAGCACTTATGAACCAGGTAACCACTTATTTCGTACAATACTTCCTGTTCAGCTTCTGAAACCTACATCCCTTTCATGCCATCTAAAATGCTTATCGTTTCGTCCCTCTACCTCCTCCACCTAAAATTTCTCCTCCAACCTTACCACCCAGCCTCCAATGTCCCACGTCCTGCCCGAAAATATTACTGCCATCCACGTTTTCTGACTTTTTCAATCTCCCTCAAAAATGTTCTTTATCACGTTTTCTATGTCACACTTAATTTTTGTTTTCCGCCTCATCTTGTCCAGTCCTTGCATATATTACTTTTCCCTTAATTTAACAAACAATTACCTGCAATATGCCATGCGCAACTTGAAAATATTTGTTAACCATTCTGTGATGGGCTCATTTAGAGTGCCGATCATCTATTTCATTCTCATTTAAATTTCACACAGAGAAGCTCATTTAGAAGTACCGAAAGATCATTATCACGTCCGGCTAATACTCAATTAATGGTAGCCCCTGGCAATTCTAGGTTAAGTTCAAAATACAATTTTCCAAAATCGGTTCATAAAGGAAATGGAACTATTAAAAATACGTGCACGGAATTAAAAAATTATGCAAACAGGGATCAAATACAGTACAAGCCCAAGCATTAATTCCTAGGAGAAGTGGAATTACAAATCATTAAATATCTATTAATTAAAACTGGATAAAAGTAAACAGTAAATATAGCAGTATAGTAATTATCAAATTTTTCTATCGGAATTATTGCACAAGATGATATCAGACAAATAGGACGAAAGAGGAAAGTTTGTCTAGAGAATAAAAAAAGTATTAACAATCCAGAATGTGGATGCTATTAGGTACTTGGTTACGCTTGAGGGTTACCATATTATTTGATTAGATAATAATATATCGCGAGTTGCAATCGCGTAGAAATATTTGCATCAGTTTACAGCTAAACCAAAACTTAAATAACAGTCTGAAGATCTTTAGTGTACTTACTACTTCCCTACATTACGGTTATATTTCCCTTTCCTGGATAAATTAATTTCCTATATCTCCTATATTTCGTCCTATTCCTAAATATCAGGACATGATCTATTAAGAAAGAATATTTGGGTCTTCTGCAAATTTTTAAGCAAGCAGATCTTAATGCTATGCTGCTTTATAACTTAAATTTTAAGAGCTATAAAGAATAGCTTTAAACATTTTCGGAAAGTTTAGGAACAGTCTTAGGCACTCCAATAAAAAGTGAGAGCATTGTATTATCTTTTATATCACGACTTAGTCTTTGTTAGTTAGCAAGCCACGGGATCCCTTTTTTAATTTGGGCGGTTTCCGGGCAAAATGAGAAATGAATATAAATTTTATCGGCATTACATATAGCCCTCTTGTGCATTTCTTCGTCGTAAGTGTCCTTTCATCTGGTTTCTGTCTTCGCATGTTTTGATGTATTCACAACCTTAACGCTTTCCTGGCCTGCCTCTCCGGTGTCCATTTTTTCCCTCGCTTCCCTTCGTCCTTCCGTGCAAATTCCCTTAGCGCTAAAAAATACTTCTCCCCTTTGGGTATCACGCACCAGGAGCCGTTGGTTACGCTCCAGAGGTACCAACGCCCTGGCGTTTAATGCCGGGAGATGTGCATCTCTCGCCACAGAGTTCTTCTATCCCCTTCCCTCTCCTCTTCATTCCCTTCGTTTACGGAATTCCAAAGTGACTATTAAAAGGAAGCGCTTTTTTTCCTCCCCCCGTATGGTCGTAATAGGAACTATCCGTTTAATGCAAACGTTTACAGACGCTGTAAATACGGAGTAAAAATTGCTCCCTGGAATTCTCTCCTCGTGTTGGACGCGAAAAAGAAAACTATGTGTTCCGCAAAAAAAAATGCTTTTATCTCCCGAAGCAGGAATCGACCTTCTTTCCTCTGCATTAGGTGCAAGTAGTAAATAGTTTGTACTACCTTTGGATGCCCCGCAAAAAATGTAAAACATAAAGAATTCTTGGTTCGGGGGCCACATCATTTCCTCGCCTGTTCTAAATTTATTTGAAAGCATTTTCGTTATTTCAAATGCGAGTTTAAAACGGCTTGAAAAAATACTATTACATGAATGCATATCTTTCAAACTTAATGCGAGAAGACAAGTAGATGCATTTAAACAAAGAATAAAAAATACTGATAGATGACTTGGAATATATTTATTTTCATTATGTGATATCGGAATAACACATTTGCGTGAATTCTAAATTCATTCTTTAGAGTAAAAAAGTGGCATACATCGTTGGTTTAATAATATATACTAATTATGATCTGAAAAGTGCAAATCACTAACTCTGAATGGACTTAGTATCATGTCGGTGCCAAGGATTTTCTGGAACAATTGGTGGACGAAATGAAAGATGAAATGCTGGGCACACAGAACAAATATTACAAAAAATTGCATTTCTCAACAAAACGATCATTGACTGGAAAAGTTGATCTGCTGAATCATTCAATCCCTTCCTTAGCATTAATTATTACCATAGGTAATTTACCGGTTAAGGCAGGTTTTGGATTTAACAACTACCAAATAAATTTCTTGTCCCTCCAAATAAAACACAACCCAACAACCTACTCCAAAACAAGCCCCTCATTATATCCGTATCCGAACACCCTTCCTCCCCTAATTCCGTCTATTATCCCTATTCCATTTCTGCCTTTCTCGTTTGCATGACATTCTCCCCTATATCACAGTCTTAAAACAAAGTAAATATATTTTTAAAGAGATGTAAAAATGATAATTGCATAGATGTAATTAATTTAAAACAAGAGTTTAATATGGAATTTTATTCTTAAATGAACATTGCGCGTCTGTTACCACCCGCTAAACTGCTAACTTATAACACTTTCCTTGCATAAATAAATTCAATGTTTCGTTAAAAGTGGACTCTTGTAAATTTGAATATAGGTTAACGAAGGAAAATGACAAAAATATCTCGTTATTTTTTTCAGTTAGTGTCAAGAGAATAAATAATAAAAATCACTCCTGCACTACCTTAAAAATCTAAAAAGCTAGTGTTGATATTTAATTCATTGAATGGAAAAAAAATTTAATCGTGATCAAGTGAATACCGACAAAATTAGAGACATCAACGTACAGCAATGTGTGCCTGGGTTATTGAATTAGTCTAATCTAGAAACGGTGGATATATGATTCCATCGCCCGCCATTTTCATCTCTCTAAACCTTGGAGCCTACTCAATCGTTCTTACGATAGTCTACATTTCAAAACAATAAAGCGTTAAGATTATACGCGGAGGGATGCATTTATCAAGTGCCTGCTACTATGAGGTCCGGAGATCTCTCACTCCCTTGTTACGACTAACTCGCTCTGATACGAGAGAGGATACGCCGTTTGAGCGGTGATCCATCAGCTCATACTCAGCGATATTAATAATCGAGTAGATCGCGCACATTCTCGGAATTAATAATCTACGAACCTATGGTAGGTCATGCGAACTCAATTGACTAAAAATCAAAAAAACACTGAATAAACCTTCGCTCGGGAGAGCTATCGCCCCAAAACGAACACGACTGGGAGCCGTTTTTCAAGACTGCGAACCACTCCACGCAGTCTCCGCAATATAATCTCACACAGGCTTGTACAAAAATTTATCGCAATCATGATCAGTCGCTCTTCTGGAAAAAGTGACCCTTTGGATATAAAAATTACGTGTACCCTGAAATGATGGAAGATTTTGCGATTTTTATCTTTATAGATTTACCATGATATTCTGATTGTCCATATGGTATATGAATGCTTCGATTTTGTTTGGAAAACAGCACGAATAACGAAACATTTACTTGCATATTTTCATTCCTACACTCCGTTATAGAATTTCCGTTCATCAATCCAGGTAGTTTGGTTGGTGAGTAAAACTATATATATATTTTTACTTGACATAGAAGTAAAATACTATCAATTAGACCTCTCGATCATTGACCTTTACAATCATTTTCTTTCATGCATTTGAATAAAAAAATCTTATAAGAGACCAATATGAAAAACTTGACAGTATCCACTGAATAATAAGAAGTGGTGTTCTTTGAAATCACAGTTTCGATGTAATCTCATATTCCTACTCATTCCAGACATCAAAGATGAAAGAAATATCAAATAATAACTTACTATCCAATCCTTTAAAGCGCATT
Source organism: Hetaerina americana (assembly GCF_022747635.1). Lineage (NCBI taxonomy): Eukaryota > Metazoa > Arthropoda > Insecta > Odonata > Calopterygidae > Hetaerina > Hetaerina americana. The sequence continues at coordinate 37,069,229 of NW_027287538.1, read as the reverse complement.
TTAAAAAGGTATCTCGATCCCTACTTGAGGTGCTTTGTGGAGGGCACTTTGAGTGAGTACGCCGTCCGTCGGATGGGACGTTAAACTGTGGACCCCTTGGCGTCTTTCGCAAAGAGTAGGCTAATGCCGACGCCGGGTTTCTCTCCACCCTTCATCCATTCCTGTCCATCCCGTGGCGCAAATGACCTTAGCTGCCGGTCGCCTCCCCTCAAAACTACTACCACCCGCATTTGAAAAGTGAACAAGAATTCCTTAAAACGTTCCCGTTAGCAATTCTCGCATTTCATATAACGAATGAGATATTTTTAAATTCTTTGAAGAATGATTTTACTTGACGTGAAACTTCTCCGAAATACAAGAAAAAAACACATAACAATTAAATGGCCGCTAAAATAAATTTCCAAATAATACATCTGTACGTTTTAATTGAAACCATAAATTACAATATTCGTTTCCGTGATGAACTATTGTTTCATGGTGATTATTAAATAAACGGTCCAATAAATGTTTCCATATCTGATAATGAATTTAGCCATGAGCATTACAAAAAAAATTATAAACAGAATTAAAACGCATTCTGTGAGCCTTATCTTGGCATAATGAATGGGTTTGCATGTGCTACCACACATAAGCCATTTCTCGTTATCTCCATAAATAACCACGAAATTTAAATTAATATTTGAATTCAAATATGCAAAGTGTGCAGTTATTCACGGTGCTTCGCACTTTCTGATTCTGTTCATACAGCTATAATCCACTTACTACACATTTTTAAATTGATATCCACATAAAATACACAATAAATCATGTTCACGGGTCTCACGAGTAAAATTTACATGAAAAAAATACAAACAGAGCATTTCGAAAAAAATTCAATATGTCCGTTCCAGTGTACAACATTCACGCGGTATTATTTACTTTGAGAACCGGGAAGAAAATCACGAAACCCTAAACGTAATTCCTACCTCAACAATTTGTGGAGGAATAAATTGATATACGAGTCTTAAACAAGAAAATTAAATATTATTTTACAGAAGTCAATTTCCACTTACTAAGAACGACTTAGATTCCTTGTGAAAAAAATTAGGTTAAGGAGGGCAAGAGAGCTATTTCCTGCCTAAAAACTTAGGATGAAATATTATATATTAAAATGCATGTCTAAAGTACATCATTTTACTCTTGAAATCGTCCTCCTGTCCTTCTTTCCTACTCAATCGTTTTCTATCACCCTGCCTACTAGTGGTTCTTTCTTATCACAAGTGGGTTGGCTTGCAGCGTTACACGTGAAATAGGCAAAATAATTATAATATATTGATAATACAGGTAGGTATATTAATTTTTTTTGATAAGTAAAAATTTCACACAGACAACAAAAGATTTTGTTTTTTCTTGTAAAATACTTCTCCTGTTATTACTCTGTTCAAGTTTACCAGTCCTAGATAATCTGGAGGCAACCAGCCACGTCTTATTTTCGACATATTTCTCAATCACGAGTGCAGTGAATGTAACGGATGAGTTTTCTACTTTTTTACTATGATTTAGGAGTTATGAAAGAAAATCTTTTAAGTCTTTTATCCTATTACCGAGAGAGGTTACTCACTTGACCCCAATTCGAAGAAAATAACATATTTTATGAAAGCCTCCAAGAGATACTAACCGTCAGAAAGGAAGCATTTCGAGCTCTACCAGACACTGGGTATTAAAGTGGGCTGTGGTGATGATGATGCTCTTAATTTAGGGTTACTGCAATCAATGACCAATCTTAGGGATTTTATTTGGAACAGTTACTGGACATAAGCCGAAAACCTTTCTCGCCTTCAAAAGTTCGAATCAGACGTCGAAAAGATCCTTCTAATGATACGAATTATAATCCTCTCATTCCTCAAAATCAGAATGACAAGGCAATGGGGATAAGGGACACATCAATCCTTTCGATCGAAAGCCACAGACTCGAAACCATTTCCGAGGGCAGTTAACCGAGGAAGCAATTAAGGAGGGGGAAAGAATAAAATAAGAACTCGTCCCTTAACCAACAAAAAATAATAATAATAGGAGAACTGGAATGAAACCCTCCTGGCTCGCCCCAGGCTCCGCTTTCGAATCACGGGGACGCGTATCACTCTCATGTATCTGAGTCAACCTAGCGAGCCTCTTCCCCATCCTGTTGGCCCTAAGGGAGAAGCAATCGAAGCGCCCGCTCCCGATGTTGACGAGCGCCGAATTCCTCCGATTTAACTCTCGTCCTCCCGCTGGACTCTTCCCTTCTCGCCTCCCGATTGCCCCCGAGCGACTGTCGTCCGGTGACCCGATCACTCCGCCACCTGGGACGACGGGGCCCGCCTCGGCCCCAGGGCGTCCCTTGACAAATGACGACGGAGATTCGCGCCTCGCGCTCACCGAGCCTCGCCCGCGGTGGGAGATTTTGTGGAGTGGGAATGTGTCGCCCTCTCACCCCCGAGGTGACACCGTATTCGAGTGAACATTCGTTTACGAAACCCACTTGACCCTGATGCTTATTTCTATTTATTGACTCATTAAGACCAGATTAAGTGTCAGAATAACATTACCATTAACATCTGATGGTAGCGATCTATGTATAAAATAGAGGTGTAGCATAAAAATGTTTCAGAGAATATTTTTCTAATTATCGTTCAAGCCTAATGATCTTTACTCAATAAGAGGTCATATTCTTAACTGTTAAAATGGTATCATACGTGAAATATTTTATTCTATATTGCCCTCAGCACATTATTTTGACTAGGCGTATTTTTGTCCCACTTTCAGGAATATAACTAAACTCCCTCTATTCTATTTAAGTTTCTCTATTTTTACGTCACCCTTAATTACTTGATTGTATTGGCATAGGATTTCGCTGGTTAATATAACCGAATCTTCTTTTCCTTCATCTGATTTTCAAGGGACAGAGCTCCGCAAATACTTGACTTGAGCTTGAAACAACTTTTCTTTCACTTATCACTACCTTCTATGAGTCCTGTTGTAGGTACATCAGCTCATAAAAATTACGAATTAGGTGGGGAAACGAATTTAAACAACTGTAATAGTCTTTTTTTAAACTAATTGAACTAAATATGAATTATTTTTTGAAATATAACAAAACCAAATAATTTTAATTTGAATAAATTTTAAAATTTAACGCTTTCTGAGAAATCTTTTAAGCTGTTATTAAATTATTTCTTAGATGTAGAAACGATTTTTGTCTTACCTAGATTTTTAATATTTTCTCTATTCGCATTAAATCTGTTTTCCACCAAAATATTCTGTGTTCGGATACATACTTAAAGTGCATACTTTGTGCCAATTTCGCAAACCCGATTATTTTTTCGGAAATGCAATGAAATATATAAATAAAATACCGAAAACCAATGCTGGAACCAGAGAGATATGGTAAATATATACGGTCTACAAAGGGTAAAACGAGTAATTAAAATATGTTGACATGGTTTTAAAATTGCCAAGTTTAAATACATTTACTCACTCATAATACTTATGATAGAACCTACGGTAAGGTCAATATTTATTTGATACCGAGGGAAACGATTCCCCGTCACTGTAAAAACGGATTAGACTATTGAAATAAAATAGTTTCCTGCACTAATTAAAAAAGATCGTTTTTTTTCTTTGAAATGCTGAGATCACGTCAAAATAAGAGTTATATAATAAACGAATTTGATAAAACCTCGCCGTTCTCCGTCATTCCTTTTCCGATATCTTCTAACGCAACGAGATGAACTAAATCAAAGCATATTGACACCAAGTGGTATATGCTTTCCCAGAGGCTGCATGGTTAAGACATAAAATTAAGCGTCATCGTATTGCATTATGACAAAAGATTTGTTTTCATTATCAGCGCGAAGAGTAGTGATGGCTTTTAATGTGGACGAGAGATTATATATTGTTATTCCACACAATGCAAATATACTTGGCAAATTAAAATATAAAATGTGGGATAGCAAAGTACTTTCTTCCCTATTTATTATGAAGGAGTTCTTTGCAGTGTTTGTTTACGGCTATTGGAAACTGTTTACGGCTATTGGAGTTTCACATTTATTATTCAACTGTTTACGGCTATTGGAGTTTCACATTTATTATATAAAATCCAGTTTGATTAAAAAATATTTTCTTCGTCATTCACAACTATTTTCTAGTTTATGGTAGAAATCCACGAAGGAGATAAATATTTCTAAGGTATTTTCCTTTATCAAACAATGTGTGGAGCTAATTAATGCAATAATCTACAGTTATAATATTGAAGGAAGGTATCCAAACACTGCCTGAACTGATTTTTCCCAACTTGCAAGATATGAGGTTTTTTGTTTGAATTCGTCAAACTTCCTCCAAGAAAGGAGGAAAACGAGGAAATTTATGAACTAAAGGGATCGAGTGGTATTTGGAGATGAAAAAAAATTAAATGAAATCAACTTCAGAGCTCGAGAGCAAACAAATCCAATGAAACAATCCGTAATCCATTTAACAAAGCCTCGCAGGTTTAGTTCAAGCGAGAGAGGAAGAAAAATGTTTGTTTGAATATTGCATTAGCCGAATTGAATTTCAATTATTTCAATTTCAAGGGCAGTTAGCGATCAATTGCACTAATCAATCAAATCCCACCAATTGAGTTTTAAATGAACGTAAATGACTGGCAATTCATTTTTCACAGATAATTGAGTTTTTTTTTCCTGCTCTCGTTCTCGGATTTACACAAAGTCCGAACTAATCGAACATTCCAAAACAAATTGGTAACTCAGAAAATGGTAATTTACAAACTCAGTCCATCCATTAATGTACTTTAATTACAGTAAATTTTGAATGCCAGTTCATTGACCGTAAAATATTTAAACTACAAATGGACATTTATAACTTACACATTTTCTCGTCACCTCCATATCGCTTTCGTTCCGTAAAAGCAAAATAATTGTATTTCCCGGGAAGTGATAACTATTAATATTTTTATGATATCAAGAGCGTAAAATTTTAATGTGTTGTTTAAAGAAATATGCTGCTCGCTTCGAGCATTAAAGTTATTACAAACGACACCACGGCTGAAAAGGTGTGCATTTCAAAATACTGGAAAATATCAATATCAATAAGTATCAATATAAATAAGTAGATGACACCTCTCTTTTAAATATTAAAGATTTACAGAATGTTTAAAATTGCACTTTAATTCTAGACAGGATTTGGCGTGTAACTCTGGCAACGATGTATTTGTTTTTTTTGGTCCAATACACTGTAATCCCGAAAAGCGCTTATAAGCCGGGATAAAAAGAGATTTCCACGAGATAAGAACTTCGCGTAAAAAATAGAAACCCTCATCTTCATTCTTACATCAAATATAAAATATCCATCGGGAGCTAGACTCCATTTTAACAAAAGTTGGTCATTACTCATTACCGATTGGGATATGAGCTGCATATTGAACGATATAGAATGTATCGAATTTTGGGAAATTGAGAATTGAACGAAATATTAAAATTCAGATTGTAGGGGTCTCTTTTTCTACTTGAGTTTGATTTAACTGAAATGAGGGAACAGAGACCGAGTGGTTATTAATATCAAAAGATAGCTGCATCGGAAAATGTAAAGACAGTTGAAAATGGGCGAGAATATCGCACGCATATGAATAGGGGCTAAAATACAGCCTTTGCAATTCGCCGTGTGCGATTGTCTCGAAGTGATGTCAAACAAAAGAACGCCAAAAAATAAGTTTTATTCATGCTGAGTAGAACATCTGCCTGGATGAAACGTCATGAGGAATATTGGTCCGTATGGAATTAAGCAATAAACTTCTTTTAATATAGTTACCTATTAATGCCACATAATTTTGAGTGGGAAAGAACATCTTTTATTTGTCTTCATCATGAAAATAAAAAATACAACTTCACATTTCCGACCTTTTGATAGACATATTTAGCATTCTCTAGTAAAATGAAATGCAATACATCTTCTTCCATCTTATATCTGGGCACCAATTAAACTGCACGCCTCAGATGTTTAAAGACATCCTTATACTACCTTGATCAAAAATTTCCCGGAATTTATTCAGAAAATTAAAAATACAAGTTTATTCATCTAAATCTATATTGTCCCCTTCAAAGTAATCCCCATCGACTGCAACACACTTATGCCAGCGCTTGATCCAATCCTCGAAACATTTTTTATATTCGGTTTTCGGTATGTCCATCAGTGCTTCCTGCGATTTTTCCATTACTTCCTCTCGGCTGCTAAAACGTGTTCCCCGTAATGGTTTTTTAACTCGATTGAACAGAAAGAAGTCACAGGGAGCCAAATCAGGTGAATTCGGTGGCTGTTGGATGGTATTTGTTGCATTTTTCGTCAAAAAATTACGAATAATGATAGCACTGTGCGACGGTGCGTTATCATGGTGCAAAATCCACGAGTTTTCTGCCCACACTTCTGGTCTCTTTCGGCGAATTGCTTCACGCAAACGTCTCATAACGCCCAAATAATACTCTTTGTTTACTGTCTGGCCTTCTGGCAAAAATTCATGATGCACTACACCGTTGTAATCCATGAAAACCGTCAGCATTGCCTTCTTTTTTGACTGAAAACGACGTGGTTTTTTTGGTCTCGGCTCATTTGGTGAACGCCATTCACTTGCCTGATGTCTGGATTGCGTGTCGTACTCATAAACCCACGTCTCGTCTCCAGTAATGATCCTTTTGATGAATGTGGGATCGGTTTCAGCCTCGCAAATCATGTCTTTTGCGACGTCAACACTGTCTCTTTTTTGCATGAAATTGAGGTCTTTTGGAACCAACTTTGCTGCTACACGACGGAAACCCAAATCATTAACCACAATGTCTTGGGCGGATCCATAGGCAATGTTCAAGTCCTCCGCTATTTCTCTGATGGTTAATTTGCGGTTATTGACCAACATTTCTTTTACTTTATCAATTTTTTCACCGACTTTCGATGTCGATGGTCTGCCACTGCGTTCATCATCTTCGATTGACTCACGACCACTTCTGAACCGCTCGTGCCACTGGTAAACGACCGTTTTTTTAGAGAATCGTTGCCGAAACACTTTTCCAACATTTCCAACGTCCGTGCGCCACTAAATCCGTTTTTTACGCAAAATTTAATACAAGTTTGTTGTTGCAAATTTAAATCCATTTCTGAAATTGTAAAAAATCGCCAACACACACAGAGATAGATGTACTCTTGGCTACGTAACTTTTGCAAATGTCAAGTTATGACACTAAGATTTAAAGGGAATATCAACAACAGATGTACCAATTTAACAAAAAAAACAGAACTCAAATCGGAACGATGGGAGCGCCACACGGTGGTTATTCCGGGAACTTTTTGATCAAGGTAGTATTTCCTCCACATTCATTTAAGCATTTATTACGAGTATATTTACAACTATCCACACGTTTCAGAATTAATGTCACTTTTTTGGCAGGCTCATGCGTGTGAGACCACGCCACATTGAATGCCTGATCTTTTCTCTTGTGCAGCGTTAGGACGAAACCCAAAGGAAAGACATGGCTTTGAAACAGGAACAGCATTAAGGAGAACCAACGGCTCTACCACGCACAAAAGTATAATTCTTATCACAGAACAGTATCACAAGGGAATGATGACAGTTCTAACGTTCGTGACATTGGTGAATGAAATCTTCTGTTCCTCTGCAGAGACCACCTAGAATACGTGTGTTTGCCTTCCGGTGTTCGCTTAATCAAACTCACTCTTACGTACGCGCGAGGTCCGAGGCTGGCCGTGCTGATAAGAATATTTTCCTGAGTGCTGGAAAGAGAATGACGGCTGAAACCTGTTGGTATAAGTTATTTCTCTCAGTAGTACGATTCGCTCTGTCCGGAAATGTCTTTTATTGTGACCCCCCCCCCCCATCTTCACAGGAGTTAACCTGGCAGGAGACTTGAAAAATGTGGACGAGGTAACGATGAAGGTGTAGGAAAGAAAGTATCTATTTAAATAATAGTGCCCGTCCGGGGATATCCATCGATCGAATTTTGTTTTCCACAGTTGGAAGATATTTATAACGATAGTTGATCGGGTAGTAGAAAATATTCCAAAGGTGATCCATGTTTACGTGACTGGTATGGGAGGGGACAGAATGAGGCATAGGTGGCTGGCTGGTGCAGGTACGGGAAATGAGAGAGGTAAGAACTTCATGCATTTACGACATGATGTAAAACTCTGGAGACCATGCCTATCAATAGGGATAGGATGAAAATAACTATTTTACCAATAAAAGTGAACAGCAAAACAAGGATCGTGGTGAATAATAAATATGAGATGGAATCCCAGCACTCACACACAAATAACGACTCAGCTTGCAAGTCTAGACAGGAGTGCAAGAAAATTGGAAAGGAAGAACGACACACTGAAGTGCGTATCGACCGAGCTGTAAAATAAGAAATGGCTAAGGAATCAAAATTTTCTTTGAAAATTATGAATTCCGGAAACCAAAAACAGTCTCGTCCCTCATACATACTATGGAGCAATAAAAAGAAGCAGTCAATATATAAACAAGAGGAAAGTCATTTTGCTGCCAATAAAACTTGGCAATTTCTCGAGTGCTGTTTAGAAATCACGAGAGAAATATTTCTCTGATAGTGCTTCATTAACTTAAATTAAACCAGACTTTCTCCATGGAGAAGGTTTATGGCTACAGAAGTTGAGAACGACCGAGGGAAATCTGGTTCCTAATTGGAACTGATAGAAGGCAAAATGAGACCTCTCTAAACTGTTAATAAATTATCACCGTTTCTTGAAAAACTATTCTCTCAGTGATTTCATTGCCAAGAACCGTCTCTAACCATACTTGAAAAAACAAATTTGGAAATTCATGGGGTATTTAATCATCACTAATGTCAATAGCAATAAAGAGTAAACAAACACCAAGTACTTGATTAAACATGATCTCTGAGATTCCCAAAAACTCCGATCCTCAGCAGCGATGGAGTCTTAGACTTTTGAGAAACCTGTGCAAATATCTGATTTTTTCGACAAAATTGTTGGCATTTTTTTTGGAACTTTTGCCTAGTTTAGGGGCTTTTATTTCAGGTTGGGCGACGTTTTTTATGTGAAACATGTCAATGGACAGACATACAGACGCGAATTTGAATTTCAAATATAATCTTAGAATACATATTGTGTAAGCAAAAACCATACGTGACATGCCTATGCTATCTGATTTAAACAGTACTTCGCACCTATTTAGATAACTTGGTTTCATACAAATATGCGTCATTATACTCTCGTGTTCTGCGCAATTAATTCGAAACGACATAAAAATAATTGCGACTCCCCTCTCATTACACCGTGTATTCCGTCATACGTTTAACCCATGAACTGAAGTAAATAAATAATCAGCCATGCACTAAACTTCTATATTTTACAGTATATGTACACACAAACAATGTATGATGGAAAATTAATTGATACCATAAATCATGGTTAGAAAGGAGTGAGATTAATATTTATAAATACTTTCCAATGCCTCTCTAAAGTATTAATACTTAGTAGATCACAGTATGAAGTCACTTGGCTAGTCAACTTGACTAACTATTGAATTTTTATCCATATTGCAAACCAAATAATTTTTACACCCTGAAATGTTTGCGCTGTAATGCACACTTTGCAGATGACTCCGTTAAAAGTTACCGTCACGACATCTCCCGCAGTTTTTTTGGAATTTGTCACATGGAAATATTCTACGAAAATTTACCTATCCATTAATTTCCTAGCATATTGTGTTATTCTATTAACAGCAAAAAAGCCTGACTTTGACCGTATTCGACCGTATCAATCCTCGGTCAATGACCTCTATCCTCAGGATTGAAATGATTATATGCAAGTGTACTGCAGCAACAATTTGATGAGATTGCCATAGTATTAATTCATGGAGTTCAACAGTAGCCGATGACGCAGCGAGCATGCATGTCGATAAATGGATACATGACATGGTAATAGGAATTCTAAACTATTTCAATACATAGTTAATATGTATCTCTCACATAGATGATAAGAAGAGCTTTGGCATCAATATTTGGAAGTAGAACTATTAATATACTTTAAGAAGTAATTTCGGAACTAAATTTCATTTTGTTTTAATATGACTAATAGCAACTGCGCGTATGGACTTTAATATTGGCGTATTTAACCAGCTAAAGACCGTTTATTCAGCTTAAACTCAAAATGCCATAAACATTTTTTGAGCATGTGATTCAATATTCATATTTCCACATCCTACTCATTTTCCTAGCATACTGAGCAGTGAAAGTTGACCCGAAACGTTATCAGTGATTTGGGCCGAAAAACACTAATTTGCATGTTTCAATGCAACCTAAACCTTGAATGTTCTGTATCATTGCGCACCACTATATTATTTTAAATCCTGTGAAGGAAGTGACATTATTCATGTGCCGGAATAGTTGAAAAAAACCAACATACTTAACTTCGAAGCCAAATTATCGAATCAATCTTTTCATTTTCTCACTGGCAAATTATTTATATGGAATATATATAAGTTTCTTCACATTTTCAATAAAAAAACACAACCTGATCCAAATTATATCCAAACAATCTGAACTAAAATAATTCCTTCTTCAATTCCACATAAAATCAATCTCCTTTCATTTCACCTAATATGGATACACTTTTACTCCTCCTACCTCCTTTACCATTAATCATCCTCTCCATTACGGTCTTCAACACCCGAATAACCAGTCAAAATGCTCTGCATCTACATAGTATACCTTCTTCCTTCCCATTTTACCCACGCCCTCCTACCCAAACATATCTAGTCCATCCTTGTTTCTTTTATTTTCTCTCCAGTTCACCAATTTCATTTTTCTCAACACCCACATTTCAAAAGCCTGCTATGTGCGTCTAAAATCTTGCTTCAAAGGGCACGTTTCCGTACAAAACCACGCTTCACATAAACGTTTTAACGAGTAGTTTTAGTAGTTTTAGGGGAGGCAACAGACAGCTCAGGACATTTGCATCATTAGGGATGAACAGGCAAAGATGAAGGGTGGAGAGAAACCCTGCGTCGGCATTAGCCTACTATTAACGAAAGGCGCTAAGTGGTCCGCAGCTTTACGTCCCTTTCGACGGATGGCGCTCACACTAAGTGCCCTCTAAGAAGCACCTCAAGTAATAATCGGGTTACCACTGGAAAATATCTGCCACCGCCGGGATTCAAACCTGGGCCCAATGGGTGGAGTTTTAACGAGTCTTATCTTATATTCAACGCATCTGTCGTTGATTCTCGTCCTCGTGAAAGGTTTCTTTCCCTAATACAATTTTTCTCATGTCCCTACTGCTGTGAATATCTTGGTCAAAACGTTGACAAGATATAGAAACTACTCCACTTTCTCCGGTTTTTGTCCTCATAGTTTTAACATTTGTCTAAGCGTTCCTTTTTGTCGAAGCCCTATTTTTGTCTATATTGATTGTCATCCCAAACATTACGCCATTTTTCTGCTGCACTCAATAATGCCTGCGATATCTTTGCTGACTGGTAAACTATATCTTGGTCATCCGCAAATCTAACTGATTTTATGATTACCCCACGGAATTTCATTCCCATCTTTAGTTCATTCCATACATATTTAACCATATCCCATACAAATAGGCGGATAACCTTGGGTAATAATGGACATCTCCGTCGTCTTCAATATTTTAAGGCATTAGTGACCAGATTGCGGATTAGCAATTTGTAAAGAGACGTGAAAATGGAGAGATGAAAATATAAATTTCCAATCAGCTACGTTTAATGTCAATATTACGATGCAACCAAAATCATCAACGTAAGACTGTTCTAAAAAATTAATCCACGTTGAATGCAAATCGATACTGAAACCTACTCAACCCACGTAAAAAAGCACAACGAAGGAGAGCCTACCCCGAAATGAGGTTATTTATATCCGAAACAATAACGTCAATACTTAAAAAAGTAGGTATTCATAAAACAATCCCTTTTTCCCTCTTTTCCGTTAAAGAAGGAAAATAACAGTCATTCAACAGTCATTGTATATTTTCTTAACGTCTGTCATCTTCGTACTACCTCCGGCATTCTACAGCATGAGTCTGAAATTCCCAGATTTTCGCTTAAGGGCTCCCTCATGTAAATATTGGCATTTGATCGAAGAGGTTGCGACGAATATATGCTTGGTGCTGAAAGCTGCATTAGATTAATTTACAGTTGAGGAGAATAAAAACAAGTTACGACTGAGTTCGCTGTTGTATGCGAGTGTATGTGATAATGTGGATAGGCATTTCTAAAATCTCGAAGTTTTAGAATGTTCTGCTAAAAGTAAAATTCGATGTGCGTTACATAATGAATTCCGAACATCACACAGGTTATCCAAAATAATATGGTCCAGAGTTAAAAACTTGCTTTCTTAATAAATATAGAGCTGTTTTCCCACAACTTTAGCTTTAAAACATCTTTGCGTGTATTGGATGGAATTTTTCTTACATAGCATAAAAGCACCATACTTGTATGCGACAAAGAAACACTTTGATGATATTGCACGTGGAATGAATCGAACACGATTTGACTTTTCGCAAAAACACAAGTTACAAAACTATAAGGGAATCGATCATTAACGAAGTACTATTAAAACTGAGGGAAATGTTAGTTTCGATTGCTCGGACCAGCATTTCAATCAAAAAACAATGAAAACACACCAACGACAATTAAATATTATATCACTGGAGGCCATCATCTGCCATAAATGAGACAGGGAATATATCCGAAGGGAATATCGATGTGGACGGGGAGAAACTCTCGATATTTCTCGTGCCAACAAGGGTGAGAAGAACCGGAATGTATCCCCGAGTGTCGATAGAAGAGAGGAAGGCGAAAGATGAGGATAAATAGATCGAAGGTAGGGGAACGAAGGCGAAATAGAGCCCCGGGGGATATACCCTTCGCTAGAAATTGTCGGAGATAGGAGGACAGAGGGAGGGGGAGTGGAGCGATAGTGAGACAGAGATAGCGTGAGAGGGGGAATATCTTCCTAGACAACTTTTGAGTGACTGAGTGGGAATGAAGGGAGTGGGTAAGGGGGAAAGAAGAAGCGGAGGAGGGAAAGAGGAGACGTGCGGAGATGGTGTGGCGTGCGCGGAAGGGAAAGGGCGAACGGCGCGCTCTCTGATGGAGGGAAAGCTGCTCTTCCCTTCATTCTGAGTTTGTTTGCTTTAAGAGGGTAGGCGGAATGCCGGGAAGGAGCCGGGAGGGAGGCGTGAGGGAGGCAGAGAAGGGTTGAGGGATGGCGTTTGGTAGGGGGGGGGATAAAAGATAAGTAATGTCGAAGAAGGTAGAAGGCTGCGAGAAAGGGAGCGCCGTGAACAAATGAAGAGCGGCAAGCGAGGGAGAATGGAGGGAGCGGCGGTCGTCGCGCGTTGAAAGAGGAAGGTTGAAATGACACCAGAGCCATCTCGAAAGGAGGGGGAGAGAAGAGAAGGCTGAGAGGGATATGTTGAGGAAAGTGAGAGCATATACAGCGAGTACATATACAACGCACCTACGTACAAATGGAGAAGAAGAGGGGAAGGGGTCTGGGTGCAGAATAAGGCTGGATTAGCCACCGAGAAAGGAGTGAATGATGCAGGCGGAGACTGAGAGAAGCCATCGGCTCGCTTGTAACATGTAGAGAATGGAAGTGGGCGTTAAAAAAAGAAAGGACCCGGAATGAAACCTGAGGTGTTTGATTAAGAAGACGGTGGGAGAGAAGCAGCGCCTCGCGACGGACATGGTCTAGAATTAAAGCGAAACTACCGAGGAAATTAGTTAAGGCGAATCCACGGTGTGATTGATTTCTTCTTTAAAGGCTTATTATCAGCAGAGCATTTGTTGTTGGCTGGAAAAGTTACACCCTCGAAAGGATTGGAAAAGTATAGAGCATATAGGATAGCCGAAAATCAAAAATAATTTAATCATCGCCGAGAGTAATTTCGTCGACTATCACGGCCGCGCTATCCGATGGGTAACGACTGCTAACCCAAAGGTTGTGGGTTCAAGTCCCACCTCCGAAATGGGTGTTGCGTCAGCTCTGGTCGTAGGGCCCCTACGAAACATAATGACAAGGCATAGACGTATCCTATGGAGCTCATAGACCATCTGAGGCCTCCGAAAATCGAAAAGAAATTTCACTATCATTTCTAGGATTAGTTACAATCACTTTCAGTTCTTCACTCAGCTTTCCCATTGCCAATTCCCTCAATAGTGCTTATTACTTCGCTTTTGGGCCGTCCAAATATAATGATTGAAGTTTTTTACACAAATTTTCCCTTTCACTTTTAACTTGAAGAATATTTTTATTGGACAAGAATACGTAAGCGTAAAATGTTTTTAAGGAAACTAGAGCCAGAGAAAGGAAGCAAAAATATTTTTGAATGAGAAATGATCGAGACAGCAGTATGAACGTTCTGCAATGAAAAAATGATAGATATAAAATACAAGATGAAAGTAAAGTAATTATGAATCATATGTGTGCAAAATATGTCAAAATATAAACCACAAGCAGTGTACTTTGATTGATAGCCTTAATTGAATGGCTTCTTATCTGTTATGATACCTACTATCACGAACATTAATTTTTATCTACACCTACAGCAATCGAAATTATTAGCCTTGTCATCAAAGCTATGAAGAACTCCCTTTGCTCTTCACGGTAACAGTTCAAATATTTAAAGTAAGTGTTAATAATCTGACTATTTCGATTATTATTCAAATTGTGCTTGCAATAATAAAAATCAATTTTTTTTAAGCATAGCAGTAGAAAATTTGACAATTTTTTTCATTTGAAGCAGATATTTAGTATTTTTAACCCTTATATTTCTGGCACAAGAGAGATGGTGATAAACTAAGAGATATACTACCTCAAGCGTATAACAACTGGTAGCAATAAATGACTGTTGCAAATTTAAGAAGTCTATTCTTAATAATTAGAGTATGCAAAAAGAAACTATCAGAAAAAGTTTTTATTTACTTTAAATATTATACTTTACTTATCTACTACACTTACTATCTACATCTGTATATGCTTTGACATTTTGAGATAATTTTTCATTTATATCTATCTCACATCGACATAATAATATTGAAACAAAGATAAAATGAACTCCAATTTTATTTTTCAATTTGAAGGCCGTGATGAAAATGTCATAGCAAAGATAAATCGCGCTCACATCGAATGTCAAAGAAAACTAGTTAATCTAAAAGAGAAATATTCACATTCGACTGGCGACAGCGCTAATACATGAATAAGAGTTCGTTTTTAAGAAAAAAGTTCAAATTGTTAATGAGCAAAAGGTAATCTTGTACAGCTGGAACACAATTGCGAATACATGAGATCAAAAGAGATGCAGATTCGCAGAAAAAATAAAAATTTAAGGAAGGGTCAATGAATTTAGAACACTCAATGAGAAGACTGCGTTATATGAGTCATCCCTGCGAATATGGACCTTGCATAAATAAGTTTGCATAAGGTGAAAGAGAAATGTACAGTCCTTTGGAAAAATGTTCGCCCTAGAACCCTGGAAATACTAGGAGGAAAGATATATAAACATGATGAGGGAACCGTGAAAGAAAGAGAAACCAGAAAATTCTAAGGTAAAATATTCCCATGAAACCTTAACGAGATGTCTTTATACCGTAAATTATAAACCGTATAAGGACACGGGAAAATATTCAAAACAAAGTCAACATAATCAATCTTCAAAATCAAGATAAACTAAAAACTATCATATTGCAATGAATCACACGAGAAGCTTGGGCATTAATACCATATACATAGTAGCATCATTAACGAAAAATTCATCACGTGTGGCAAAATCATCCGGTTTCTCTGAAGAATTAGTAACTAACGACAAAAATTACGTGAATTTGACATCCACCGAAATTTTTTATCGGTATTTTTAGCCAAACTCTTCGATAATGTACTCATTTTTCGCAACGACACCGAAAAGGAAAAATAAATATACTTAGTAATAAGTATCCGCTTCTCCTTACTTTAAAAAGTAGCCAAGATAGTGGTGAGATAATGACTGCTACTTTGGGTATCGTCAATGAAATTACATTTATGTTTCCCTTTTGATTGTAAAACATTGATAGTGAGTAATATGCTCGTTAAGGCTTCCACGGAATGGTGGTCATCAAAACATTCTGTCAGGGTTTACAACCGCGATATTTTTAAACACAAACATTTTTTGCCACCATTTTCTCTAATTATATACAGATCAACTTCCAAACAGAATATTATTATATTTTTGAAAGAATGTGTATTTGTGAAGATATTCCATATAAAATTCGGAATTTGAAAATTTACAGTTAGGCTTCAAAAAGAAAGAATACTCAATGCCTAAATAAAGAATTTCATGCGGGAAAACTCCAAGAATTTGCAAATATTACGATAACGAGCAGATTGGAAGCCAAAAAACATTTGCAATAATATCTTTGCGACCAAAAGAAAAATTATATATTCTATTATATGGAATGAGATTATGGCTTTAGTGCGTTGTGGTGAAACGAATGGCGGTAAATAATTATTAATAAAACATTTATGCATAAAGATGTGGTTCAATGATATTCGATTGTAATTTAATTTTTCCAAAATCCTGAAGTATTTCTTTTAATCATTTAGCTCTAACTCAAATCAATTATGTGGGATAAAACATGAATGAATTAACGTATTCTAAATAACCTAACACTCCCGAATGGTTTCGTGGCAAATTAAACAGGAACGGGGTCCCAAAATGAATGAAATAATTTGCTTCAGATTAAAATGAATGTAAGCAAGTGAAAATACTTCCGGATATATTGTTTTTGTGGCGCTCTAAAACATAAATGAGCCTCGATGGGTGACAAGGACAGAAACCAAAGGATTAAAAAAATAACGGAAAATTTTTAAACGGCTATTTAAAAAAAATTCAAAAACCTATTAAATGAATCCACTCAATGATTCCGTTTAAGTTTCATTCTTGCCCCCCCCCCTCCCCGATAGCAGGGATATTGAAATAAAAAATATGCGCTAAAAATACGCTGGAAAGTCCCTTCCTTCAAAACTATTTTTAAGTGGCTTGGAAGAAAATAAATTAAAATTTCTTTTTTTATCGTGTGTTTCGAGGAAGGTAGTAGGAACACTTAAGTCCAGGGAATTCACGCTCTGCCGCAAATTAGCCAAGGTCCAGAAGCGAAAACAGGCCGGGCGAGGGAGATTAAAAGGCGGGACGGATGGACAAGGCACGGATTAGGCTCCCCCGTTCTCCCTCAGGAAATGGGGAGATGGCTGCCCTCTCCCCGCCACGCCATCATCATTTATTTCCCCACCTACACCCTCCATCTCATGCACCCTATTTCTCTCTCCCTTGGATTAATTCAAGTCATTCTTCTTAATTCTCTGCAAA
Source organism: Hetaerina americana (assembly GCF_022747635.1). NCBI lineage: Eukaryota > Metazoa > Arthropoda > Insecta > Odonata > Calopterygidae > Hetaerina > Hetaerina americana. The sequence continues at coordinate 37,051,799 of NW_027287538.1, read as the reverse complement.
GAAGCATTTATACTTCCTCATTTCTCAGAAAGCAATGCGATGCAAAACCTATGAAGAAGTGAAAGGGAGACAGAACTGGTTATTCGCATTTAACTGTGATGCTGAGGGAAAAATACATCATCCATATTTCGTTCCCTTCTTTCGCTGAATTACGTAATTTTTTTAATGAACAACACAGGGATGCACAGTTTTTGTCCAGTTGAATGAAATTTCAATCGAGAATACGATTCCGTACAAAATGAAATAATGCTTTTGTTTTTCCCATTTCCCTCTGGACGTCATAATTCTCAGCTGATTTCTTGGAGAGTTTAATACAAAAATATTTCAATCTTGAGAAAACATTTCCAGCAAATACAGCCAGAATTTCTATTCAACTATAGTACAATTAAAGTTAGAGTACTTCTCATAAACGAACTCGCACATTCTCTTACGTGGTAATATTTCTTGTGTTCTTTCCTGGTAAACAGAATCTTTGCCCTTGGAGATGTAAAACAACTAGCTAATGATATTAATGACCTAGAACTATACTAATGGTATTAATTATAATTTCCTGCAAAGCATTAATACTTAAACATGCATTATCTTGTATTATTCTACATTGTTTCAAGATATATTCTCATTAAGTTTACTTTTTTCATTTCCACAATCACAAATAAAAAGCAAAGTGATGAAATGCTCAAGGGCTTTTTCAAGAGATATTTTATTGATTAAGCATTTGGCAATGTAATCATTTTATATGGTGAAAAAGAGTCATGCCTGATTGAATATGACCACATTACCCTTTATCATTTATCAGAAAGTTTCATAAGATGCAGCGCCCAGCAAAACGTCTTTGAGAGAATTAAATGGGAAAAAGGAAATCATTATACGGAAATATTCCATCAACAATAATATGCTTACATAATACCACACGTTGCATTTGACATTAAATTTATACCAAATCAATCGTTATATTCTTTCATGGCCTGTTAAATTATAAATAAAGATAATTACTGACGGAAAAATTATCCATAAGGGTCTCTCTGGTGTATTTTATCTACGAATATAATCCATAGGGAAGCGTTCGGAATTCCTGCTACATGATTGATTTAAGATAGAAAAGGACAAAGGGTGCAAAAACGGAAACTGAAAAATTCATAAATTGTTTTCAATTTTTTATTGCATTTTCACATGAATGTTCATGCAAATGACATTACGTACGACAATAAGCGGACCCTCTTTTCATCTTTTCCTTCCAACAGTCGCCCGCTCATTAAGGACGGAGCGGTTTAACCAGCACTGTGCCCCCGCTACATCATTCTATAGCCCCATTTTGATTTCATTCAATCAGATCATACGTCGTCCCTATCCCCGTTCCCACAACTCCCAGAGGATACTTCCCGACCGCAAGGAAACAGGGATGAAGAAGGAGAGGAGTGGGGTGGGGTGGACTTCGGGGGGGGGGGAGGAAGGGTAGACCTTGGGTGCGGAGAAAGGAACGGGGAGAGGAAGGCATGGGGCATCGCAGCAAATTAGTGGTTTGGCGGAGGATTAGCAAACGGGAAGGCTTCTGCCGTAGATCGCGCAGAAGGATGGGAAAGGGGAGCTCGGTAAGGGTGGGGGGGACGTTGGATGGAGAAGGAAGGGAACGGGGCCCAGAGGGATCCCTGGTGTACCTTCCGTTAAGGATCTCTTTGCCGCTCCCTGCACGGACATGGCTCCACTGGAGCATGTTTGGTTGTTAGGCGCGTTGGTTACAGGGGTGTTTCTTACCCCCCTCAACATACTAAAGGAGTGTGGAGGGAAATGACGGAGGGGGGGAGGGGTAGAAAATGGTAGAGAGTGGAGTTTAGAGAGCGCGGGGAAGCCTATATCGGTTGCCATGACGGGAAATGTCACTTGCGTCGAGGAATCCGTTGAGTGAGGCGGGAGGGAAGCAAAGCGGAATTCGGAGGAGATCGTTCCGAGCTCGGCATGTGAAGGATACAAATCTTGAAAGGCTCCTTCCCCTCGGGTCCCCCTCTTTATCCATCTTCGAGGGTGGGTAGGCGGCCACTCTCACTGGAATCTGCCGCACTTCTTCGCCTGCCCGGCGACGGGAAATTCGGCGGAGGCAATGCGGACAGTGGGCGGCACGACGGTGCGGATTGCGTTGCCTACAGCTCAAGGAGTCCTCGAAAAGGTTGATTAAATTACTCTCGAAACCGCGAGGAGAAAATTTGTCTCGGAATGTACGCTGACTGTTCATTTTAAGAGCAACGCAAAAGTTACTTCCACCCGACTAAGAACCAAGATAGACAAATCCTTATAGCTCAAAGGCCATATATACGGATAGTTCTATTACCATGAGTTTAAAGCATTTAGATGGATGGCGAGGGAGTTATTCAATATTAATTATCCACCAGAGTAATATAAAACATGCTCAATGTAAATAATCCAGTTTATCACTGAGAAAACATACTTCTTGTCCCATTCATGATATTTGATATCATTACGAGAGCATTAAAATACGACATCAAAGTGCTTGAACTTATTTTCCAATCTACTAAATGCTTACTTGGTGGCTATTAATAAATAATTGTTTTTAGAAAAATAGGCACTTCATTATTATTTTTATCACCCAATATTCGAATTTTTTTGACACCATTCTAATATTTACCATACAAATTTTGTATTCGCCTTACTGTTTCTTGTTTACACATGTTCATTTTTATAAAGGTTAATATTTAAGGTTCCATAAAATTTAAAATTTGTTCATAACAAATACGCATAAATGACTGATGTCAATTAATTCTTAAGGAAAAATTCTTAGTTAAATGAGAAATATTTCTCATTATCATAAATAATAGAATGAGTATAGATTCACCCTAATAATAAGGATATAAAATTTTATCTGATTCAATTATATTTATTAAAATGGGCGTTGCGAAACATTGAGAGGAATGAGAAACAATGTCATCATTCTTGCGGAGACGTCAACCGGAATCTCAACTCGGAAAATCATCAAACATGTAAAGAGAAGACAGGGACCAGGGAAAAATTAGTCACCCATCAGACGAAAATGCTTCATACGTAAGTCTCTTCTGCTACGGATGGCGGGAAAGCTGGTGGGGGAGGCGAGGAATGAGTGAGGTTTAACGGGGCAGGAAAGAGAGGATGGGACGGTTTCTGTGGGAGATGGTGGGTTGTAAAGTGGTCTTCCTGGGTGCAAGCGTCCGAGGGGTTAAAAGGAGAAGTGGCTGTGGAGTACGGGGGGTGGGGACGTGGGGCAGGGTATGGGGGTGGAAAGCGTCGGAGGAGGTATGGAGATCCAGAATGAAAGGGTGTAGAGAGAAGGCTTGAGTGAGCGATGGCAGGGAAGGGAGGCGCCGCCCGCGAGGTTTGCGGCCAAAATCCGAACCACGCCCCGTCCTGGAAACTTTGATCCCCGTGAAAGGCCGGCGTCCCGGAATACACGGCGGCTCTGAGCTGAGAGCAGTGTGGAGGAATCACTTTCCCTCCGCCCCTTCTTTCCCCGCGCTCTAGGATGGAGGGGGGAGGGAGCGGGATGGCGCCCAGAGTAGAGCCCCTGTGAAGGGGTGAAGGGAAAGAGTTTAATTGCTGTCGCAGTAGGATTGCTGGTGGCTGAGAAGCGATGAGAAGGCTCGCAGAGAAAGGAAGGGAATGTCGGAAGGCAGTGGAGCAGTGAATGGGGAGGAGGGGAGTTGAATCGCGGGAAGAGGGGGTTGCTCCTGGGGATGGAGGCGCGGGCATTTTCCCCTTCCCACTCCGGCTGCCGTATTTCGCACTCCCCACATTCGCTTCGTTCCCTATAGTGCTGGCTCGTCTTCCTGCCCTTTACAAACCTCCATCTTCTCTCTCCTCGACCTTTTCACACCCTCTCTCTCTCTCCCCTAATCACTCATTTTTACCACACACTCTCAAACTTTTCCGCAATCCTTCATGTTTCCTGCAAGGTGAATCTCATCTAGAGTAAATCCAAAGTATTTTAATTTTTCCTAACCCGCAGACATTTTTCATTACGCACTGACATTTGTTAAATGAGAAATTATATCAATAGGCCATCATTAATATAATTTAACGCACCTACTAGGGATTATTTTGGTTCTCAAATTTCAATAATTTACTTACATTGTTAATTTTAACTCCAATAAAAATGATGAAATATTTATATCAATTGCAGCATTAGGAGTGTTCTTAAAACCATATATAAAAAAATGTATTCTTAAAACCTTGTCATATTTATCAAAATATATAAGTCAAATTTGTAACGGTGTAAGCGAAAAGTTCCCAAACCGTTCTTCAACGGATTAGTGTATCTCTAATTGCCACATTTCTACGTGCATATTTCTTGAGTTCAATCTTCCCCTTAATCTACTCTAATGTTGTTATAACTGTAGTAAATGAATTCTAGGTACTTTGATGCCCTATGCTATTTATTGTTTCCAACAGAGTTTAAGGGAAGTCAAAACTTAACGTACGACATTATAGCCTAAGACAATGTTCGAAACTGAGTCCTTCGAGTTGGACGGAAGACACGAGGCAAAACAGTATATTTATGACTTGCATCATGCATGAGTATCTAAATTTTAAGAATGTTTTCCTGGAGCCATTCGTTTTTCATTTATCATTGTTATTTCACTCACCCCCTGATAGAATCTCTGATTTGCGTCTTTTTTTATTTGTCCGGGGTACTTATCTCTTGGTCTTCCTTTCAATTTTTCTTCATTTCATGTTCTTAAATAATACACCATACCCCAAGTTATGTCAAATCCATCTATGTAGATATTCCGTAGTACAACTTTGGTCCTTGTGCTCCGTATGGTCCTTTCCTCTTCCGCTCTCCTATACGTAAATCAATTCCCTTAATTTAAATACACAAATTATTATACATTAAATATTAAAATGGTGTACTTTTCTCCGTCTGGAACCATTCATTTTTCCAAATAAAATGGGTAACCCGACGCAATGGATGAGTAATAACTTGCTATGAAAGAACCTGAAATTACAATTGGGATTTACTCTTATATGTCATAATCAAAACACGACCATGCATAACGCGTAGTACCATCACAGGTTTTTTCCTTTACAATAACGGTAAGGATAGTATTTTTAAGAATTAATGGTTTGCAATTTTTGTTTAAATTTATTGATTTCGACACCCTGAAGTTATTAATATTGGCGGAATTATTATAGTGTGTGTGTATATTTTCTGATCTATTATCCTGTCATCTCCACAGTTTAAAGCCATATGGTGAAATATTCCATTTACTAAGGGAAAGTGATCAAAATTTTGCAATCTCGATGGAAATTCATATTTTTAATCTAAGCATCAACTGACTATATTCGATTCTTACTTGAAATAATACTGAAATCTCAGCGCTGGGATTACAATTTTCGGTAGCCTTCCAAAGTTCCCAAATTACCGTTGGCAAAAAGTGAAGTTTAGAGCAGATACCGTTAAATAAAACAAGTCTTAATAATAATTTGTGGTATCTGACGCAGAAATTAACAACGAAATATTGAGGAGATATAAGCTGATACGTCAAATTAGTCCCCTAAGTTTCTGCAACAACAAGGAAGCTCACGACGGAAAAACCAAGCCCGACGACTGAGATAGGTTTGTTTCTTCCCTTATGGGGGAAGTGTGTGTGCTTCCAATGTCTACATTCATCTATTATCTAATCTTGGGCAAATATCAATGGAATGACAAAAACTGAAGAGAAATATACGTTAACCTGAGCGGTAGAGTTTGCTTGGCGATGAATACATTCAGCCTGGGAGCTCGAGGCGTAAATTGAATGACGACGTCTTCATCGCGCCCGCAGATGGTCGTGTGGGAGGTGGCCAAATGTACATACCCGAATTATTCTCGGCCGAGTTGATTCGTTCCCAGAATTCTGTTGCACGAACGTGCCACCCAATTTGTCCTCTTAATGAATGCCTTCCCCCATGTCTCTACCCAGGAGGACTCCTCTCGTCCCTTCATATGCCGCCTCTGAGTCATGCGGGCATCGGCGTCGAGCGCCAGGTGACCCTCATCCGAAGACGTCGAGACCTCTCGGCTGCGTACGCCTCGGGGTGCACATATCTGAGGTTTGTTCAAACGCATCTGGGATGTGGTCTCGTTCACGAAAGAATGCATCCCGTGTTCATTGTCCAAAACCGTATGAGTCACTTGTGGGATGAACCGGAAGAACGTAAACAACAACAGCGAAGAGCGAGAGAATGTAGGTGGGGAATTTACCGAAAGACCTATGAATTACGTGACGCGGAAGGTATTCCCTTTTAAACGGCCGGGGTGTTACAAATTTAAACTATGTGCCGATAGAAATTTGAATATGATATGCAGGAAGGGTTAATAAAACTAATATATATAGAGACGAGTATATAAATATATCAGTAACTCCTAACTCTGGTGATGGTGACTGGGAACACCGAAATATTAATTCATGTTATTTTTATATTTATTAACCTTGTTGATAAACATTTTTAGCTATTAATTTTGTGGTATAAGAGAAAAATCTGGCGAAATTAAAACCAAACACGAAAAAGGCTGCAAAATAATTCAACATTACATTTTGGTCACAGAGAAACAAGAGAGTGTAATAAATAAGCGTAGTATATCCAGCTATGTTATATAATCTGCAAAATGGCAAGGAAAATGAACTACTCTTCTGCCTGAATATCGCCTAGGACCTGATATTGAAAGAGTGTGATTAACATTGCACTGGACATTGGGTGTGTAATATATGTAGATGCGTGCGTCGAATACTAGTGAACGCCATTAAGGTTAGTAAAAATAATAAATTACCACCACATTATTCTCCCTAGAATATACAGCCTTGACTTGCATTTCAATACGAGTGGAATGGAAAGATATGGGCTGGGGTGCAGTAAACCAATCCTAGGATTGAAATACTGATGATGATATATATGTATGCATATACATATATACATATATGTATATATATATACGTTTATACATATATACATGTTGATGTACATGTGCAATAACAAGGTTTACACTCACCTTCGTCTAATCCAAAATGCCTAGTCATTCTTTCTTTTTACCTCGATTATCCAATTTTCTATCCTCTATCAGTCCTTGTCATTCCATTGCCACCCAAGGCGCTCCACATCCGCTTTCCCTGCCTTATCCCTATTTCACCGAAAATATCCCCTCTTTCTATCATTTAACTTCCCCGTTAGCTTTTGATCGATTATTCCCCGCATCAACATCACAAAAGCCCCTTATCTAAGCTCATCCGCTTTGCTTTAAGAGGCTAGGTTTTCATGCAACTAAATCTCTACGCTCCATATGGAAGTCTTTCCCAATCGTTTCTTCGCATCTATATTTGACATGGCACTTAAAAATATTATTCTTTTTGTGAAACCTTCTTTCTCTGACGCATTTAGTTATTAATATCTCCGTCGTTGCGCCCATTTCACTCAAACATACTGCTTAAATATTATAACTCCACTTGCTATTATTAATAATCTTGGACATAAATGTTAACATTAGCTTTCCTAATTCTTGAAAAGTTATTACTTTCCAGTTCTTAATATTAATATCCATAGATAATTATTTCACATTGCACATTCAATTTATAACTTTAAGTCATCCTCCAATAAAGGGATTGTAGTTATAATCAGAATCACACGTTTTATATTCTCTTAGATATATTTCAATAAGCATAAATATACCACAAATAAACTGATGATACTCGCACTTTTTACATATTGAGAAATTTATTATTATTGTTTCACGGAAGTATATCACTCAATTTATAATAATACAATTGCTCATTATAAAAATATTTATGAGAAATAAAAATTTTCAAATATTATTTACCTACTAGCAGGTCACAGTTAATCCATCCATTACTACCTACTCAAAGTCAGTTCTCGATCTACTGCTACGAATTACGGTTGTTTAGATATTTATTTTAATAATTTTAAATCAGTGCGTAATATAAACGTACATGTAACATGTTTTAGTACTAATTTAACCGAATATCAAGGACCACTTTTAAATTTCCTGGTTTTATAGGCACTGGCGCCTCTATGATTGGCTTTAATATGGTAGCGAATTTTCATCTCACTCATCGTAACTCTTTGCGTTGTGAGAATACGATATTTGACTTAAATTTAAAAAATAATATTATTAAGGTTTTTCATAAAAATTCCGTGCCACCTAATATTTTACATTTTCTTTCTTCTTTGCTTAAAAGTCAGAAAATTATTTATTGCACGAACGTGACCTTAACTATAGAAATATAAACTGGTAATGAAGAGCAGATTTAACTTAAGCACTTTAAGTACTTTCAAAGTGGTACCTACGGAAATATATTGCAAAAGATAAAGCACCTGTGTACGACTAGCTAGACTGATTGGATTCCCTTATCTCTCTTTAAAGTTGTTTAGATCTGACCTGGCAACAACATTCTTTGTAGATCAATTGGATTCCGTTTTTTGTGACAAATCAGTGAAAAGTCGAGTTTTCTGGCGGTTTCCAAAAAGAGAAGGTTTCCTCGCAAAAAATATGTCCAGGGACGAAAAACGTACTCTCTTCATCTCACAAAATTTGCATACATTTTTTGTTCCAATTAATGGACGATCCGCTGTATTTAATGCTTTTCCAAAGCAGGGTAAAAATTAACTAAGATAAAACATTAAACGGAAAAAATAATCTGCTCTAAAAGCTGAGCAAGCTGAGTTAGTGCTGCTTTGCATTAATAATTAATTTCTTTATCCGACATTTCATGTTTTCACGACAATATATTTGTTGCCATAGATTCATTGAAGAATATTCCCATATTCCAAGGAAATATTTTATCTTCTAGTCGACAGTTTGATTTTTCCATGAGGTTTACTTGATTTCCCTACCTGATCCAAGTTTGACACGATTGAAAATTCATTTCTTTGAATTTAAATTTTGATTTGTCCCTTTTTATTATGAATAAATATACAATTTATCTACCTCAACGAAGCCTATATTTATTTTGCCTGGATTCCTCGTTTTATTCCAGACTAATATTTAACTTTCATGACATTTCTACGCCCAACATTCTTGCGGCAAACAGAAGAGTAATGCTTCAGTGACCATAAAAATTATTATTCGTTATATCAATAGCGCCAAAACATACATTTCTGCCAAATTGATGGCGTAACTTGCAATCATATACGTGGCACAAGTTTTACTGATTTGTCTTCAGCATTGTGTTGGCAGCAGCTGTAGTTTATTCAAACAAGTTCAATTCGATTACGCCAGCTTCTGATAGAAAAAAAGTTTTCCACGAAGTTTTTCAGATCGTTGTATCAGAGAAATGTCTCATATGGCTAGGCCTTGACTATACAGAGGTTGATAAACACGCTTCATATTAGCTTTAGGGAGATAATCGCCATTTCGCGGTGGGTTAAGTGGAAACCACCGTGTCCATATGCGTCTCATGTGCAATTTTTCAGGTACATCAGCATGGATGGAAACAAAAGTATTTTTTCATATTTCCGAAAACTCTCTTGACGCTATTTGACGGCATCCTCTCCCGATGGAAGCAAAAGTGTCGATGTTTACTTTTCTGCGAGGAGCGACTGTAGCTCCGGCTTCATCTTTCTGTGAAATTAATTGTTTTCATCAAAAACTTTAAACAATCTTCTGTCTACACTATAAGAAATTACATACTCAAGACAGTTGAGAGCATTAAAAAAGTTTTGAGTGATTTTTTTTCAGGTATGAGAAATGTTTCATTGCAGCGTTGCGTGTTACCACCATCGTTTCTTGAGGCGGACTGAACATGTACCATATAAACTCTGCAACGATTGCCGCTGACGCAATGCAGGAGTGAAATAAATGGAACTTGTAACCCTAATAAAAAGATTATGATGTTAAGCTAATAATATTAAAATAATACATTTTTGCGCTGAAATATCCGAACGAATATTTGATGATAACTATCTATTTTACAACCTTCGTACATTGTAAGTATTCCCCAGATTTTCACAAAGATTTGCCGTCTCACAGTTTCCCTCCCAAAAACTTCTTAAGCACTCCTACTTCCCCAACGTGATCCCAACGGTACACCCTACAGTCAAGTTTCACGCCTCTGCGTCACTCCTCGTCTTACACTACTCATTTTTTTCCCCTTTCTCTCGCTTCATCATCTCCAGCATTAACTTACCCTCCTGTGCCCAAACTCCCCTCTCAAATCCCTTCGCCTGCTCGGAGAGAGAGGTTCGTTTCGCTCCGTCCCCGCCTTAGCTGAGGGGGCAGAAGAACGGAAACGAAAAATTCCCTCTCACTCATCGTCCTCGTTCTCATCTTCCTTATCCCCTCTTCTCGGTTTCTTCCGAAGAATTCCACCCTCTCATAACCTTCGTGCTTTTTTTTTATCTATTAGCGCCTTCTACTCGTCATAAATGTACGCCTAGCACCTACCATCTATGTCCAGTACCACATTTTTGACTGGATATTGCTGGACTGGTTTGAAACATTTGTAAATTAGTGAAGTAGTAATACGCTCTACCTGTGTTTTTCTCAGAGTAGATTTCCTTACCGAAATGCCTCCCGAACTCATTTTTCCCAGCCAACCGCCATGTTATAAAGGTCGTTGTTTAAAGTCTCAAGTGAAACTGTGCGTGTCACAGTTAGCATTTCGATTGTGCGAATTTTTTTCCTTAGTCCTTCTCATGCCGTGCTTTCTTCATTACGTTGACGCATTTGAGGCGAAATGGATGAAAAATGGATGCCCGACTAATGCTACTAATTTTGTGCCTTCCACGAAAGTCAATAATTATGAAAACTTACCTTATTTTAAAATAAGCCAACCAATATAACTCATTAACTGAAGACAAATTTTGCAGATCGAATTTCAAAAATTTACAGAATAAAATGCAAATTTTCAGAAAATTTCGAGTTAATCGAGAGACTAAGTTAGCAATCCGTCACCAATCAAACAATCAGTGGTTAGAATATGCAATAATCCGAAATAAAATACATGAATTTGACAATTATTTCCCATCATAGATTTTAATTCATTCGATCAAATCTATATTATGATTGAATCAGGTGTAGTCACAGAAATGCTCGACCAACTCCTTTTCTTAGAAATAATCAACTTACAGAACACCAACGACCTAAGATTATACCTTGCCAGCAGCAATTCGACTGGGAATATCTTACCCACCCTTCCACAAAGTTATAGTTAGACGCTCTTATCATCAGAATTGCAAGCTTTGAGAAAGTACTCACAGATTCTTAAATAAAAAGGCACAAAGTTTTCATCCAAAAATATTTCATACCTGCAGCTAATAACCGTGGTAAGATTACTATAAGAGAGGGATGGTGTTTCCGAATTTTACCGCAGAAGACTCACAACTATGGGGGTAAAACATCAATTGCGTTATAAAACAGCGAAAAAATGCCATACCAGTTAACGCCACCGTAATTGACTGCATTTTCGTCAATACAGCATTTCGTGACCAAGATGGGATATAATTTTAACCGCATACCGCAGTGAGACATGAAACCTCTCCACTGTGAGCGGAATAAAACAAGAACAGAGAGGAAAAAAACTTGTTTCCAGTAATGGAGCGTATAGTAACCCATTCTTTTGTCATTATCGGGATACTCTGTGGATCTCACGAAAGCCTGCAGGTCATTCCTTTTCTGGCATGAGAAAGTCAAAAGATATTCCGACGCAAAAAATCAATTTACAATCCTTTTTTTTTGGGAGTGAGCATCTTCAGCCAATTTCAGCTATATCGGTAGCTATTGACTTTAAAATCTACCATATGATCTCCCTACGGTATGAGGTTAATAAATTAAATGTGCATTTGTTATAATATTAAAAAGCAATGAACGGCAAAAATTACTACGGATATTTTACATTATCCCCTATGAGTTTTGAAATTTACTCGTTTGGGATGCCTACTTAATAAAGGGTTGAAATTAATTCATTTAATTTTCTATTGTTTCGAAGAAAAAAAAATAATTTATAGTTTTGACTTATAAAGTGGGCTAGATTGAAAGAGCAATTTATATCAATGAAATGTTGAGTATAGTCAGGTTGATTTTACTTAATGCAGTTGAATTTCTATTCCGCTACGGATGAAGTAAATAAAAAATTGTTGTTTCATGTTTTGGACTTAAATAAAATCGTTATTTTTGCAACTCAACAGGAAACCTATCGGTGAAATGTTAACCTTAGACATTGCACATCCACAGACTGCCAATCGTGCAGCCAGTGAAAAGTGCCGTGCCCACATTTGCCTTATGAATTATCATAGCAGCTAGTACTGTCGTTCAGTTACTATCTCAATTACTATAACAGTTTCATTTTTACTTTAAAAAAAATTAAAATGCTACAGTTATTCATTAACTTAAGGAAATCACAATGAATAGTCGAAAAAGCCCTATTTTGATCTCCGACTAAAGAGAGAAAAAATAATCTCCTGAGACGACTGCTATAGCACAGTGATTAACATCATAAAAATTTAAAAATTATTTTTCTTGTGCGACCCTTTGGTGGACTAAATAATTCCGACTTTTGAACTATAAATGAACTGAGGAGGGCAAAGATAATTTTTTACCGGTCTCCAAAGTGGCCGCAGTGGCACACCCCCAAATTTTGTCGTGATTGGGCGCCCGGGGGAAAAAAAGGGGAGTCGCCCCTGTTCACCCCCTGTCTCTTTCAGCCACTACTCGGGACTCTTTCTCGCACCCTCGACTTCCTCCCAACCCCCAAAACACCCCCGGATGCCAAACTAACCACCCCTTGTCCAGGGAGCTTCCACCGGACGCGCCGAAAAACAAAGCACCCCCTCGACTATCAGTGTGGAGGAACTATCCTACGAACGAGGAATTTAATCAAGCAGCTCTTCCCTCTGCGGAGCTTTGAAGCGGCTCCTTCTGCGATCACCGTGGAGAGAGGCGCAGAGGGAAAAAGTGGGAGGGAGGGGAGTTAGGCAAGGCGCACGCGGGCGTAGGGTTGAGGCGAGTCTAGCAAAGCGGCTGTAACGGTCAGCTACCCTCCCTACTTAAGCAACAACCTCTCCCGAATACTCACCCACCCCCAAAATTTTCCCCTCTGGCCATCCGCGTTTATACTTTAATTTTGTTCTCATCTTTTTTGAGTGGGTGAAAAAGTAAAAAAAAGAGAAAAGAACATCTTCCGCTCCACCTACGCGAACTCCCATTTCCTCTTATCGCTTTTTCCGACCCCCCCCCCCTCTACAGCTACCCTCATTCCCAGCCGTGCTTATCCTCTTTATGGAGAACGGCTCTCACAAAATCCTCCACCGAAGAAAGAACATTCCACGTCCAAAAGGGAGAGCCCCCTCTTTCTATCCACCCACCATCGCCAGAGGCGCATCGCGTGCGGCAGCAAGAAGGTGAACTAAATTATTACGTACTTCTCTCTATTGTTTCGAGTGAATAAATTGGAATCGGACGATGGAAGAGAGGATGGTGTGTGTGTGGGAGAGTGAAATATTAAAAAAAAGAGAGAAACGGCCCTCTGTTATGGTGTGAAGGGAGCTAGTATATAACTGGCTATACAGGAACTTGCCTGGGTGGTAAAGGAAATTATACCTACCTACCAAACGGACAGACTGTGGGTTTTGAGTGGGGAATAGAGCTTTTGTATTTCAGATATAGGGAATGATATCGTATCACAGCCACGACCCCAATTTCTTGCTACATTTTCGGCGTCGCTCCAAAGACCCATAATCATAATATTCCCTTCTTGCGAGTAAAGGTTTTCGCCACACGCTCCCGAGCGATAATGCGAAATGACAGTGATTCATGTTCGCCATATAATACGGTCCTCAGTCCTCATTTGCAGTAGGTGGAGAACGTAGGTTCGTTTGTGCACCTATTTATGCGTGCCCACACAAGCATTTATATATATATATATATATATATATATATATATATATATATATATATATATATATATATATATATATATATATATAACACGCACAAAAACATATCAATGTGTGTTAGAGAGGGCTATCGCCCTCTCGAAAAGTGCCAGGACAACCAGTCACGCTTCAACAGAATTGATCTTAATCTGACTCCGGGCGCGGAATTTTACGTGCTTTTTCCGCGTTTTAGCAAATTCCTGATTCCACAAAACCGTTTTTCTCAAGAAAAGAGTTTTTGCCTGGAATATTAATTTATGATGCAAGATACATTTTGTTCAGTAATGATGATGGCAAAGGTAGATGCACACATTTTGGAACAGAGGTGAGACTTGAAACGTTTTATGCTATAAGATGATGACGTTATGACTTATACAAAATTTTCCGTCAAATTTCTTGGATTGGAAACGAAACGTTATATGGGGAAAATGGGAATATTTCCTTCATGTGATATTATGGGTGGGATTTATTAGACAGAAGTTTTTTCTTTGCATCTCAAGTTGAGATTGTTGGAAAAAATTGATTGGGGTAAGAATCCTACCATTGAAAAATTTTGAAAGTAAACAATATAAAGATTAAACATACATTAAACGCCTTAATTCCCAAACTAACTGAACTTCTTCAATATCACTGTCATGCTTTGTACGTATATTCGAAACTTTTACCAGGATTCCGACTAAATATATTAAAACAAATCATTCGAGGAATTTTCTAAGCTATTGTTAATAAATAAAATTATTATTTTTCCATGGAAAGGTTTGTTAGCTTTTGGATATATTTTACTTTACTAGGTTTGAGAGATTTAAAAACACGTAATTTATTCGCACAGGTTTCAGGGAGCAAACGTGGATTTGGACCACACAAGTAATTTGGTACTAATAAAACCTAGCACTTGTAATTTAGTACTATTGAATTATAACGTCAGATTTAAGAAGATAAAACTTGGAAAAGGGTTAAGGACATTGAATGTAGAAACATTAAATGGGATGATACGAAAGAATTATCAGCCCGTAGAGAAAATTACGACTGAGGAGAGGGAGACTGACACAAAATAGCAATGGGAATATATCGAAAAGAGGATGTCGAAATCCACAAATAAAACTATAAGAACAGAAAATAAGAAAAGGACAAGAAAACAATGGGTTACCGATGATCTGATAAGACAAAGGAGAGAAGGAAATGGAAGTATGCAAACAAAAAGTTAAGTAGAAATAAGTACAAATAAGTAACCAATAATTTGAGTCAGGAAGCTGAAAGGACTAAAGAAGCCTGGTGGAGGACTCAGTGCGAGGACATGGAGAGTTTACAAAGGAAGGGTTTAATTGGCTCACTGAATAGAAAGATGAAAGATCTAGCGGGAAGTGAAAACGAAAAATCCGAGAAAATAATCCAAAATTTCTCAGAAAAATATTAATTGAACCAGAAAAGAGTCAAGAGAAATGAGAACAAAATACATAAGAGGATTAGTAAGGTAAGACATTAGTCCAGCATTATATCAAAAATGCTATTATTACGGAAGTCACGAAACTATAGAAATAGGAAACCATGGATTACGGACGAGGCGATTAAAAAGATACACGAAAGAAGGAAAGGGAAGAATAGAAATACAAATTTAGGCAAAGGGAAGCATAAATAGTTAATTAATAAACTGAGGCGGGTGGAAGGATTGAAACATAACCATTGTGGAGACACAGGGCGGAGATATGGAAAGTTTGCAAAGACGAGGTGAAATTGGTGCCTTATACAGGAAGGTAAAAACCTCGTCAGGAAGCAAGAAGCGCAAATCGTTGCAAACAATCATAAATAAGTCAGAAAAAATATTAGTTTGACCAGAAATAATCCAAAAGTGGTGGAAGGAATGTATAGAAAAACTGTAGGGTAAATACATCCGACCAGCAAGGTTAGACATAGAAAGAGAATATAATGTAGATGAGGATAGCTTAGGTCCAAGCATACTTGATGGCGAGATAGAAAGGACATTAATGGAACTGAAATCAAATGAAGCCGCGTGGTAAATATCATTCCCGCGGAACTACTTAAAGGCTTAGGGAAACGTAGTAGGAAAAGTTTAATGGGCTAATTCGTAAAACTTATGACGGAGGATTTTGTTCGGAAGATTTCGTATGATCTATGTTACTTCACATTCCAAAAAAAAGAGAATGTCAGCCATATAAGAGGGCCGCAAGTTTTATTTGCCTTTATTTGAAAATGACACAGTTTAAGACCTCATACAAAATATGAATACAGAGATATACACATTTTAAATTGTATGATAGGTGAGCTAACAATCGAAAGATATGGTAAACCTTGAATTTCGTGTGAATGACATGCGAAATAAAAAAAAATATTTCCCGTACGTATCGAACGAAAGAATTGGGTCGCGTAGGTTCTTGTCTTTCGTCGACCAAAAATATCCCGCATTTTTTCCCCGATATTTCGATTTATATCCGGTTTGATGCTTCGGAAGCCGCCGTACCCTTTGTCAATCTGAATGAAGCGCCAGAGAGAAAGAAACTGAAAGGAGACGAAAACAATTTCTCTCAGCAGAGCAGTAAGACCGAATGCTTTCGAGATATGTAAGACGGATATAAAAAGAGAAGAATAATATTTATTTCTCCCTTGATCATGCGTTCTTGTCTGTTGTAAATACTGAGGCCAACGGAAAACTAGTGTAAAAACTTAGAGCTTCAGAACCAGAAAACTATCATTTCGTACATTTTGGCATCACAAAAACATTCGTCAATATATCTTCCAAGTGAATTAATATTACTATTGAAACACTATTTTGTGTTCGTAAGTACATGAATAAATACATGAGAATTTTACAATAACATACTGATAGGCACTATCGGAAAGATAAATAGGCTTCGATGATTATGAAAATACTATCCTTCAACCAAGCAATGAACGCCGTGTAGGGCCCTGAATTGTGGAAATAGATCTCAATTCAAATAGCGAGGCCATGATATTTCTCAGCTACACTGCCTCGCTACGGAATCCTTCCCTTTTTGAAGCTAGACTTCGTTCCTGTGACCTCCCGTTCCCTCTTTTCCCCAAAACGGTACACCACCCTTAGGCATTTTCTAGAATTCTAAAAGGCATTAACACATTATACCGCCTATAAAACTACCTTTACAGCGCTAGGACTTTCTGCTCATTTCAAAAGGGTTCACTCTATCAGCAGTTGCATACAACCTCAAGGGTCGACCAGTTTCAAGCCAATGGATATCTCTCCACCCATTTGTCTTCGTTTCATTGTTATTAAACTGGTCATCAATAAACATGGTATAGCTCTAATTAATGTACCAACTTCATGTTTTAGATCAAGATATTGAAGCTGATAAATAATGTTCTACCCACATGACATCATCACTAAAATTTTCAGAACACGTAACATGATTATCTTCATTGATTTGTCTGCAAGAAAAGTGTTCTTTGAACGAAATTACCGTGAAATTAAAAAGACGTTCGGACATATCCTAAATTCAGTGTGAGCACGTCAGAAGCTCCTCTTTATGGGACCGAAGACATGTTTGCGACGAAAAGAAGTCGACGGAGAAAGAAATGGCAATCGGAAAGGGGCCGTCAATCGGATGAGCAGTTGGTGTGATCACAGCAGGAATGACGAAAGGGCGTGCTTTTGTAAAACTTGTAGATGCATGAATTCGAGAAGGCATTTTCAGACCTTTGCGTGCGGGCGAGCGTGAGCGATCATCTCCCGGTGAGGACACGCCTCATTCCGTGCGACGCTTCGTGTCGAAGGGATCGGCAGGGTTAGCGTGTGCGTTCGTGTGTGATGGGTGGGGAAGGAGTTGGCTGTTTCGACGCTTCTCAGTGGAGAGACCGCCGCTTAGTTGTCTCTCTGTCTGTATTGGTAGAGCAGGAGTTATATTCGGAGGAGATATATTCAAGGTTCCAAGAAACTTATATCAGTGGGCAAGCGAGAGCGACAGCACTACATCGATCGGCCATTATATCGGGGCATACAAGACCAGGGTCTCAGTTGGTTGTGCGAATGGGTAGCTGTTTCGCAAGAAGAATAAAATAAAACCAAAGAAGGAGTATATTTCTAACTACAATTGGAGCGTCATGGCATTTAACATCGTTCCCCAAACACGGGTAAGCACAAGTACTACCAGATATAATTACCCTAAGAGAAGGGTAACGGATTCAAAAGAACCGCCTTTAATAAGTCTCATCTAAAAGAAATGTATACTTTTTATTTTCATTATTTAAATATATTCAAGAGGTACAGAGGGTTTTAGGCGGTGCAATGGATACAATAGGCGGAACGTGTAGTGACCTGAAATGAAAGGTAGAGACGCAGAAGAGTGGGTAACTACGTATCTATAATAAGAGAACAGGCCATCACGTCAGAGTAAGGCAGTTGTCAGAAAACCAGGCTGAAAGGGAAAGATGTTTTTCGTTTTACCGCGTAACTTGAAAGTCAATTATACTGATAATTTGAATTTTGAGGCGTCACTTTGTGGAAACGATTCATTTCGAAAAGAAATACTTAGTTATTCCCCATATATATCATATTATACCTGATAGTTATTTTGAATACTTGAGAAATATCTTTACAGCTATGATTGAAATCGTATGAGGAAAAGGATTCTCTGCTCACATACTAGCCGTCTGATTAGGTAGTCAGTAGACATTACCTTCTCACTCTTATCTCACGTGCTCATTCAAAGAGCGGTTGGTTGTAATGGCTCCAGAATGAGTACGCGATTGAGTCGTACTGCACCGTTAAGATTTTCTTGCGACTATCCGAGACAATTTTTAACTTACCTTTAGTCGCAATGCACAAATATTCATGTATACTCAGCCAATACCGCACTCACCTAGAAAGATAAAAAGTCATTGATTCAGATGCTGCTCTCACAAAATGAGTTTGGCTCCAACATATGAACCATTCCAGTTAATACTCATATCACATTTATAAATTATTTTTAAAAATGTTTACAATTAATAACTTTGAACATGCAATTGTGCGAATCCTGGACAAAAAGCAAGCAATTTTGGAATTATTACTTCACTCCAACTGGTTCTTACAAGGCTAACAATCCATGTGGAGCTTTAATTACTATTAAAAACTGACATGTGCAGATAGACAATGTCAGGTGGCACACAAGTCTCAAGCATTGTAATAAAACTTGCCTTGGAAAAATAACATGACATATCATGACATGAATCAATATCACAAAAGATAATAAATAAAATCAGTCAGTAAAAAATATACACTCATAGGAAACTTCCAAACAAAAATTTATAACCCAAAAAAAAGAAAATCCCATCAACATCAGATTCCCAATCAACAAGAAAAAAATCGAAAAATCCAGTGTGCTTTAATGCAGAAATGATATCTCTTGGACTTGACTCCACAAAAAATAAATTGAGCATTCAAGAAGGGGGGTGATTATTTATTAAGGGAGCAAAGGGATACTATTAAGGAAAATGAAATAGTCATAAATTAGGCTCAATGTAAGTATCATCTGAAATTGATACATACGTAATTACCATGCTTAGTGGTTCCATCAAGCAACTTTCGGGATTCTATTGCTGTACTGAATATTTTTTAGGATAAAAGATTAGTCCCTGGTGCTAAGTGAGTTTAAAAGTTTGAATGAAATATTTTATTTACGAGCATTAGTCATAACAGTTTCGCTAAAATAACGATTACTGATTATTGGGTCATATTAAAAAAAATTACGACACAAATACGATTTCTCAGCGCTGGACTCTTCCACACAGAATTGATTAGATGCCTGTCAACATTTACAAATACGATAGCTGTAGGGAATTTTCCACTTTTTTTCCGGATCAAAAGCTACAAATATAACCCAATTCCTGTTATGGCACAAATATACTTAGAGATAGTTCAGATCGCTACCATGACATTCCATCAAGATTAAACATTATGAATCTTTTGAAATTGCATTAATATAAATCCAAATATTTTGAAGCGGTGGTAAAAGTTTTTATAACTTTCAATCGATGAATACTTCTGCGTGGCCATTTATCATATTTCATATTTATTATTTTAAGACATTATAATATTTGAAGCACTGTTTAAACATTTTTTTAACCACGCACGCTTTACAACACTGGTGTTTGCCTTTTGAATGAAGTCTTCATTAAATTTGTTACCCATAATAATAGCATGCAATTTAAGCTAGGAAATAGAAGAGATTCCTGAAGGGCGAAGCATGCATAATTTTATCAGTTTAATCCTGAAACATTTCTCCATGACTGGAAGGAATATTTAAAACTATAATGAAACGAGAATAATATAGCCACGCAGCAGATGGTAGAGCTCGTATCAATGGAAATTTTAACCTAGCCATATGTTGATAATATGTCCTCGGCAGCATTGCGCCGGTTATTACCCAAAAACGCCATTTCATATCTCAACGCAAGGTTGTACTTCGTCAAGTAGTTGGCACTAAAGCGCGCAAAGAATTAATGTCTATTAATATAATGCAATCGAAAAATTTTCATAATATCGGCTTAGATTTTTTATCACCTATCTTTATGAAATATTGTTGTAATTAGCACTCACAAGTATTCGTCGTCTGAGATAGTTCTTCATTTCATAGTTTAAGCACTCACTAGGGGTTCGGTTACTAAGACCGGAAGCTAAGAACTGTAATGCTTCTCCCACACGAAACTTAAGTCCAGAGATTTCATTTTCTCCATTGGAGGTTAACGAGAGAAAGTTTTTAGCGCAGAAAAGCGAATAATCCAATATATTGTCCCCTTCGAAGATGACAACAATTACACTTAGGTAGAGGACGATTTTCCAAGGCATGTCTAAATGGCTAGTGGTACCACCCGCTGAATAATTATTTCTTTTTTATAGAGAGCTTTACGATCGGGAATATCGCGAAAGGATATCGACGTACTATCAATGGTTTTCAAGAATTAGAGAATTTTTTTTTCAGACTGCCAAATTAAAGGTGGACGTTAAAATTATGGGTTGAACTTATTCTCACCTTCTCGCCTGATTCAATGCATCTGAAAATATGATCATCCTTAAAGGCATATTATATCATTTTTTTTAGTTACGTTATCTTTCAATACGTTACGCATTAAGAACCACAGATCAAAATATTATTTTTTATTTTTTAAAGTGGCCTGATAGCGTCCGGTCAAACAGAAAATTCAGGATGTAGATCCCCTTTCATTCAGATGTACCTTTTTTTGAATAAAATTTCTGAATGCCTTTTATAGCCTTGGTTCTCGCCATAGAATTTTGAAAGTTCTAACGATTTCTGTATTTGAGCCGTGTTTTATAAAAAAAGAATTGATAAAATATTTTATGCATATATTTTTATTTAAAATCATTATTGGATAACAAAATATCAATGTTCCAATTTTAATGCCATCCGGATCTTCTTCTTTCCCACAATTTGCCTATACTTACGTAGAAGCCGGATTTGACATATTTTTGTAACACTGCGAATCAATATCATTTAACTTCTATGATTAAAAACATCCAGCCAGGGAGAGTGACCAAATATTGAAAAACTGTGTACTTAGGCATTCTTATCAGTCGCCTTCTCCGAAGGAAAGCTAGGCACACAAAACATCTTTCACTAGCGAAAATCTTCATCATTCTAAAAGAAGATCTGAGATACCTATCGTTTTCAATTGGTCAGATTTGTGTGCATCAAAAATTCTCCTTAATGGAACGACCCTCGTACTCTTACCGAGGGAACTCGTTCTTTTTTTAATCTATACGCTGGAAAGCTAGAGTAATGTTTACCCGAAGATGGAATTCCCAATAGGACGCTTCAGCGGGGGAAGAGCCCCCGTTACATTAGGTAAAGCCAGAAATGCCCGTGTCCTCGTATGAAGGTCTGGAGACATGGACTCAAAAGAACGGAGCGTTTTTGCATTCCCGTCACCATGAACGAGTCATCGACCCTCCTCTACTTGCATTGGAACATTTCATAAAATCGAATTGTAAAGAATAATACCAGCCACTATCCAAACATCCTTTGTGTAACGTCTGATAATTTGAGCGAGATCCATGCAGTAACTTATTATTCCCACTAGCAGTCGGTGTTATTCCTTCTAAAGAGTTACAAAAAAATCAATGGAGAATAAACGATATCAAATTTTTATGCATTCTAATGCAAAAATATTATTGGAAGGTTTTTTATTTTTAGAGTTAGGAACAATAAGATACGTACGACGTCTGTTCAAAAAGTATCGCGAATTTTGAATTTTCTCGGGTTACGTACGTATTTCGTTTATAATAAGTATCAACGGTCTTCGTGTCACAATGCTATCGAAGTTGAATTCCAGAGGTATTTGGTTCAATTTACGAACAAAAAGATGTTGTTGATGTTGAATCCCAAATATTTCTTACGCTCATGAAAGGAACAGCATAATTTTGCCCGGTACACTTAAGTAAGATGGAAGGCAAAAAATTCCTTTCTTTTGGTTTAGCAGTCCATTTTTCCAAACGTGATTCATTCTTTGCAGACACATTAAATTAGTTTATACAATTTGAATATATTTTTTTCAACTAGAGTGTTATTACCAAAGTTGGATGATTTTACTGAGTATTTATGCATCATGTGTTTCTTCCGTTATTATATTACAATGATAGATAAAGGAATATAATCAACAGTAAAAAAAAGAGAAAAAATATATACGGAACATCTAAATTTACTTTAAATTTTTCAGTGTACTAAGAGCGAAACCAGTGAAACGGACTTAAAAAATTAGCGAGCAGATTAACTTTAGCTAGTTCTTTCCAAGCTATGACTCACTAACTGTATGGATTATTAAGGAATAAAATCTGTATGTATTAAGGAATAAAACCTAATTCTCTTACACCTACTAGTGTCATGCTTAAATGAACTTCATGACTAAACAATAATGAAGAGAAGAACTGACATTATTGTATTTAGGATAAATGTTTTATTATATATTACACATATACAATTTTATTCCCTTCAAGATATCATCTCTATAGATCTTTGATGAAATCATTACTTCCGACGCGGTTATTGAAGTGCAAATTCCAATGAAATCATACCAAAATAAAACTTTTCATTGAGTCAAAAGTAATGTGCTACATCTTAGTTAGTTTTACTTCAAAGCCTAAGTCTATACGGATCGACCTAAGCTATGAGAATTCTTTTGTTTTTTGGAGCGAGTGCCCAGCTCTACCTACTTTCTTCTGAGTTTCAAAAGCCAAGTTCCATCGAGGAGTTAAAACAGACTCTCAAGCATCAAATAAATATTTTTCTGAGACCACTTTGTGCAGCGATATGCTATTATTTTAGTCCACTTAATATCTTTATCTAGGCCCTTAGGAAAATCTCTCGCATAATATTCAATATGCATGCCGAGCAAGTGGATTGCACACACAAGGCAAGGAGTATGAAATCCTCACGGAAAATCTATTTCAGTGGAAGGCATGCCGCAGCATGTTTTGAGTGCAGCTTTTGAGGAAGAGGTTAATTCCATTCTGCTTTCTGGAAAAACCAAGCGAAAAAATGAACAATTGAACATACTTATTCCCAAATGTATCTAAGAAGGATTATAATAGGCCCGTATACACCCATTCTTACCAGAAGCAGTATTTTTTAACTTAAAATTAACGAATAATTGGGGTAACCTGTACAGAGCGGTACAACGTACTCCGAAAGTTCAAGCTGTTGCGGGAGAAATTACAGCATGAAGCAATATGATATTGCTATTTACAAGTATAGCATATCCCCATTATCACCCTTCATTAATCATGAATACAAACTGCTGCCGCCATTTTATTTAGTCGGATAAGTAAAGGAGTCAATTAAATTGATCTCAGATAACCTGTAGGATTGAGCGAAAGCAAGAAATGCTTTTACATGCTTATGTTTACTCGGATTCTAAAGCTAATTGATATTCCAACGTTAATTGATATTGAAGATTAAGGCGAAGGAACGAAACAGAAGAGTTTCATAGGGCATTAAACCGAAAACTTATGACGCATTATCAAAATAAATGAGCCTACTTCAAAGGGATCGTTAATTTGTATTAATATACAATCGAGCACATAGCTTCAGTTTTTAGAAAACGGACAATGTTCTTCGGAGTATAACATTTTGAGCAAGTTCAAAAGAAAACGCTTTATCATGTCAACATCTCTTTAACCGCTTCATTTAATTTGAGATTCCTCTCAAAATATCCAAATATGATTTACTTCAATTTAAAAACTTTAATATTTAGGCTAAATATATTAAATTTTACACAAACAACGCACAAAAATATCAATTAAACAACAGTTTTTTTTCACATGTGATAGGATACATATTCTTTCCATAAGATTTTATTTCCATTTGCAAAATTAATTAGTAAAATAGGCTCATTTTTCCATTTCCCAATGGCATCATATGACGTCATTAAAAATAATTTTTTTGCTCTACTGGGAAAATATATAGCTACCTGGCTATTTTAAATATTCTTAACATTGTTAACTTTCAAACGACATTTTATTTTGAATTCCGGAAGACTTAAGTAACGCGGTCGTTACTTGGCGTTCGTCTTATAGGATTGAGTCCGCCGGGGCTCATTATACTTTTACCTCACCTGTCTGCCTGGGAAACAATAAACATGACAGTGACCGAACAGAGCAAAACGTGTGACCAAGAATTTTAATCAAAACACTTGAAAAGGCAGCAAGACGAACGAAAACACCGAGAGTGGAAGTCCTGAAGCTTTCCTTTAGCTATTCTCTTTTTTAAACCTGTCGAAACTGCGACAGAAGACACTAAATTCCACGAAAGATATACCAAAGACCTTTACAGATGCACCTACCAATAAGACACCGAGTCACGGACTCCTCATCTGGAAAGCATCCCATTCATTAGAAAAACCGAAACACGCCGAAAAATGGCGCCTTCGAGGAGAGTGTGTGAGGCATTGGGCGATTAAGAATACGGAGGCTCGGCGGTGAACGGAACTCGGAAGGGAACTAGTGGCAACGTCGGCCTTAGCGTACCGGAATTAAATGGATTTTCCCGTCTCAGCGAACCTCACCCTCAAAATTAAATATTTTTTTCTAATAATATCACCCCTTCCTGTCGTTCATTACCCCTCCCTTACCGTTTCGCAACGCCTCTGCTAATATCTGCGAAAGCTACTTAATTTTCATTTTATTTCCCTCCGGGTCTTAGGTTCTTCTAAACTCACCAACATGCATATCTGAAGAACGTTTGTTCTTTTGAGCCACAACCCCGCAAATCAGTTTGAACGTGATCAATTAAAATAAACGTAATTTTTTCAAATAATCTCCCACCCTCTATTCCACCCTTTTACGACATATCGCCAATATATTACCACCTAAAGCCATCATTAGCGATTAATTTACCTCTCTTTTCCGCCACTTCCTAAATCAATACCCCAATTGCGAATACCAGGTCGGTCCACTTATTTACCACCTCCCCGTAAAGCAAACCCTTACTCCATCTTTCGCATCGTTTCAGGGTACAAAGGATTAAATTCTCCCCGTTTCGGCTCCCATCCTTCATTTGATTTGCGTGGATGGGGACTCTTTGCGAAAACTTAGCGAAGGCACTTACTGTAACATAACAAGCGCAAAAATGGTAGCAATGGAATCAAAAGGGGGATTTGGTGCGAACAAATACGCAGTAGATGGGATGATACAAATCACAGAGGTGGAGACTTCAGGACGCAAGAGCGCCATGGGAATTGCAGACGACGGGAAAATACCTGATGAGAACACCTTTCCAAATGCGCAATTTCAATGGGAAATCAAAAAACAACATACGAATGCCGGCGGAATAAAATCGCTTCCCCGAAAATACCTTCAAAATCGTCCATTTTTAGTGGTTCCGGCATTAACGTACTCATAAAAAGCTACGTATCACAAAAATATTACGTGAATTTGAAAATAAAAAGTACTGCAAAGTATAGATTTCGTATTGTTTTCAAGCGAAAAAAAGGTTCGAAACGAAGCTTAACGAGTTAAATTCAAAATAAAAGAAGAATGCGTTCGTTGTGATAATCGCCACTTATCATACACACCTCCATCTAATATTTTTCTCCCCGGCCAACTCGGGGAAATTTCCGTTCCGCTGGAGAAATCCCTTTGAGTCCGGTGGTAGCGTCCGGCAGTGGCGGTGGCATTAGGAAATGAATAAACCTAACGATATGAAATATCTCCATTAAGATGTTTAGCTCATCTAAAGTATGGCTGTCACAAAAACTTCGTTCGATGATTCCAGAATGCATGGCACACGTCTTTGAGAATCCTGCAATGGGAAATAAATTTCGCTTGAGATTACTTTGCTCTTGGTTGAGCAATTTCGTTCATTAAAAATTCTAGATGCACTAAAGTTAGCAGTTCTCCCGTGGTAAATCAGTATAACTCAATGGAAATACGCAATTCTCTCAAGTTGCCACTCTCTTATCAAATAAATCGATACGTCAATAGTAAATATTCTAGAGAAAGCATGCTCTCTACAGACAATATAAAAAGCAAAGCGACTTCTAGTAATACTTGTAACTTTTTAAATATAGCTTTACATAATACATTATGCGAATATAACTAGATTCAGTTAGTTTTCAAGTGATAACCATTACTGCAAACATTAATGATATATCATTAAAGTATTACAATTCCAGCCCTCCAAACTCCCTTACTCCACAAATTATTCAGCGAAATACAAGATGTCAAAGATATTTGCATATTTTGCGAGGTTGTTTAGTCTTCATTTTTCAGTCACCGCACTCCCCGATTTCCATGAAAAGAGTTTTATTTCCTGAAATTCGATATTATGAAGAAACTCAACCTCGAAACAAACCATTCCGCTCTACGCGGAATTTTATTTCCCTGTTGATAAATAAAAATGGGGTTGGATTTTTTCTAGAGCGTTAAATCTGCTCCGTGGATTCTCTCGTAAAATAGTTATTACAGTAAATCCAAAAATGTTTCTTACAAATAAACTTTTATGTTTTAATTCTGTGTATGCGACTCTATATTTTGGTTCATATAAATTTTAATCCTTTGATACTGACACTGATATTATTTACTTTACAACGGTTAAAATCATTTTTGTGAAATAGGAGCTTATATTTGGTCAGAATTAAAGATTTGTATTTGGATAAATACGAAAAGGTGCTGATCTAGAGGCAAGACCCTTACGCATTCAAACAGTCGTGTTAATAATAATTACATGCCTTATTTGTGAGAAATGAATGAATTCAATGATAGCATTTCACACATTTACAAATGGCTGCAAATTTATTAACTCACTGATGCCATAAACATGAGCGCTAGTTCAAAGATTATTCATAGCGGGTGAAGTAAATTCTAAAGAAGTAAAATAAATGTCCACGAGCGGTTAATAATTAATGAAAAATCTGCAATAGAGGGAAAAGACTTTAGAGAAACTAAGACCGCTCTTTAAACCACATGGTGAGTAAATAGAAACATAATTATGGATTTTTCAGATTAGGCGAATTATGCAAGAGTCGCAATGGAATGGAATCAATTATGAGGAATCTTCGGTATTTAACGGTCGCAAGTTAATTTTTTTACTCGTCGTATGTATCGCTATTCCCCCGACTAGGACCGATTTAATGGTTCGCGGAAATCCCTTCTCGGGAAAAGAATTCGCACGGCAAGGTATTTTTTAACGAGACTTAGCATGTGTAATCAGGTTGTAAAATCGGTTTATTTTCGATATAAGATCAAAAACCAAGTATATCTACCAAACTATTCGCTGGATTACAAAAAAAACTGCGAATTTGAATTGAAAAATTAATTCTCAGACAGTGGATTTCCGTTTAATTTTGCTTTCACTTTTTCCGACCGGTTGGCCATGAAATATCCTTAAAAATTTCATTTTTTAGAGATTTACGACATTGCGAAAAGGTAAACAATTATTAGCAAGCAGAGCAGCATTCATATCATATTTCTCGGATCATTAAAAAAGTAGACAGCTCACAGGAAAACAGCTGTGGTGGTCTAATACTAATCAAAAGTAACCTGGAGGTTAAAAGAGCAAGGGCATAAACAGCGTAATAGACTTGACACATTTGACCGAAAATAAATTTTCGTCTTATGTTGCACATCTGAATATGTGAAGTAAACAAATTTTGGAGGCATATGAAGACATATAGAGTAAAAATGTGTGCTTTTAATACTTCCGGACCAAAAATACGGTCAGAGGTTCTCTTCAGGTATACCAAGGAACGCCACGTAATAAAAGAAAATAACATACATAAATGTTTTAGTTTCAATTAGCAAGAAAATAGTACTTTATTCAATTGAAGAAAGGCTCAAAAAGATTCTTTTAACCCCGCACCTAGATCCCATTAAAGATTTATTATCCTAATCCCGGTGTAGCATCGCGTAGTCAAGAGTGCCAATGAAGTAAACAGAAAACAAGGAGAGATTTTAAGAGATTGACTGTGAGCAAAAACCTGCATTACCTCTCATTGTTTATTTGTTAACAGTACAATATTTTACCCTTACCTTACTTCTCTTTCATTTTAAATTTCTGGACTGATCTTATAATATTAATTTTTCGGAAATTAACTGAATTTAATTCATACATATAATTTAAGAGGTACGCTGGGGAATTATTAATGACAAATGAACTAGCATGGTTTGACTTGCATCCAAGAACCACGATTTATTACCCTTATTTGACGTTTCCTCGTCCATGACTCTTCCTCTGCATGTCCGTTTTTACATCACTGGCAGAGGCATTTGCAAACATTTAAAGTTTTAATAACAGCTATTCACAAATATTTCGGAACGGAAATCATAACTTTATTTTAAACTCATTTTGTTTATGTCTCTTCTGCGTAATTACGCGTTCGTTTAAATGTAAGCAGGGTAAGTGAGAGTAGGCCGAGTAGTGAGAGGCAGTGAATGCTGGACAAGGCGCCATGCAACGGATGAAACGAATGACAATTATTACGGTAAATAGTCCCAGCACGGCACATATGGTTACTACCGAGTTTGAAGATATTTAATTTGATGTCAAAATTAACAACATATGTTGCTAGCAATTCAAATATATCTAAATACCATTTCTCCGAAAACCCATGGGATCCAAAACTCAACATGGGATTCAAACTTCAACCCTACTCGACGTGTTTCCTTACCGCGTTTGGGTACCGGTCAGAAGGAATAGTAGAGAGGAATGATGAACCCAGGATTGGTAGTTAGGATGGTTAGCACCGGTGAACCAAGGCGAAGGGTGTCATAATATTAATAAAATTAATCATTCACATGTACTGAAAGGGGAAGTTTCGGTGTATGAATATGATTATGATGTGGATCATATCCTTTTAATAAAACATATATTTATTATTTCATAAAAAAATATAGTTTCGATGGGTTAATGAAGAAGGCTCCACTGTAATGTAGGGTGGCACCTTGCGTCATGTAGAATTGGACTTACAAATTGACCGGTGATCGGTCTTCGCCCATTCAAAATCTCAATCGGTGTTACGTCTTTAATCAATGATTATAAAAATGATCACTATGAGTGAGAACATATTTAAATTACTAAGAAAAAGAACCAAAAAAAATTAATTAGTTTAAAGCTGTTGAGGTATCAATAACTATTAAGTACTACTTAATGCAAGATGCCCTTAGACCATTTAGAACGCCCCGGAAAATATTATTGGGGAAGAATTTTACAGCCCTTATTTGGAATGTGCCACTACTCGATCATAAACTATCCAGATATTTCAACTATCCGTCCGCTAATAAGCAATTTAATAGCATTTAAGAGAAGAAATTAGGGCTCAAGATTGAAGAAGAGAGGTTTGGTTTCGACGGGATTGACAGAATGAGAGTGAAAGGGCTGAGGGGAGGCTTTAGGGGTAGGCTGGAGGGTAGGTTGAGGGGAGGAGGGAAACACGCACACCAGGAAGAAGGAATCAGACTGAGGGAACGAGTGAGTGAGTGCGTGGATGGGGGCAGAGAAAAAGAAAAATTGACTCCTCCCTTTGTGTATCTCCTCACACAAAAGCATCCGAGTTACGCGGCCCAGTGGCCTTCCCCCCCGCCCAAACCGTCGGCGTTTCCTCCCGCACCGCTGCTCGCGTAACGCAACCCGATTCAGTCAATCCTCCACGACCCTCCTCCGTCCCCGCTTCCCCTTCCAACTCTCTCACCGACATACAAAAGACCCCTACCCCCCATTTTCACCATCGCACACCGAACTCAGTCACTGGACATGGTCGATGCGGTTTTTTCCGATAGGATATAGAGAATAAAATTCTGGACGACGCGCGCCCTAACTCAAAATATGAGGCCAGAAGAATGGTTTTCGAGTCCAGAGGGCCTCCGCACTTGTGAGGTGGCTGACTGCTGCTAGGTGGGTAAGGAGGGAAAAACAAGGGAAGTGTTACCTTGTGCGGCCGTCGCTGCTTTGTTATTTTTCCGCCGGTACCTTTTTTCCCTCTCCCTCATGAACTTTCTCCCCTCCGCCTATCTTTTGTACCCTCCGAATGAATGGCGGCACGGTAGGAAAAGGTAGGAACAGGACCCTTTGCTCAACCCTCGCCCTCCTTTCATCGTGAAAAGTCTCTTTTAACAGGAATAATTCCCAAGTCCTTTTTATATCCTACCGCAATGCTCGGCCCACAAACGCCATGCAAACGCGCGATCGCTAGATGCATTAAACGGGTGGAGGAAGCCTTTCGAGTCCGAATATGTTCCTCGCTCGGATTTCTCGACACTTCATGACTATTTGTAACCCCCACGTGCGGCTCGTTTGCGGCAGATAAATGGTAGATAGTGGTGAGCAGAAAGTAACGATAATTATTTACAAATACTCAAGGAAGTCAATGATCACTCTCGAGGGATCAGACTCTGTGTTTTCGCCCAAAACCAAAGCTAAATCGAAACTGTTTTAAGAGATTTGGAGTGAAAATATATTTGAATCCTTGGTTTTTTGCACCAATTTTTAATAATTATTATGACCCCTATCCCAAAGGAAAACTTAATGATCTGCGGACAATATTAATTTTTCATAGAGAGATCACTCCATTTTATAAAACATGAAAGAAACAAACCGAAAAACATTTTATTTTAGGCAGCTACTTGGAGTTAATTTTTTCTTCGCCAATAATTAAGGTATTGATTCAGAATTGACTATATATATATATATATATATATATATATATATATATATATATATATATAGTCACAATTGGTATCATCAATAAAATTTTTAAGTTGAACCAATTGATTTTTTAACTTTAAATTATAATAACCAAGGCCGATTAAGCACAATCTACCATACACGAGAGACGGAAGATTATTCTAAGACAGAAAAGTTGTCACTGAGTGCCATTTAACCGAAAGGCTCAGCTTTTAAAAACGGCAGAGCAGATGCAGTAAGATTATCGTGCATCAATTTCTGCTCAAGAATAATTAAATGAAAAAACTATTCATCTTTAGGTTATGGTAATTTATCATAATTTCCTTAAAAAGGAAGATAAATATTTTACTTTGCCAATGCTTTAAATAAATTAAGTCATTACTTATTCATGAAACGATTACAAGTATATCAATCACGTTTCCTAACCACTGGCTCGCTTTTAAAATCGATTTATTCAAAGCGATAAATAAAAAGTTAATAAAAGCTGTTGCCTCTAAAATCGACTTCCCATATATTGTGATAGAAGCAATAAAATAATGAGCATTTGCTTTTGCCGTTTTTCCTTGGTGTCAAATCAAGTCGGTATTTGCATTGAACTACATGACGGTGATAGAATATTTTCTTCCTCACTTGATTACTGATATAATCTCGCTTCGGGAAATCTTCGTGGAGTGAGACTTAAATTATAACCTTCAATTATAACAAGAATATTTAAAACTGAAAATAATGCGTTAAAAGCACTGACTCAGCACAGTCAGTTGAAACGTTTTCACAAAAACATATAGACCCTTAGATGACCGAAACAATTCAGACACTAAATATATGTTTACGTTACTTTAGATTACAGGAAATACTTCCGTAAAATACCAAGTCTCAATTTTCCGGATTTCGACTTCCTACACGAATCCCTAACCTCTCAGAAATGTTAATGCCACAACGACATGACACTTGGAAATTAATACGTAGCCGTCGTACGAAAAAATATCTGAGTTCCTTCTTCCTTCCGAGGATGCATATTTGAGCTCTCCCTCTTTCCAGTCTCTTTCTCCTATCAAATCATCGGCCATTATGGCAACAACGAGAGAAATATAGAGAAACATATCTTCCGAGTCTTTTTCGGGGGGAAGGGCGGTGGGAAATGGTAAAGGGGAGGAAAACATTCTACCGGCGAACATTAACGACCGCTTTCCTGTGTCCGCTCGTAAATCATTGCCATAACTTCCGGACTATGGTATAAGGAGTGCTCGATACGATCGAATCGGACATTATTTTCCGCCCCACCTGCGAGGAGGCCAAAGTCACGGCGACGGAGATTACACGCAATAAACACATCAGACGGGGGAGGGAAATGGCGCAAGGGGTAGTGAGAGTAAGGAGAAAAACCACCGCCCCCTTTGGTGCCGCCTCAGAGACATTGTGCACTCAAAATACGCAACTGCCTATTACTAGCAAGCAAACCATTGACGCACGCAAAATCCCCATTCGAGATGCCACCGTTCGTTTGAATGAATAGGCGCATTCATATTTTGTCCGAAATAGAGGGGCGAACGTACTTGGCAGCATAGCTGACTACCATCCAGAAAATCAACGGAAGCGCCAATTTTCAGTCATTTGACGTCTGGGTTCTCGTGATACCAACTATTCTAAAACAAATCAAAAATTCAGTGTACGTCAATACTCTCTCTCTCGTCTCTAATGGCGATGTTCTAACCAATTATATAAAATTTTATTTAATGATATTGTCTCATTATAGCATCTTAGTTGCAGTGGCAGAGAGGTGACTGACGAATTCGATGACTAGCTGTATAATGGTCCAGCACTTATTAATTCCAAGTCCCTTAACTTAACTTTGAAGGAGAGATATGCTCAAACTCAGACAGAGTTGTCTTTAAGGTTGAGCACATTCACGTATGCGGCGTGCAGCATGAGAAAAACGATAGGTGTGGGTCATTTTATCAGGATGAGGCGGTCCTGGAGAATAGTAAAATTAGGAATTTTGAACTAGTTGTAAGGCAGTCGTAAGGGGAGACGACCGACGAGAGGCTGTCATTTTCACCAATGGGGAAAGGTTGGTAATTTGGCAGAGGTGGGACATTCATGGAATGAAGGAAGGGTGGAGAGAAACCCAGCGTCGGCAATGGCTTATTCTTGAATAGAAAAGGTGTCAAGGAGTTCACATTTTAAGAACCCATCCGAATGACGGCGCACTCAACTTGAATTGCTCCCTATATGATATCGAAGTCCTACCTACGTAAAACCTCGGAAAAATTCTGCAACCGCCGGGATTTCAGTCCAGAACCTCCGAGTATACAAACCACCGTACCGACCCGATCCCTTTCTCGTAGAACTTTAAATATATTCGAAATAAAGAACATTGGCCATGGGAGGGTTGGAAAAATGTGCGCACCGACTGCCGCTTGGAAAGGCAATGGTTTCTCGTACACAGAAGGCAACAATGGCAATTACACCACTGACGATACGCAGTGATTTTCCTCTCGAGCATTTTCCTCCCGAGGTGTGGATACACTCAATCGCAAATTTTGGAGTGGGCATGCCGCATGAATGCCACACTAATGAACCCAAAGGTTGGTTTCATGCGAAATTCACATATCAAGGTAGGGGGGCCAGTTTCTTTCCCAATCCTGCCTGTGGTTTTTCAGGAAGATTTGCTACAGATGAAATCACAGTTCGGGTAAAACTGAGGGTACCCGGAGTGGAGACCAGGAATAAAAACCAAGCGCCATGCAACCTGAATAATAATATGAAAAATCATCCGGAGTACCTATACTCACGTTATCCCACGCAATAATTCTTTTCCTTTGTATTAGCCTCACCTCATTAGTGAAAAAGAATAAAGATTTTCGGGGACATATTTCACTCTAAAAACCTACGTAATCGAAAGGCGCTCGCTCGTCGGAATGCGCCGATAATCAAATGAGCTCGGAAAACGAAAAATGGCGTTTACTGAGAATTAAAGTGGTGCTACCCATTTCACAGACATAATTGTCGGACCAATGAGTTCACATCTGCGATTCGCCCGCCAAGGGTTCCCTATTGGTCTGAATACCTTAAGTTGCAACACACCCATTTTCATGGTTAGACTGAAAGGGGAAACCTTGAACTTAGGCTCGCAAAAGTGATTCTCCTCTACCCATTCCAGCTGTGCAGATTCATTGAAAAGTGACGAGAAATTGAACCAATGAATATCGATCGTTGGGACACGGAGACCAACCCGTAGAAAGTTCCTTTCTCAATCAAAGAATGCTCATTCAATGTGTGTACAGTATTTTTGACAGTAAGCAATTCTTTTGAGAGGATTTGATGAAAGAAGGCGCTTTGCTTTTCAACATAGAATTTTTTTATTATGACTTATGGTTTCGTTACCGCGTAACATCGTCAGGTTAGAAGATGTAACGAAAATTAAGTCGTAATAAAAAAATCGATGTGGAAAGGAAAGTGCCTTCTTTCATCATGAAAGATTTCCACCATGTTACCCCTGAAACTGTGTCATTTGAGAGGCATTCTTAACACAGCAGTTAGGGTACGAGATACTCGTATGAGACATATCTACAAACTCATTTCATAAATCTTATGAATACTCATATGAAGTGTCTTGTTATATCGGCAAGCTCTAAGGGATATAGGTTGAGTTCTTTCAAAATTCATCGCGATAAATTAAAATAGATCTTCATACAGGTCGTCGAGGAAACACTGATTTGAGTTGGAAATTCTTCCCTCTCTCGTTTCACAGAATTTTACTCGTAATGACTACAGTAAAATGCGAATCATACACATGAAGTATCTTCAAACTTCCTTTACATCATAGCAGTATTATTTATTGTGGAGAACGAACAAAAGGATGCATGATCATTCAATTTTTCCTCAGTTATTTTTCATAGAATTTATTTTATGAATATTTCATTTTCTTAAAGAGCTTTTAAGAAGAAATCGGTTAGCCATAATTCTGTAAAATTGAGTGTTAGGCATTTCATAATTCAAGCGGTGAGAGTGTTTTGAACCGATCGTATTTACTTCAGTCTTGCTGCAACAATGATATTAATGCGGGCATGCAATCAGAGAAACATAATGATGAATGGTTAAATGATGTAAAGAGAATTATCATATGCTGTCAAATCGGTCTCGATCTGAAGTGCCCTTACTCACAGGGAAGGCAAAATCCTATTCAGTTAATGCTGTATGAATTTTCCGCTGACTCTCCATGGCAGATAAGCTATTCGGGGTGACCTTAAATTAAAATTCTGCTATAGAGCAGTGCACAATATATTCCGCGAAAGAGAGAAACGACACGATTATCCACCTCTAGGCTTCAACAAAATGTTGAGCAGAGAGCCACCCAGTTTAAAAAATTTCCCAAAGACTTCGATCACAGGTTTTGGGATACCCTATTTGGCGAGAAAAGGGAGCAATGACGATGAATGGCAGTTTTAGCAAATATTTTTCAAAATTGACTCTCACCGTTATTTCTCATTTTTCTCCTTTTACTGTAAGCATAGCTATCTTATCCATCATTAATAATGTATTATTCATCAAGAGCAGTAAACTTGAACCTATTGAATGTTTATATGGTCCAATGATAAAAGGCTCAGGAAGAGGACACTAATATATCAACCTTTGACAACATGGTTAGCGAAGTCTTGGAGAAATATAAGGATTGCATCAATTCTGTAATTTTCCCACTGATCCTTCACAATTTTACGACGGAAATTTATTGATATAACAAAATTTATTCATCATCAGTTAATATCAATAAATAAAATGAAAGATATTAAATTAATTTTTTTTACAACTCACAATTCCTTATTTAAATTCGAGATACGAAATTAATATGATGCTTTTTCAACGATGAACACAAAGCATGACATGAACATGTTATTGTTAAATTTCCACACTACAGTTAAATAGTATAACAAGGGTAAATGTAGGACTGCATCTTCATATCATTGGTGAAATATTCTTATGAATAAGTATTCTTCAAGAATTAAATTCAAATTTTGAAATCATATATCTTCATAATTATCAAATATAAATAAATAGAATGCCTGTTATTAATCATACGGATTAAAAATCTGCCTGAATTTGTCAAATTTCAGCTGACTGGCATTTTTAGAATGAGAAATACAGGGATTTTCATGTTCCCGTGAAATCCTTCAATCCACGGATTTCTTTCATCTTATTGCTCAGGGGGACATTAAAGAAGACCCATTCTTATAAACACGAAAAGCGGAAGAAAAACATCCTGGCGCTTTTTAGTTTTGTCCGGGAAGGGTCTCAGTTTCAATTTCATTTTTCCAAAAATAGCCAGTAACCCCGAAAAATATCAAAGAAGACACGACACCCGTAAGTGCATCATTTTGATCCTAAACGTTAGCAGGCAGCCGAGTAAGACTGAGATATATATGTAAGTATTCAAGCAAATCTTACTTGAAGAAGGCCTCGGAGAAAGCCGAAAGCTTAAACAATTTGCCATATGAGTGTCCTTTTAAGTGTTACTATTTTATTTGTGTTCTATTTTGCCGTCCAAATATTATATTGCTCGTGTGAATGTTTCCGTATAATCGATAAATATATATTATATATATATATATATATATACATACATATATATATACTTACATATATATATACATATGCATCACATACACATAAGCTCACAAGATGGTAGATGAGGCTTGATGCGAGGCAGTGGAGAATAGCTGATTAATAAAATAAAATTCCTGATATAGCTCACTTTTTTAAAAGTGAATATGGAAGAAAAGGGCGACGGTAGGTCTTTATATTAAATCCTTTTCCGCAGGCGAGTTAGTGACCTTGTCCAGTTCGGCTAACTCTCCAGAATGGCATATCGAGAATCGATTAATTCGACCAGCGAACTCCCCACCCTCTTGCGGTCAAATCTTCTAACTTACGCCTTCTTCTTCAAACGAGCGAACTCCAACGATTGCCCCCCGTGGCAACTGCCTAAGAACCCCCCCTCAACGCTAGCTCTCTATCCGCCGTCCTAGTTTATTCTCTCCGTTGTTTCCCGTCGCCCCCGGCCGACAAAACCCCAACCAACTGACCGCCACCTCCGTGGATCCTTTCGTGACGGCGTGAGAAATGAATCTTTTAACACGGAAAGAAATGGGGAAAGCGAATAAGACGAACGGGGACCTGGAAGGCCGCTGCATTGAAGATTTGGATAGCGAGCGAGGATCAGAGTGCTTTCGGCCGGAGGATGGAGCGTGGGATCGGACAGTGTTCGGACGAAGGATGAGGGAGAGCTTAACTGGGAAAGAAACAAAATATTCAAATGTGCATTTAAGCGTTAGTCCATTCAGTGGAAGGTCTCATGATTCGCGTTATCGTCAGGCCGTTTTTCTTACAGGTAATATTACTCGGAGATAAACTGAGCTATCTGATGAGATCTAACGATATAATGTAATGTTCTACAGAATGCCAGAATTTTCTTCCTCACGGTGAATAATCGCAATTTGCGTGTAACAAACGCCCTAAGTCCATAAGAGTTTTCAGCGGTAATATCATAAGCATTACTTGGGTATATTTCAGAGTTATCTCAATTGAAAAATGATAATATTCCCAACTGTAGACCTTGTTCGCCATTACCACTATTAATATTTAAATAATTGCATGCGTCTAAATTTTCATAAGCTAGCGTTTATATAGCAAGACATTCAATTACTTTCCGATAAAAAGGGCAATATATCTCCTCAGCAGACAAAAAGCATCTCATGTTATTTCGTTTCCAAATCATAAAAAAAAGTTTGCACTGGCACAATTATTTATCTACGAAAAACTACGTTCACCTTCCAGGAAAAAATATTGTAACAGCAGGAACCCGATGACAGCTAAAATGTTTTGATAAAAATTGACATTCATCGTGTTTGTGCTGAAATGAAACACTATGGAGTAAGTACGAACGCCTACAGTATGGAAATCAATCTGCGGATGGAAAGAACTTTACTGCTACTAACACGTCTTTGCGAAGTACATGTACGCTAATGAATTTCCTTATTTTTCTTAAATTGATATCGAGTTCAAGTCATATCAATAGCCACTCAACAAAAGAAGAATAAATCCATTTCTTTCAGGAAATTGTTATTATGTGGAAATTCAGAGTTGTATTTAGTGAATTGCTTTGAGTTCAGTACAACAAGTTAAGTGATATTACCACAAATCTCCGATATGCATGCCAACTTAACGTCTAACGCTTGAACAGGAATAAACGTTTTATCAGTGGCACTTAACCCTAAGATATTCGAGTAGCTAAGACCAAAACTTTAAAGAACGCTTTAGATTATTTGTACCCTCATCACTTTCATTCTTCAAAGGTTTGATACCTCGTAATTATTGCTACGCAAGAAATGTCACATGTTTCACTAGGAAAACTATGGTTTTATAAAATGGAGGATATTTATTTTTATATAACTCGACCTTAGAATTAAAACTGAAATCGATAAATTAACGTACCGTGAATAACGGGAAAATGCAAATAAGGCTATTTCATTTAATTTGATCTGACGGCTAAAAAAAAGGAGTTTTCACCGATTATCAAGATACTGCACGCATATACGATCACGAACCAGCCTCCTGACGACAAAATACAAAAATATTGATAATTCTGGCTCCTATGCATATATAATCATGAGATATGAAAAACCTTGGGCTCAGTTTGATTCACAACGATATTAGTTGCATTCACAAACTCTATAAAAGGACATTACTTACCTGGTTATAAAAGCAAAGAGCACGTTAATGCTACACGGAAGATTATTTGTCATTATTCATCAAATTTGATCGATTAAATTCATCCATTTATTATTCATCATAAAATATTACCTTTAGCATTCAATATCTAATCACGTTTGATAAAAATACAAGCTTCATCTATAAAGGATTTGTTTTCTGCAATGCAGGACGCATTTAACAACTATACCTCCTCTAATTATACGCTTTTTATAGTATACTTTAATTTTTTTACACTCAAAAGAGAACAGACCCTTAATAACAATTTGAGTAATTCTATCGAACAATGATCATAGGAGATATTCAAATTAGAGAAGAAAATGATTGGTATAGGCAATGAGCGGTTGCGGGATTTTGAAGTGTTATTAAAAAATAGCAGGCACATAATGTAAATTAGGTGAGCGAGAGAGGGATTTAGAGAACACATTTTTGAGGGCATAAAAGGGATTAAATATTACGAGAGGCTTAAAAAGGGGAAAGTGTTACACTGCTCTGAAGTACCGTGCAACCCTCGGGGATATGCATTTCGGTGGTGGGAAAAATACAATACCCACCTCGAAACGGTCGATACCTAGTTTGGTAGAATATTAAAAATCACACAGCAGCGACTCAGATTAAGAGCGATAAAATAAAATGATACACCACGGAAAAAATTTACTTGTACAGTTTTTCGATGAAGATTTAGGTGCCGGCATTGATCTTTTATCGATGGTAAAAGGCCATGAGGTCACCTTGTTAACCTTTTTCTCCCGCAGATAAGAGTACATTTTTGTTGTGAAATGTTATCAACGCGGACAAGTGGAGACAGGAAAAGATTCCAAATAACATTGTTCGTCACGGAAGGCTGAACTCTGAACCACCATCACGTAACGATTACGATTCATATTATAATCCGACAACTAGAATAACTCAACGTAAAAATATAAGGCATAAATTATCTACTATAATTTGGCTTTCATGCCATCGATCAACAAATTAAACCTTTAGTATCACGAATTCTATCACATCAAAGAATGAAAAGCCCAACGGAGAAGGAAAACTTTCCGTTGAGTAAAATAATTTAGCATAAGAAACGGAGCGAAAGACTGCATAAACAAATGAAGAATAAAAACGTGGCATACTTTGTGTCAAGGCACGACACGTTTTCCTAAAACAAGGAGCCTAACATGAACCCAAGCAACCTCTACTTTCCTGATTTGAGTCCGAACAATCCAATTTTGGTATCGGATAAAATACATCCTTCATTTTCAATTCATATAATTTGACTGATTTAATTATCAACTGTATTTGTCTCGCGTTACACTAAATTAAAGCAAATTATGTGTTTAATTGATCGCAATGCTTCCCCTCTACGCGTCAATACGCGTGGGAGAGTTGAAAGGGTTAGGGCAAAAGGACAAAGGCAAGTGAGATGAAGGGAGAATGACAGGGAAACGGAGAGGAGGAAACAAGATGGCTCTCACCCTCAACCCTGCCCCCCCCTTCATCCCGGCACTCAACCCTTCATCACGCACGCAACTCCCTCGACTAACAACAACACATCCTCGGGAAGCGTTCCGGGGGAGAGGACTCATCCCGCTCCCTTCCCGAGGGATAATAAGGTGTGGTGTCGAAATGATGGCCCGCGGTGGGAAAATGAAGGAGGAGGTGTGAGAAGGAGGCGGGGAATGGGGGCGTAGACGCGAGGGGACGACCGGGGAGGGCGGGAAGAGGCGGAGGTGGTTCTGGGGGCGAAAAGCTCCGGTCGGCAGAGAGAGAGGAGCGGAGGAATGAGCGAGTGCTTTAAGCGGACGGCTCGCATGCCGACGCATGGGGATCGGGTGCCCTCCCCCTGGTGGGTACAAGGGCAGTCACGTGACGGACATGATTATTCGCTCGTGGGCGTCGGCCTCGAAAGGGAGGGATTGCTCCTGTGTGAGCCCGAGCGTGTCTAATCGCCGCAAAGACGGTGCAATTACCTAGGGAACCTAGGTAAGGGATTAATGCTGTCGGTCTTCCGTCGACGTCACGGTTACAAATCCTATTCTTCACAACGGTCGCTTGCACCGCTTAACCGAACTGTGCTCCAGGGATTTTGCCAATACCTCCTCGTTTTTCTCTAGGTAATTAACGATGACCCTTTTTGCAATCTCTTTGCGTAGGTGTAAAATAAAACTCTGATGAATGTGAGTGTAACTCTCTCCTGAATCCTTTTAATTTAAAATAATCCATGTTCAGCGTGTCAGCGAAAAAAATATCTTTAACTCTGTTTTTCCTCTAAGTTTATGAATTTCAGTGCCATTAATTAAGTCAGGTTACTACGATGAAAGAGGACATTTTACTTTTCCACATAGAATTTTATTTATTAAGATCTAGGGTTTAAAACGGCGTATTAGGTGAACGTGTTACGCTGTAACGAAACCGAGGTCGTAATAAAAAAATTCTATGTGGAAAGGAAAGTGCCTTTTTTCATCATGAAGTATTTCCACAATATTACGCCTGAAACTGTGTCTCTTATTAGGTACCAACCTAACAACGAGCCAATTTTATTTCAATTATATTTGCTATTTTCTCAATGGCGTTTCTTAGAAAGAAGGAAACATGGCTTCCGATTTATAGGCGATTTAAATTTACAATTTAAATTCATTATTTCATTACATTTGGAATGTTATGACAAGGTGCAATATATTTACGACTAAATAAAATGTAGTATAAATAAATAAATCGGCACTCATCACTTTGGCAGTCATAATCAGCTTTTAATCATCATCTTAAAGTCTAAATTTAAATGTCAGTTCTAAAGATTCGATGTCAATAGGAGGCCGTCATATCATTATTTTAACGTACAGTTTTATCCTTCAAGGAAAATGATTGTAGCTCTTAATATTAAGCACCATAATTAGTGCAGCCAAATTATGGAATCACTAGAAGTTATTAAGTTAAATGAATGACACTAATAAATAACTTCAATAAAGCCTCGTCCTGTACACTCACCACAATTACACCAACGAGTAATTCAATTGAAAAAGATAATGAAATATTTATCATATTGTCCAAGAATCTTATAACTTTACTCACAACTCTACTGAACATTTTACTTAGAAAAATCTCACATCTATAGGGAATACATCGACTGGAATAGTGGTAATTTGAATCCTCAAACATCCCTGTGCATCAAAATTAAACAACTGGTAGTAGGAAGTCACCACGCGACATGCCACCAAACAAGCAAAACGATGGACTTGGGTATTTGCCCGACCAAACTTTCACGATAAAACAAGTGTCAAACTACACCCGTAGCCACCTAACTGATAGAATTCTGTGACGCCTTTGCCCGGCGCATGTTTTAGTGAAGTTTTCAAGCACTGGTGTAGAGTACTCACGCCGTATCACCTGAGGTTGAAAGCTACAAAGGCAAATGAGAGAGAGAGTATGGGCGTAGAGAAGGGTGACGGATACGGGAGATGAGTCTCCCCAGGACCATTTGCTACCAAAATATTTAGTCGAGTACTCCTTACAATATCTCACGTTTAACATAATTTGTTCGCCTCTACTCATGTACATATACATTGAACTTCATACCGCGCCAACCAAGTCAAAACCCTTGAACCCACATAAAATATTGGTACATTGAAAGCTGAATTAATTTCACAACAACAGCACCACACTTTCTCCAAATTAAAATATTTAGACTGACAGCTTCCGTATATATTTTTAAT
Source organism: Hetaerina americana (assembly GCF_022747635.1). NCBI lineage: Eukaryota > Metazoa > Arthropoda > Insecta > Odonata > Calopterygidae > Hetaerina > Hetaerina americana. The sequence goes on along the minus strand of NW_027287538.1, from coordinate 37,009,276 downwards.
GCATCCCATCTATATCCTCCGGAAACTAAAGTGATTGGAGACCCGAGTCATTTTAATAAAATTTTGGTGGACATCAAAAGTTCTTGAGAATTTCTTTTTCAATAAGACAACTTGATTTTAAAAATTTCCACTCAATTGCGAATTAACTGAAAGCGTTTTAGATAACACTCTAGAAACTGGCGAACAAGTCACTCGCTCATTTCTAAATAGTACTGTGCGAAGTAAACTGGTGTAAACACAAGTACTTCTATGAATCAAATGAAAAAATCATTCTTGCGTTTTTGTGTCCAATATTGCTTGCATAAATCTAATCAGCTGTACTTGAAAGACTACTGTGCCTCGAAAATTAGTCGCGTTTATCCAGATTTTTTAGGCTAATGTATCTAGTTTGGCAGGAGCTGGGAGTTTTACAACTTTTATCATTATAGCTATCATTATCCACCTAAATGCGTCGGTCGTCGCTTCACGGATCTTTCGACGAATCCCCAGCTCGAAGACTCTACCAACTATGGCATTATGTTATAAACACGTACGTTCAATGACAATAAGGTCAGAAAATAGCGCGTGAGGTATACAGCTTTTAGTACTACATAAGATACGTTATGGTACACATCCAAATAGGCAATAACAAAATACTCTCTCTGGAGTGCAAATGCAACATCCCCTTTTCGAGGAAAAACCGCATCTCTGTCACTGAGAGGGTAAGGACAGCCATCTCCATTTCAACACACATTTCACGCGCGGGGAAAGACCGTGGGACTGCCATGCGCGAGTTCACGGTTCGTTATGATGCTCCCTCGTCGTCCTATCTCTCTCTCCTTTTCTCTTTCTCCTTTCCTCGCCCCATACACACCTCATTCTCTCGAGCGGACGGCCCCGGAAGAGTCGACGTACGTATGGGTGAGAATTACATCCCTTTGTGAATATTTACGGTTTTGACGGCGGGTGCTGCACATTAAACAAATGAAGCGCGCGTGAGCGACGCTGTGGTGTGACCGAGCCGGCAATCATTAAAGCGCGCAATCACGCTCTCGCTCGCGGACTCGATGGAACGGTGACCATTAATACTGTGTCTGGGTGACCGGACACACGATTCCGAGGGAGGGGGAGGCCTCATCGGTTTCAGTTAACACTGACGATGTCAGTGAATGAAAACTTCGTACTAAGATATCAAACAGCATAATGGGGAGGGAATTACGGTCAAGGGAAATATTCTACCCTTCTCAAACGACTGACAAAATCCTCTGCGAAATACGACCGCCTAATACGCACATCGGCAGTCGCCGGTTTCTGTGCTCCGAAACGCTTACATCTCATTATTATGAACTCGCCAATATTTTAGGAATACGATCATCTTTATAATTGCTGGTTACACTTATAGAATGCATTATACATTCACTGACAAGAACGTATGCAACTAAAAATGCTAAACTATTTAAATAACTCATCTAACGTATTTTCTACGATTGCAATTAACTATTACAAAATATCCCTTCATTTCGCCAGGAGGGCCTGTGCTCTTTATCCTTTACACTCTTGACTGTTTTCATTGGACGACTGTGGAGCAACGACAATGAACTTCCCTGATCATTTGGTGGCATTAATTCACCAGCACTTCCTACGGTCATTTTTTCTGACGTAAGTAATTCAATACTTATTTACTAGTCAGATATAAATTATATTGACTCACCGACAAAACACTAATCTTATAAATAGCTATTCATCTAATATTTGCGCCATTTAAATGTATTACACAAAATTAACTTGGTGATTGAAGCGCCTCTCAAAGTTAATTTTATGCGATCAAAAATTTAATTCTTTTTCCGATTGTCACATATATAGATACCCAAACAGTAAATCATAATCTATGCTTGCAATAATATATTTCATTTATCATTTCAATTAATCATCTAAAAAATAAATATCTAATATAATACGGGAGGAGTTAAATTGTATGCTCGTGCGTAAACGAATTCAATAATAATATAAGATGGTACAGTTCAAATATAAATTTGACTTATGAATAAGAATGTGAATATGGATTAAATATCCTAAATATATAAAACTTTTCTATTTAAAGAAATAGTCTCGGTTAGAAATGTTACGGATGAAGTGCGAAATTAGGCAACTGGAAAGTCACAGTTATTAATAATAAATGAAGGAACTAAAGCATATTTAACATCTAATAAAACCCTAATTAAATACTTGAGATGTATTACACTTTCAGTTAGCTAATTACTTCCCATTTCACCAGATACACACGCAGGGATTTCCATTTTTTTCCTAACAGTAAATAAGGACAATAAATTCAGTAAATTAGGGCAAATTTAACTTTTACGTTTTGATTCTGAGGAAAAGGTCGTAGTCAAAAAGATAAAAAAGTTGAAATGGGAAGGTTTCAATAAACTCGTTTTCAATGTTCATTAAGAGGATATAAATTTAAAAATTAATATGATAGCGATTCAATGGATTAAAATCCTGCGGTCACACTAAAATATAGCAGTAACAGGTATTGCACTATTTTCTTTCAAAATAAATAATGTTTGAAATTTATTGAATGAATGTAAAACTCCAATAGCCGTAAACAGTTCACCCTTTGAAATTTATATTTATCGTCACTCATATCGGAAGTAATAAAATCCAGAACAATTTACCACATTTCGAGAAGTTGCACTGAGAAATTGGAAACGTTTGAAGATATACATAATGTGTAAAATGAAATGGAAAATTTGCTCCGTATATGAAGAAGAGCCTTTAGTAAATGCATTTAATCATTGAAAACATCAGGTAAGCATGGTAGTTTCATCAGGGAGACGAGTACGAAAATACAGTTCCAATGACTGCAAAGCATCAGTCCCCTGCGCATTACTCGTACAAGGGACAATCACGAGGATTAGTCTCGTAACAGGGATGCGCCACGAGTTTCAAATAACAAAAGGTGAAGATTGATAATGGCAGATGGTGTAAACATTGACCCATTGCCGTCGGTAGGCGTTTGCTTAGGGACTCCTCAATGGCGCCTTGTCCCCATACTACTCCAATTGGCGGAGGTTAAATAGGATGGTCGGGCTTCAAGTAGGGAAATGAAAGCATATTAACGAAGAGTGAACTTCGTCTCACTGCAAGGTTGATATCGAAAAAACCTTTGAAATAATAATTTTTAATAAATGCTTAGTTAGTCACCAAAGTAGGGCATTTACAGGTTACTGCTGGTTGAAACTGAATAGAAACGAGGTCCGATTGTATTTCCCTAACAAGTATTAACATTTCAAGCAGGAATGGGCTATATTTTGAATTGATCTTTATGACTGAAATACATTCGAAAATACACTTTTTTAGAAATCATTTTGCTACTGTCGCGGATGCCTTGTCGTAAACTCATTTGCTACAGTCGGATTTTCAAATACCTGTATATGTTCCTCCGTGTACAACATGCCGAAAAAATATTAGAAAAAAATCATAATTGAAAAAAGAATATATTCACGCTGCCGGGATTTTTGATTCAAAAAAATGTCACATTCTTCTAAAACATACATTTTATCATGAAAAATCCAAAATTTTATTTAATTTTCCAACTACCTTGACGAAAAATCCACTCGCGAGAGTAGGTGCAGCTTATTCACCAAGGGGAAAATTCATCCAAAGGATCCAAGCAAACGAACCGCTTCGGGGCGCGAGTTCTCCCCACATCCCGGAAAAACATTCCGGAGCATTGCGGTACGTAATCATGGGAAATATCAACCCGAGTTTTGAAAATTCGCCCGAGGTGAAGCCGCATTTAAAATACGCAGCGATGAACGCCGAAGTTCCAACCTTCAAGAGAGACCTGCTGAGGCAGAGCAACGATTTGGTGGTGGAGACACGAAGGAACGCACCAAAATCGAACCCGGCTGTCAACTCTGGAGATACGAGAAGAATCCGGGTGGGTTCGGGGAGTCGAGGAGGCCGTAGATTGAACACCCTGCGGGACCGGAGTAGATGTGGGAATAAATTCTCCCTCATACCGTTCGACAATGGACTTAACTCTAGTCTAGTCCTCGGTAGGGTTGAAAGGAACAAAAAGATACGGAAAAAAACTCCTCGGGGATTGAACAAGACGAATCGTCGCAGACCTCACAACGGTTTCTAGGGGCTGGGAGGGTGCGTGGGCGTATTGGGAGGAAGACGCCTTCGGCTGGATCGGGTACGGGAGAGGAGAGAGGCGAGGGTTCTGAAGACCCACCAAATGGGGTAAGGAAGACTACGACTATTCGGGTTTGCGGGTTGGTGTGGGGAGAGCGATGGGAGGGAGGGGGGAATGGATGGCATGAGCTTAACCGCCCCGCTACAATGAGATCGGTCAAGCGTCATGGGACGGGTCACAGAAGGGAGATTCGGAGGAAATGGAAAATGACATCGAGGTAGGGATGCTCCGAGGGGGCGACTCGTCTTCTGATGTCTGAGGGAAGGACAAGCTGCGGGCAGGGGAGGAAGTGAAAAGGGGGAATTTGGGCAGCCGGAGGTGGGGTAGAAATCACGCTAGGGTTCCTTCCCTACGGTTGATGCGACAGGAAGTCCTGTATCCCCCCTTCTCTCACTTAGTAACGCGTCAGTTTCACAGGATGCGGCTCCGCCGCAGCTACGTCCATTAATTACCGATGGTTACAGTTTCCGTATTTCAACCTAAGGACGATGAGAAGGAGATGAGCGATGGAAACGTAGTTCTAGTGAATAGCTGTACTCGCTAGCTCGTTAACCTAAGGGATGTACACGAAACACTACCAGAAAATAACCAATATCTATTCTAAAGGGAGGACTAGAAACCTCTAATATATGTAATATATTTTTCGAGCCTATTTAGGAAGGCGTCTTTGGAGTCTTTTATCAATAGCGAAATTAGGGCCATATTGCCCCCTATTTAAAAAATTATGTACAAGTTAGACGCAAATCTCACATAACCTCAATTGTAGGAGGAAATCCAACCCAGGGGGTAATCAGACCCACACGTTACCTCATCACCATACAGACCGTCGGAGAAACAAGTAGGGTTGGGACAGGTTACGGAGACTTTTGAAGAACTCATTAGCCACTACGCCTCATTTCTTGATACAGGAAACACGTTAAAGCCAGGACATTTAATTAAGAATAGAATGAAGGAAATTTCAATTAAATTATTCTGTGGTATATTTTGAAAGAACCGTAAAAAACTGAACATATATTCAAACCCGAGACAATTGTGTGCACTCATTGACAACTAAGTTGTGCAAAATAATTTACTTTAACAATCACAAAACACTCATGCTCCACGATGTTATTTTTTTAATTTTTAGATTCGGTTTAAAATTAACCTCTTCATTGCTATGGTAAGAGGTTAACTCAACAACTATAACGTTACCTGCATCAAAATGATTGACTCAGATGGAAGTTCAGTAAAAAACATTCAATTGCACGTTAATTTAGATGAAAGGACGAATTTCAGTCTTAAGAGACAGAGAAAACACAACAAGACCACCTAGTTTATTCCTGACACATTTAGGATTTTTAACCTTATTAAATGAAAGGTTTGCTAAGATATTTTTTTTGATTTTTAGAGGAAAAATTTGTAATGCACTGAAATTGACTTCTATATTTAAAGGTTAAAGAACAACACTGCACCTAAAAGATACAATGCTGAAAGGAATTGTTTTATTCCTGCCAAAAGTAGGGCTTCACTTCAGAATATAACTATGAAAAGAATGGAAAATTGGAAGGACAGAGCGTATACCATTATCTCAGTTCTTGAATGATTTAAACAATAAATATTTTAATTTTACAAAAGCTTTGCGAAAATGTTAGTGATACATATCTGAAATAAATCGCTCTTAAATTATGAAAAGTCGCGTAAGTTTCATCAAGTAAAAGACATATATGAAGTCAAAATATTTTATTATTATTCGTAACTCAGTTTTAAAACTCAATTTTACAATAGAATAAAGGACAAGCGTTTCTGTTAACCCAATTTTGCATCGTAGAGTTTAAAATGTGCGTGCAAAATAAATTCCACTTATTTGAAAACCAACCATCGTTCAAATAAAATTTGTCGCTTCATATTACGTTAGTCCTACAGCATAAAAATAGTTCGGCGTTGAGGTCATTGCAATAATTGTCTAAATCAACTCGTATTTGAAATAAATTTATTTAGTATATGTGAGGTGTTATTATTGTGTGTTAGCTCATTAAAACTGATTGGATGATTAGTGTTTACGTAACCGCCAAAGGGTGGAATCCGTTTTTTAGGCAGACATTGCACAATTTCTATTATTACCATTGAAATGGACGACATGCATATAGAAAAAGCGTTGTCTAACGTTCGTTCACCAAACTCGAAACTAAATACTACTTCCAAAAATTATAAAGTTAAACGTGAAGTCCTTTATACGTCTACACCATACAAAAATTGTCCCCTCACACGAGAATGCAGCCGATTCAGGCCTGAGAATAACGTGCAAGGCTTCACTTAACAACCAGGATTCCAAATTGAAATGGCAAAATACCAAATCCCTTCCGAACAGGCAGATAAAAATATATATAAGCAAACCTGTGAATTAGTCGAGTCGACAGGCACCTGCCAATGATATTTTTGCTCCATCGAACGCAAGGGAGAGAGACGAATACTGATAGGAGAGAGATTGGAGAGAAGAGTGAATATATCGCCTCCCCTCGTTGCCCGCGAAAATTTAGCCGTGGGGTTGAAATATCACTCAATTTGAAGGGCTTTTGACGCACGCATAAATTTATATCGAGAAGAGGAGGAGGAGAAGAGGTTCAGATAGTGGGAACTTTTTGACCTTGGTCCAAATTTATCGAAGTCCACGGAATAATGTTTTTCAACGGAGAGTTACTCGACAGCTAAGTCCCGAGCGGACGATGCTACGCCGTCGCACAGTTTCAATTGCGGCCAATGTTTTCAGGATTCCCAAAAAGCCCATTCATCATCACCACACCATATAAATTTGAGGGAAAATTTCAACGCTATACCCTTGATATACGAAGGCTTGGCTCCGCGAAACAAACACACGATCCGAATAAATGCATCCGAGGAAATAACTGAACTCGTTATGACTGCTGAGAAACGCCGACCCATACATTTTCCTTTTACCATAAACTATCCGCAGTATACGAAAATAATAACAACCATAAAACTTCAGTAATTGATTAACGGTAAATATTTATTTTAGGGAGCGCAAATGCAGAAAATTTCAATTTTATCACAATCGGGGAAGCGTATACCACACTGTCATCGGAAAAATATCTTTCGGCAATAAAATATTGTTTCTGCGCCTTCGATAGCGGTAAATCATTCGCGAAATATCTTCACCGGCTCATGTCACCTCCCATATAAACACAGGTTGGACCAGAAAAATATTTCATTCTCCCATCACCGTCAAAGCGCAGTAGACAGGGATACCAATTTCTCCGTCGATATTGAATCCTACACTTACATTTTAGAACGAAAAATATACCTTTAGTGTTTCAGGAATCATTAAAGTATTTCCTCGCGGATAAAATGGCCAGTGAATTTCTACTGCAAATACGATTTGCATAGGACAAACACGCCTTTATTGAAATACACTAATAAAACGAGGCCGGATTCCAGGAAAAAACACCAAAGGGCTACAACAGGTAGACATAAAATAATCAGATTTTATAAGCACTCAAAAAGTTATTGTTATCGGTTCGAATACGTTAAACTACAGGAAATTAATTTGCTGTAAGCTTATTCCCAAATGCTATTTATTCTACCTATTTATAAGTATTATTAAAAATGTTGAACGAGAAATCCATGTACGTATGTCTATGTGTAAATTTTTCGAGTTTTTCCTCTTTGTTAACTCTAGGCAATTTTGTTAATTTAACACCCATAAAATCATCAGATTCAGCCCAATTCCAATTTCCTTAAGATCTGAAACGCTAATCTTAAATATATCTTTTCAAAAGCGTAAGGATTTTTCTTCACACCAACGGACGTTTCGCATCGCTTCCCTTTAGCAAAATCACCTCTAATATAGCAAAATAAGGCTTCTCATTTCATACGGGTCCTGTAACATGAAAGGGCTACCACAGGGAATACAAAAATTCTGCCTTCACAAGACTCAAACAATGAACCTTTAGTTTACCTGGAGGTCTTCACATACCAGCTCACAAATTCGATCCTCACTTTCTAAATTTGTACCATATTTTACCACATACTTTGAGACCGTGAACGAAAGCCTTAACAAAGCTATCATATTCTCTTTCTAACAAACTAGCCCAAGTACAATTCGGCAAATATATTTGTTGGATTAACTCCAGGAATAACACAGCCACGAGCATAATTGGCTTGGATACTTCTCGCGGTGAGCCCTTTGTAAACCACTCCAGTGACAAAGCTCGTCACCGACAACCCAAGCGATGAAGGGTGAGAGAAGAACCTTTCGACATCCCCGGGAAGTCGGAATACCCTTCCACCGGTGATGGCTGGACACCCACGGTTCCGGCGCCGTTTGACCGGCGATAATCGCCTCCGCGGGGCTCTGAGCGCACGCCAGCTTGCCGCGACGACAAGAGCGAGCCCGCTTTTGATGGACGGCGCGGCGGATTCGTACGAGCGTGTCACGAGATAGGCACACAGCTGGGGCGGGCGTCGTGGTGGACGAGCACGCTTTGGAGGTGGCAGGGAAGAGGCAGAACGGTGCGGGCGGATGAAGTGCTAAAGGGCAAACGGAATGGGGGAGTAGAAGAGGAGGCGAAACGTGAAATCGCGGAAACGAACGAATCGATACGAGGATGGATAGAGAGTGGCATTCAGGGTCAGGGAGCGGACAGGCAAACAGAGGACGGTGCCTGACGAAATCGTTGCTTCCCGGTCGGCGAGACTACCCGTATCATCATAATTAGCCTGTCGCGCACTTGGAGCTCGTGGTCCCTGAAGTACATCGTACGCATCACGATTCCCAAAAACAAATTGGAAATAAGTCAAATAAACTTAGTTCCCACTCCCCCATGAGTGTTCCCGTAGTTGTTTTATTAATAACACCACCAACAATACCTTTGCTTCTTTCAATAGTACCACACCAGAAAACATTTAACTACCTCTTAGCAAGGAATATAAATGAATGTCATCATCATTCGAGCTAATTTAATAAACATATTAAAAATTGTAAACAGATTTAAAAATGAGAAGTAAAATCTGAAAATTTAAATTGATAAAATCAGATTGATTGAAAGGGCTCGGGAGGTAAAAAAAAATTAGACTGAGTTTCCTCGGAATGGCTACGGAATGAAATTGAAATATTTATAAATTAAAAAAAATATTTTTTTTAGGTTTTCACAGAGTAATTTATCATTCCCCATTGATTAGTGACACAAAGCTTGGGAAACACTGCCGCCTCGCAATCATTGTCTTAAAATTAACCACCGAACTCTCCATCTCTTAACAATGTTTCCTTCCTTCACTTAATCTGAAATTAGAATTTCCTTCCCAACTCTATGTCACCTAACCAACGTCTATTCCCAATACATATCAAGAAAATCTCCAGCCACCGATTTTGTCTTCTTCGTAGTTTTATCGACATCCACCACCTCCTATCCTCATATTTCTCTATGTATTCATATGAGCAGGTAATAATGCGGTGATTTCCAATTACAGAATGAGTCAAATTTTTATTTCCACATCTGATTGAGCAACAATACTCAAAAACAGCGCGAGTGCTGGTAACGAAAGCATTCTAAATACCAAATACAAGTCAATTAATTTAGTTTGGTGACTCACTACCGCGCTATTCGTATGCCTCTGGGATCTCGAAATTGAACGACGAATTCTAAATGGCATCGTACTCTGATTAAAAGGTGTTCATTTCATTATGTTTGTGCGGAAATAGACAATACTTTGGAGCCCTTAGAGCTCAATGAGCCCTCGCTGAAACGCATACGAGTGTGTACAAACGGGTAGAATTCCTACTTCGCTTTACTTTAGGAAATGTAAAAACATATCTCCGTAAATAATAATACAGACTGAAAGAGAAGATGTCTATTACATCATACTTTTGTGGTGAGGAGACCATTAAATGTAAAATCACAGATGACTGGCCTTCTTTACGACAATATCAACCTTGCGCACTGAAAATTATGATAATTTATAATCCCAATTTAATAAGAAAAATTTGAAGTATAGGGGTACTGAACGGATACAATATTTCACGAGTAATCCAATTAGTAAGCCTAATAACGAAAGGTTTTGAAGAATTCGCATCGTAAAAGGGCCTAGTTATTCGAATTAATGTATGAAGGGCCAAACTACTTCATGAAGGAATTGTATCCATTAGTTATTATTGAGACAAGTTTCAAGATTAGGCACTGTCAACTTGCATGCAACAACGTGAATGAAAATACAGCCATGGAAATAAATTATGCTGAATTCATTTAATGAATTTCAGAGAAATTATCCTGCATTGTATTTTTGAAATTGTAAATAGCTAAAAATAACATAACTCTTAGAAAATATTTTTTTACTTTTCATTATTAGATTTTATCGCTTAAGTTAGCTGCTGTAACGACACATTCCCTTAGTTATCTGAACAGAATATAACCAGGCATCCAACACCGCAATTAACAATTCTTCAATCCTTTATCCTTCCTTCCTCCCTTCATTACACCCAATCAGCTTATTAATACGTTCAGCAATGCTGGCAACCCCTTGGCTGACTGATAAACTACAAGTACAGCGGCGTTAACAATATAGATTAAACACAGCGGCGTTTACAATATAGATTAAACCTATTAAAACATTTAAAGATGGGTAGCCATATACGTATAGTATTTTTAAAGAGAGATCAATTATTATGATGTCACAAACATCTCTTTTCCTCTACTTCCGGGCCTGAGAAAATATTGGGAAACCTTAGAACTCGAGGGAACCTTACATTTTTTTGAGTCGAATATATTTATATTTTCGCATATAAAGAGAGCATGACTCTCATTCTAGGGCCCTGCGGGATGTGCCGGAAAAATAACTTATAACGGAATTATCCGCTCATGTGCATTGCAATGCAACAATTTCATTTCTCATAGTTTGTTGAACTTTTGATGATATTGGTGTTTCTGTAAAGTCCTCGGTTTTCATTTTTATGGCTGCCATATGGGTCACAACCTCACACCAAAAATAAACATAGTAACGCCTACGTAACATTGGACAACGGAGAGTAAATTACTATTAAAATTCATTACGAAGAAAACGAAGTCTATCTAATTGACGCAATCAAAATTATCAATTGGTGGATAAACGAAATATACAAGGCCTAGGGCCAAGATTTAAAAAAAATTACAATGGTGACAAATCGAAATATCAACAGAATGTTTTAGATCCGATATCGCTTGCCCTTTAACTTTAGGTACTTTTCAATTAAACACATAATGCCCACAGCCTTAGAAATTTGTTCACTGTTTATGCATTTTAAATTAGAATTTCTTTGTACGTAAGTATTATTATTGTTACAACGCACATGTGCAGATAGACAATGTCAGGTGGCATACACGTCCCAAGTATTACAATCAAACTTGCCTTGGAAAAGTAACATGGCAACTCAAATTCAATCAATACCACAAAGATAATCAATAAAATCAGCCAAAAAAAACAATACACTTGAAGGAAACATCTATACACCAATCTCTAACATAAAGAAGAAAAATCCCCTTCTCATTAACATCAGTTTCAATTAAACCACTTGGCTTTTCCACATTTTTATGTGGAAAAGCCAAGTGGTTTAATTTTAAGTTCAATATGAAGAATTTCAACCAAGTGACGACAGAAACTGTTTTATTTAAGTTGTTACATACAATTTTAGGCCACTCATCAATTAAATTATTATATAAATTATTTACATCTTTTCTTTAAATTATTTACCCTGTTAAGAATGGGGTCGAATAGTTTTGTAGGTAAACTGTTCCAACCAACAATTGTTTCATTAAGAAATGAAAAATGTTTTTATTTTTTCCTTGTGCCCGGCATCTTACCTTGTATTTATGATCATTCCTCCCTATAAAATTTGGATTTCCCGCCTCTTTGCATAGTTCTGCCCGAGTTTTCTCTCCCTTCAGAATGCGGAACATTCCACGAAGTCTGCTATTTTTCTTCTATTTTCTAAAAGTTCCCAGCCCAGCATTTTAAACATTTCAGTCACACTCTCCATTCTCCTATGTTTCCCCAGTCTATCTGACAGCCATTCTTTGTACCTTCTCCAGTTTTGCAATATGTCCTTCTTCGTGCCAGTCCCATACAAGTGATGAGTACTCAAAAACTGGTTTTACCAAGGTCTTATACGCCTTTTCCTTAGTTGCTCTAATGCTCTCTCTGAGATTTCTCATCACCCAATCCAGAGTTTTGAAAGCTTCCTTAAGAATGTATTCCACGTTTAGCCCCCACCCTAAATCCTTGGTTAAATATACACATAAGTATTGACAGCTATCACTCCTGGAAATGACATTTTCCGAGAATTTGTAGTCCCTATTAGTTCCATTTACCTTGTACATTTTCAATAAATTTCTCTATGATATTATAGCTTATTTTTATAAATTTCAAAACTATATTTTGGAAAATATATCACCTGGCTAATCAGTTGAACACAGAAAATTTCGTGAGTTTAGCCATTAATTATATGTATCCCCGTTCGCTACTTTGTAGAAATGGATATTTTTTCATTTGAAAGAAGTTATCTGCCCAATGAAAACCTAGCCTCACATACAGGACACTTCACATTCAGTCTTGTCAATCTAATTGTCGTCCGGTATCTATGGGAATGGATTTCCATGAGATGAAACCGGGTTTCACATTGCTCCAAAGAATACGATCGTTTAAATTTCGAATTCCGAGAATATTAAAAGACAAAAGTAGCATCCGACTTTTCACTATAAACGGTATTAAAGTCTGTTTTTTCCCCAAATATACAAACAAAGGGTCCTCCATTAGAATTAGGTTTAATAAATAGCTGGAAACCTGAATTTCCTCTCCGATCCGGATTGACGTTCTCAAAAATCAATCCAAAATAGCAATGAGAACCTAATATAAAGCCTAGGGGAAACGTGTAGGCAACGCGAAATTTCGAGTTACATGATTAACTAGAAAGCTGCATGAGTAATAGATGAGCACAAAACATTATTGGCAGGTAAGAGTGGTACAATTAAGCGGGGCACACTTGCTCAATCCGTTATTTTTACCATTTATTGGAGTCGATAATTGAATGTAGAACCTGATTTCTGAATGACTTCCATCCCAAAATTACTGCAGAAGGGTACGACCTTACAGGATCGCATTTATCAGCTGTGACTTCGGCAATGGGGGCCCACCAAGTTAAACACGTCTATGCCCATGGATTTTGAATTAAAGCAAAACTCTGCACATGGCGAGTAAAAAGTAGCTTTTTGGAGTCTGTACATTGCTTTCGTCTATTGCCTAACAAAGCTTCAGAGGTATATCGCTACGTATGATTATAGAATTTCCGATCAACATATCCAATCGGCTGCAGTGGCTTGTGATGCTGTACAGAACGGAACGACAAACGCCGATCAGAATGGGAAATTCAGTATGCGAAGCAATAAAATGAAGGCCTCACCAACCGCATGAGATAGTATATTGAAGCTCAATTTTCTATTTGGTCAAAAGCTTGACGGTACCATTTATGATGAAATACTGATAACAGTTTCGATCATACAGGCGAGTGGAATTGTGTACTCATTCAAATGTACATCAATCGACCATGGAATTAAATACTTATTTTTTTTCAATAATCATTATCTCACTTTGAGCAAATCATCCGAGTTGCAACGCTACCTAAATGATTTCTACGGTTACAAGGGCCTTTTGGAAAAAAATAATTCAAAAATATTATGACCGTTATATCTTCACTTAGTTATTGAAATACTAATTTTTTTTTATTTTTAGGATCTATTCATTCTTCCTAAAGAGTTAGTTCTATTACGTCAATTTTTTTACTATGCATTTTCATTTCAAACTGTTAACATAAACCCTCTATTTCGCTCTCCCAAGACTGCAATCCTTTAATTTAATTTTTATTAAACTACTTAATCGGATTTCTGCCCACTTTAAATTTTCACACCAGTCTTAAATATATCTTTTTATTCTTTTTCTCGAAATGAAACGAGAACGGATAACATTACCTCACTCTTTGCCACGCAACATTCTCTTCCTCCACCTGTATTTCCTAATGTTTCAGCCTTTTATGTAGACGTTTGAATTCTAATCCGGTAAATTCTGCCTATTCCAACATTCTGCATTTAATTTTTTTCTAATGTTACCAAATACGTTGAATTACCGTTTGGCGCCCTATAATCACTTGAAGGCAGAGTGGATATATTTCTTCCATTAAACGTCCCATCACTTCTATGCCTTCAAGCGTATTTCTCTCATTTTTACACTCAATCGGTTCTTTTAAGCTCTGTCTTCATCTTTACAGCTGCGACATGTGCTAACACATCTATTTTATCCTTCGAATGATCTAAGAGATAGTATTATTTCCTAATCTCCAAAACTGTCCTTTTCATGGATGCCTTTAATAGGGTACCAACATTAATACACTACCCCGATCTTGAACAACATCTATTAAATTTCCAAGAATTTTCTCACATTGAAACATTTCCTTAACGTGATTTCTGTAATGACTATCTTTTCCCATAAAACATACACGTATCTTAACAATTCACTTTTCATAATTCAAACTATAAGGATTCATACCTACGTCGTGTTATCAAATGAATGATAATATTCTCTTTAGCAAATGTATTTTACACTAATTACACTTTTTCAACATATATCTAGGTTTTTTCCTTTTCTTTAATTTCAATCAACAAATTTTAATTGATCAACGAGGAAAACATTTTTTTATTTCATAATTTATGTTACCGATGACCATGTGACTAAAATAGATATGCGTAGGTCGGAGGCGGTGGTCTAAAACAAGTCAGTTTGATTCCATTATGTACAAACGGTAAACCATCTACGGGATGAGAAAGTCAACTCAGCGAATGAGCGAAACATTTTAAGCGTATGAAAAATGCAAAAGAAGATAATGTAAGGTCAGTTAAAAAAAGGTGGGAGGAAGGGATGAGCCAGCTAAATGTATGGGAAGAGTAAGGAAGTGAAATTAATAGCGTTTAAAATGCTCTACCGGCGTGCTTATGAAATAATGAAAGGGGGTAATTGCCCTAAACCGGACACCAGACAGCGCTTTAGCCCAATTAAGCGTGTATACATACAGAAATATGCATCTCCGAGTCTTTTACAAATTCTTTCAACTCTCTTTTGGGATATTTTATAACTAAAGGGCATCCGACATTTTTCTGGCTGGGGGCCAAATTGTATTAAACGCCTAATGGTGCTGGTTACCTGAGAAGAATCCTTAACTTTACTTTTTATAATCATACTTTTTAGAGACAATATGTATGGGTCCTCTAACTTTGAACAAACTTAATTTTAGGATTCAATATGTAGGTAGGTTACTACAAATCTGTTTGTTTTCATAATGATAATTCATAAATTAAGAGTTTAAGGAATTAATTGAATCAATCATTATCATTTGATATACGCTTTATTCTACAACCATATCACAGTTCATTCATGCGTGTAACGAACAATCGCGTATATTTATATTTCTCATCCGCGAAATCTGCGAATTTATATAAGTTGATTTGAAAATCAGTTAATACTATGGAATTAGCGGGAGAATATGATGAACCTATATGTTGAGCAACGATGTTGATTATTATTAATCCCCCGATCAATTACTTAACGAAAACAAAATTTTCTTACGTTGTCACATTATTATTTTGGTGAAATGAGTATTTTCCAAGTTACGGGGTTAACACGAATGATGGTATTTTGATCCCTATATACCAATATAAAACAAAACCGCTACCGAAGAATTATGCCTGATATAAAAAAATATAAATTTCCAATACATAACAATAGCCGGCCAGAAACGTATTTCGAAATTATATTTGTCTGATTAGCCAAACAACTATTAGAAATGTGGATTATTTGGAGAATATCGTTCCCATTCATTCAAAAAAATGAAAATGTGGCCTCGTGTGGTGACACAAAATACACTATCACTCCATAAACGCACGAGTAATAGATTCTCTTCGTCATATTTGAGAACAAGAGAGAGACTATTACTCATGAGGGAACGTTCAGAAGTCACGGAAGCACATACTATATGTACGTGTTGACACTTCACAACGAGCTAGTGGCTCGAGCTCTAGTCCAGAAGGAGTACAAACAGAATTAGCAGGAAGCCCGTTTCACAGGAAGGGCGACGGACACTTTGTGACTCCCCAACCAAGTTGCCCCTTTCCGAACCCACCAAAGAGCACCAAAAGGATTAAACTTCGGCAATTAATACTCAGTTCTCGGTATACTACATTGCACCGTGCGTATATACCTTCACTCAAAGACGATTGATAATGAATCAGGAGAATCTAAGATACACGTATCATAACAATGAGATATACGCTATTACAATTCCTTCAAAAGCACTGATCAAAGCGTACTGCTGTCGAAGCCCAGATGGTAGAGCATTAGGTTGGCGTAATGACGCTTCAAGCCTTAAGTTATGTCATTCCTAAGTTGGGTGAGTACATTTGGCACTACCAGGAAATAACAAAATTGGAGTTTATCTCCTGATTCAGGGAAACTGGTAGCGGCACAAGGAAACTTACGGATCCAAACGAGTCCTGAACGTTTGAGCACCGAACAAAGTACGGTGAGACAGGTTTTTTTACCCCTACCTCAATTTACAATTCCAAACTATGTGTTTGATGACTGATATGACACATCACATGATCAAATTGTGCAGAGAATTATGTTGGACAAGAACTACAAATAATTTGGCTTTCATTTGGGGCTTAACCAACTGAAAGGGAAGAGCAGTATTAAAGCCAAGGGTGCCTTAAATCAGGGTAGGCCATGTACCTCTCCCTATTGTAGGGAAGAAAAAAAACTGTCACGGATTTGGATGGTCAAACACCATAAGAATGAGAAAGACTCACTAAAAATTACAAAGGTGCTAACAGGGGTAAGAGCGTTAGTGCACGACGTGGAAATGTTATGTGTAACACGAGCGCGTTTACGGGGATGGATGGCGTGGGAGAGTGAGTTTAGGACGGGGAGGTATTTGGAGGAAAGGGCTAAGAGGGATGGCGCGGAAATTGATCCGACTAATTAATGTGCATAAAAGGTCGCCGTTGGCAATGCTTTCCGCTGAGCCTTTTCCAAGGGCAAAGTAAAAAGTTTCTATCAAAATTCCCCGCCATCTTTGGGGAAAGTTGCCTCCTCTAGAGCGAGTGCTTGAGGAGAGAACAGGCGGATGAGGGCTGCGGCGATGAGCTGACGGAAGATGGGAAAGAAAGAGGGATGGGGAGGAGGAGGAAAGCTGAAAGAGAAGGCGGGTGAAAGTGAATTTTGGAGGGGGAAAGGCGAGGAGCCGGGTTTAGAACTTTTGATGATGGGGTAGGAAACGCTGTACGAAATTGAGTGGGGGCGATATTGGGAAAGAATGACGGGATGGGGCAAGAGGTGAGATGGAAGGAGAAAGGGATGAGGGTGGACGGAGAGGAAAATGAGAAGAAAATCAACTTTATTGAAGACAAAGTGGAAACCCGGCTGTCACGTTCTCAACTCGCGAGTTAACGTTCGGGATTAATTGACGTGAATGACGTAGAGACCCAAAGTGACACAATCGCAAGCTAAAAAGGAACATCAAACTAATCAAGATGAATGAAGAATATGAACGCGATATAATTGCTAATATATTTAACACCATCCAATCAAAACATCTGTGCGGTTACAAAGGCTCACTTAAGGTTCACGCACCAGTAAAGTATCTACGTAAATGGTATTGTCGAATTCCCTTTTCAAAAAATGGAAAAAAACAATACCTTACACTCCACTTACGGTGATTTTAGTGATACTCTAAAAGAATTAATGATTTGAAAGTATGCCTACATAACATAAATATTTACAGAACGTTACCTATTTCGAGCGTTTGGAGAGGTCGAATTGGTTAGATACTTAGATAATATGTTTGCCTATGCAAACCTAGGTAAGTTCCGAAATACGTCCAAACGAGACGGTCAAGTAGAGTTTGTATGGCCTGGAGCCTAAAGAAATAAAGGTAAAACTTAATTGAGGAATTAGTTCCACCCAGTGGATGGGGATTTTTTCTATACCAATAAGGTACATGAATTATTTTCATCTATTTTCCGACTTAATTAATATTTTTATGTGTGGCCCGACTAGAAAAGGTAGGTTTGGGAAGATGACTGGAAACAGTTAATGAACGTTACAGAACATGAAAAAATTGGCACCATATATGTACGTAAGGTTAAAAGGCGTTATAATGTGAAGAATGTTTACATGATTCTAACAGCTTGAACCTATATTTCTGCCGACCAAATGCCTGTTAACTCTCTTTGTCTTCCCCATTTGCATAGCATTCATTCCTCTAATAACCTTGAAAATTCCACTGACTTCCAATATTTCTTTCACCCTCTATTTTAATCTTACTTCATATAGCCAACACCCTTGTTTTCATATATTCGTATAATACTTAATGTATTACCTCCTCTGTCAAGGTGAATTTACCACAAAGAAGAAAATACCAACCCTTCCAAAGTTGAGTTTTGTCAACTTAAGGCATTTCATTTAATATCAATACGTACTTAAGGTGATATTAGTGAAGTTTATCATTGGATTTCAATCAAAGAGAATATCTTTCATGTGTTAGCGAAATAAAATTATGGGCGATTTCCACATTTTTCGGGCTGCGTTCGCGTATGTCGTTTAAATTCACAACAGTTTCGCCAGCTATCCTGCTGACGTCCTCAGGTCAAGGATAGAAAGAAGCTCGTTAACCCATCTTATGTAGGGAAAATCCGGCGCCAATACCGGGAAATTTCTTCGGCCAATCAGGAAGAAATTTCCCGGTATTGGCGACGCATTTTCCCTATATAAGACGGGACAACGAGCTTCTTTCCATCCTTGACCTGAGGACGCCAGCAGGATAGCTAGCGAAACTGTTGTGAATTTAAACTACATACGCGAACGCAGCCCGAAAAATGTGGAAATCACCTACTCATCGCCGCGGAAACCTGCGAACGAATAAAATTATGGACATTGAATTTAGAATCAAATAAAATGGACATTGAATTTAGAATCAAATTATTCCATTTCTTACAAGCGTTGGTTTCACATGAGTGTGCATCCATTCAAGTGAAGAAAAACGACCGAAAGATTACAGCTTAAAAAAAACATACGAATGAACATTGGAGCTAATTATAATCAAAATAAATCAATCTTAACGGACGGTTACTCAGTAAAATTGTGGACAAAAGTAGTAACATTAGCTGACTCTAAAACTATCATTTCATCCACGGAACGGCCAAAGAGTCAGTTGCACATCCACATCCTAGGGCAAATATGATGAGCAACGGATACCAATTCCTAAATTGGAATTCTATCCCACAAGAAACAAGAATCAACACAATTTTTCGCAATCTCTTCTTATGCTATCTGAGAATAAACAGGTGCGATATCGAGCTGCGGGTTGTGCAACACTGCCGTAGGCGCAGAGCCAAGTGGGGAACCGCCAGTTGGTGATTTTCATCTCAGCGTCCCTACGTGTCTATCTAAATGAATCCTTTAAGACAATCGCTTCACCATGAGCATTTCTCTCACCACGTTATTTTGTCTCCTGGCATCCCCTAGCGCACAAGCTACATCGAGCGTGTGAGGGGTGTTCACAGAGCGACGAATTTCAAATCGATGAGAACGTTGAGCTGAGGAGACGGATTTCCACGCAACGGGCAAGACTTGAGCTTCCCTCTTACCCACAGAGACCGGATATTGGGACGGAGAGAATGGATTGAAGAGTGAGAGAGAAAGAGATACGGGTGGAACCGAAGGAAAACGCAAAGGGATGAGTGAAGGAGGCGAGGAGTGGCGCGCAGAAGGAAGAGGGTGGGAGAAGGGACAAAGGGAGGTGGAGGAGGAGCAGCAAAACTTGGGAGCGACGATTATAAGAAAGCCTATAAAGATGGAATGCGGAGAAAAGTGGCAAAAAAAATTAGATTTATGAGGAGATATAAATAATCCTTCATTTTTATCGCACACAAATTGCCAAAATAGGCACGATAAGGAAAAGAAGCGGGAGTTTTTGGAGTTTGGACAGGGGCCGGGGGTGAGAGAGGGTGGTAAGGGAAGGTGGGTGGGGTTGAATGGTAAGTCGTGGGTGGTTGGGTGGAGTCTACTGGCGGCAGAAGATTAAGTGGAAGGAAAACGGACGGAAACGTTTTTCCTTCGCAAAACGGACGCTTCGAGCACGACGAAGAAATAGGGTGTGCTCGGCCAAAAGTTAATGTCTGGAACGCAGAAATCGCGGATACGTTCGAAAAATAATATAAATTGGCATAGGTGTCGTAAAATAGAGCTGACGCATTACTTTTTCTTTATTTGGAAGAGAGGCTCATATGGTTACCTAAACAGGCCCCCGGCAGCGAAAATATCGATGAAATGGTACAGGAAACATAATAAAAGAATCTCGGACATTGGTGACGATGTCATTTATGGGAATGCACGGTAACCATAGCAGCATGTTATGTATTCTCGCAAAGATGACGTCTCAGGCTTTCTAGGGTATTAATCAACCTGCAATACTTCACTCGGAGTGCTAAAGCAGACGCATGTGGGAAGGCAACTGTTTCTCGAGATCCTTATTATGTAGAGAGTTTTCATTATGAAATGAAAAATAGCCTCGCTTCTCCGCATAAACTTGAAATATCCCCTCAGCTGGAGTTCCGTGCCTGTGCTTGGTGCATATCAAGGGTAATGGACCTTTCTCCCTTTTAGCTCGAAAGTAGAAAAATAGTGGGGATGTGCGAGAGTATGCGGTGAGAACTTTTAAAAGAGGAGGGAAAGAGAATGGATGCAAGCGTATGCAAGGGGAGGATAAATGGAGACGACATTATGAAGAAAAGTATGATATTCTCGGGTCCGATTCTTCATGAATAAGGAATCAAATGACTTATGTATACATATTTAAGTTAAGGAGCGTTTTGCATAAACCTGTAAATTATTCTAAATTAAGTGTGCCGTCACACTCTAGGAGTTCCAAATGCATCCAGTTTGATTAAGTAAAATTGTGGAGATGCATGCTAATGCGGTCAATATAAACCCAGTACTTCCAGAGTATTCTATCAAATAACGTGGCTAATCAACAAATAATACATACATTTAAAAGGTGCAAGTTTTTTGACGCAGGAGTATAGTCAATGAAAAATATTAAAATGTGGTTATGGGAACATTAACAAATATATAGTGTATTATTTCTACATGCACTACTCGGTATGATCTTACATATCAAATAAGAGGCGAATTATTCCAAATATTATCACCATTAAAATTTATAATTTTTCATTCCCAATAACATGGAAGATAGAACACAAAATAGCCGAGTGGGTTATATAGCTGTTATTTAATCTTCAACTCCGCTACTCTATTACGTATATTTCTCTCGTAGAGACGCTACCTACATAGATAACGAAAATCCCTATTGTCATGGCATTCTAAGACTTACTTTGACCGGACGACGACTGATTTTTCCCTTGTAAAAAGATTTTTTTAATAAGTCTTAGGTTTAATAACAGCCCTGAGGAACCAAAATTCAATCATAAAAGACAAACCCCTCAGAATTTTAAATTTCATGTTTCATCATTTTTACTGTCAGTTTTAAGCCAATTAAAATAATGCACCTCGAAAATTGACGACTGGATATACAAGCTTCTGTGTAGCTTGTATGTAGTCACCCGCATGTAGGCTAAGCGACTGTAAATCATGGATAAATATATAATTCTATTTTTAACCATTAATTCTTTTCATAATATATGCCCCGATTTGATTAAGTGGGATCTAAGCTGCTATTAAATGTTAACAAACTTAATAGAGAGAGAATCTTCCTACATAATAATTAAAATTAAATTGAGCCGAAACGGTGGCATAGCCAGTAAACTAATATGAACGCTGCTATTTATTTAACCATGGATAAAAAGCAGCAAAAGCTGCTTTAAGTATATGAACGTTTATGGAGATTTGGGAATGAAGAAGTAACTTCAGTTATTCTTGATAAAGGCAAAAGACTTTTTTGTGTTATAGATTCCTAGAAATTGAAAGAACACACGTATAGAGATGAACGAGATTATGCAGTTTAAAATTAAGAGTTTGATATTTGATAATAATTCATAGCATCTTGGGCATAATATTCCCTTAATAACGAAAACAGTTCCCAAATCCACCACAGCAAATTATGCATACTAATGGCCATATTATACGTAAAAAACTCACATGTCTCAAAGTACAAAAAACCTATGGTAAATCTCAACGTTCGCATTGTTCGTTGTATTAATCCACCATTATTTCTAGGAGTGGACAGCATGAAGAGCCAAAGCTGGCGTAGGAAGTCATAAAAGGCATATATACTAAAACTGAAATGCAGTGGCATAAAAGAAGCCATAGATGTAAGAGCAAGGACGATTAAACTTTTTTACTATTAGTCAAAGAGATTGCAAGTATAAAAGCAGCAAACAACAGATATGAAAAATACAAATATAAGACGATAGAAAACATATTAGTTTTCTAAAAATCTTATTCATACTCCAAAAACTAGCTCCAGGGCCGTGTACACATAGATTAACATCGAATAGGCTTAGGAGTTTATAGAATTATTTAATATTTTCATACACAAACAAGAAGTATTGTCAAGTAATATTGGCAACCCCACATCATTGATGCTTATTAAACAGTGTTCTTTGTAAACATGAAATCATGCAAGATTTTATTTCAAATATTGCCTGGCTTATGTTAAGATGCGTTGCAACAAATTAATCTCCACAAAAGCTGTAGTATGCGTTCAGTTTGGGTGCTACATTATATAACATTAAGTACAATTTTTCTAAGTTTTCTCACAAGTTTTAGGAATAAATGGCTTCCAATTGGAAGAAGGTCTACTCCCGTCTCACCGTTTTATGCCCAGTTACGTTTTATCCCCATTTGTGTCTTACCCAGATGGGTAAAACGCAAATTAATCCGTAAATGTGAAAAATTAAATATATATTTTCCACTTCATGACCCCTACTAAAGAATATCCACACTCCCAAACGATACGTATCAACCGACGGAGCATTAAAATTGAACATTTTAAATATTTAATTGCATTCGCACACGTGATCTCCGAAGATTTAAAAGCTATTTCCCATTACGCGGACACTGTTTTATCGGACTCAAATCGATCGAACCGTCTCCCACCGGTAATAAATGCCCGAGGAAGGTAGTGAGACTGCCGCGCATGGGGGATTTCTTTTATTCTGCTCCTCAGCAAGTCTATCTTTTTTTTGGAGGGAGCGAATCCTTCTCCTCTTCTCACTTTTATTAGAACTTCAAAGGGAAGGCAGTATTTTTAATGGCCGCGAGTATATATCCCTTATCCTCGCCTCAGTCTCTCTTTCTCTCTCTCACCTACTCCCTCTCATCCAGGGCCCTTCCAATTCGAGACGGGCGCTCAGACCGCCCACCTATCTCACCCCTCATTCACAGACACACGCACACACATCCTACGCCAACCAACCAACCTACTCTTCTTTTCATAACCTTACGCACTCTCCTTGGCTTTCGGAAGGGATTTTTTTGGGGAAACGAGAGGAAGAACCGTCGAAAGGGAGAGAGGGAAGGGCCTGGCGGAGTAAAATGAAAAGGGCCGGGGAGAGCTAAAAAGGGTAACCTTAGAAAAGGGAAAAAAGAACCCTTAAAAGCAAATGGAGGAGAAAGGGAGCGGGGCTCCAAGATATGAGGGGAGAGCAATGATACCCCTTCACACTTCTTCTTCCACCCACGCATCCTCTCACGCGCCACTTTTCTCCTCTCTATTTCATTTTTTCAGGTCCAGCAGCTTTGATCCTACGTGGTAACTATCCAAATACACTCGATTTCTCATTAATGTATGCCTCATAATATCTCTTAAACTTTCTCTTCTCGGCAAACCATATCCAAACACTCCGTCCCACACAACAGCTCCCGTTCCGATCTCCCTCCGACTCCCTCTCTATTTCCCCCTTTAATAATTCCTTTTTCCGTCCTCCACCCTAACACAAAACACCCTCAATGCGTCCCTCCCTTGTCACAAAGCCCGCCCCTCCGTCCTCTTTTCCATTACCCACCGTGCACCCTAACCCAAAGGGCAGACACAAATCACCGCCGCCAAATGCCAGGCCCAATTTCCTGTCATTCTCTTCAAGGGGTTTAAATACACGGTGATCTTTTTTTAATCTTGAAAAATCACTAAAACTCGATTTTGTTTTAAATTTTTGGGGGAAGGATTTCGTAGGGTGAGATGAAAGAGTTTCGTGGGAACAGATTATTAAGGGAGGCCTCAGTGGTCACCTCCCGAGGGATTTCATTTCGGTAATTACCAGGGAGAGTGAGGTGGCAACGTACATATTTTCGTATAAAATATGCGTAGAAAGTTAAATGGTCAGGTAAATCATGTAGAATAATTTGCGCTAGCTAGTTCAAAGTTCTTCCACAGCCTCAGTATCGATTCCTAGAGGTGACAGAAATTTAATTCCTTCTTAGGACGTCGTGCGGACAAGACAATGGGTAGATTACTATGAATATTTAGTTTGTATTTTGAATATTACTTCCCTAAGTTTCGTTGGTTCAGAGTAAAATATTTCTTCTTCAATAGAAAATCATTTGCGTTAATTAGGAGAGAATAGTATATCGATGTACGAAAAACTTACTCGTGAACTCAAAGATTCATTTAATTCAATAGTGAATCAAAGTTTTTGGTAAATGCCACCCTAGAGGATATAGATATATTTACGATAGAAACATTTCAGCAAGAACTATGAAAATTAAATCCCTGTGATGACTAATAACGCGCCAGAAATATTTAGAATCTTGATACAATACAGGCATGTATATCTGCATATAATACATTTATATCTTAACCAGCGAAGTCAGATTGAAAAACTGAGTTTCTTTGATATCAATATATAATAATGACTTAGATATTTATTGATTAAGACATTGCTGAGCCAATTATAGACGTAAACAAATTCGGATTCAGCAATGTCTTTTTAAACTCTAATCGATTAACCACAGGAAAATAGCTCCGCACTAAATGCAAAATAAAGTGAAAAATGTCAGGATTTGCCGGGTAATAATATCCCAGGGAAGCACTCTTGTGCACGCCGTAAATCGAGTTTACATTCCGTAAATAAAATATTTTATCTCATTCACTCACACAGAGATGAAATGACCGACAGAGACAAGCTACGTGTTATCCAGTGAAAGCCATTTTAACAAAATTTTGGCATGTGACAATTCCGTTGAGATATGGCGTCACCGATATAAATAGGATAGCCTAGAGAAATGGTCGCTCAATGAAACAAACTTCTCTGAACACAGGATGCAATTCGCCATAAAATTGACGGAGTGTGTTTTGTACGGCATTAAATATCGGCCCAAACATCAAACTGAAGTCCCAGTTAAGAGCGGACAAGCAAGTTCGTGTCCTGGGCACAGACAGGAAATATTTAGCCGGCCAGTTAAAACTACCGTCAATTGCCGTGGCAATTAAAGGTGATATTTGCATGTGTTTGCTTTTCTAAGAGGATATACTCAATTACCCCACCACATGGAGTAAATGGCGCTTGAAAGTCAAGAAATGAAAATCTATATTTTATCTTTTAATCATTATTTACAACAATAAAATGAAACAGATGAAAGACTGGATAAAAATATAAATAATGGCATAACTTTTTCTCCAGCTACATCAAAAAATGTTACTAAACCCGTTAAATGCTCAATCATACGATTAAAGTCGCTTACTTTCTTAATTAACTAACAGCCCAATCCAACTAATTTGACACAAATTCCAAATTCACCTTATTTTATCTGCACAATTATTTCAAAGCACAGCTCTTCGATATATCCTTTTCAATGTTAATTCTCTTACACTCCGACAGCCTTCATCCATCATCCTTCTCTCCTTCGTCAAGTAATTGTCTGGTTTTATTCATAATTCCTTCGATTCTCACACTATTTTGTTCAAAGGAAGCAAAAGTATTACATCTCAAAAAATGCTGGTACTTTTAATTGATCGTATACACTATCGCATATAAGGCCTTCTCCTGGGCATAAATTATCAAATAGCTTCAAAAATGACATTTGTCGTGGGAGCTTTTTTTACCACCTTTATAGAGGGATCATACCATTTCTCTAATCTTCACTCTTCCCGAACCCAAATTGTTTTTCCGAAAGGCAAATGAAAGTCATCACTTGTTTTCCGCTATTTTATGACACATAATTTTTAAATTATTTGAAATTAATTTTTGCTAAATTTATATATATACATAGAAACATATGTGTGTGTCCTTCCTTTGTGTTTCTATGCTTTAAAAATCTACATCTGTGTTTATACATACATTTATTTATTTATGAATAGAAGAACTGCATAGTAAAGACCTTCAAAACAAGAAGACCAACAAAATTATAATAAGAAAAGGAACCTGACGTAGAGGAAGATAGATAGGTATACAGGACGATTAGATAGAAAGGGCATTAAGGGAAATGAATCTAAATAAGGCCGTGGCGTCAGATGAAATTCCTGCGGAACTACTAAAATGTTTAGAAAAATGCGGAGCGAAGAGGCTATATGGGCTGATTTGTAATATCTATGAGGAAAGAATCAGGCCTGAAGACTTTGTGAGATCAGTGTTAGTTCCTATTCCGAAAAAGGTAAAGGCTACATCATGTGAGGACTACAGGACAATAAGTTTGATATCACACGCAGCTAAAGTTGTTCTCAGGATCATAAACAAAAGAATTGAGAGTAGGGCAAATATTTACTTTTGGGGATGATCAGTTTGGGTTTGGGAAGGGGAGAGGTACGCGTGATGCCATTGTCGTAATGAGATAATTAAAAGAGAGGAATATAGAATACAACCAGGAGGTATGTGCCTGTTTCGTAGATTTCGAAAAAACGTTTGATAGAGCAAATTGGGGAAAACTAATGAGTATATTTCAAAAATTAGGAATGGATTTGAGGAACAGGAGGCTAATCCGCAACCTGTACATGTCTCAAACTGCTCAGGTACGAGTGGGGAACGGGGAGTCCAGATGGGCAGTGTTGCCCATTATCACCGTTGCTGTTCAACCTGTATGCAGGGGAAATGATTAAAGAGGCATGGGAAGAACTGGAGATAGGAATGAAAGAGGGCGGGGCATTCGTAAAATCAGTTAGGTTCGCTGATGACCAAGCTTTAGTTGGTCAGTCAGCCAAGGGGTTGCAAGCATTGCTGAGTGAATTGAAAATTCAGTGCGACAGGTATGGCATGAGAATCAATATTAATAAAACAAAGGTTATGCGATGCGGTTAAGCTAAAAATCAAAATAACAGGGCAAAAACTGGAGCAGCCAGAACAGGTTACATATCTCGGAAGTGTTTTGGACCAACACGGTCAAAGTAGTAGGTACGTAAGGAGAAGAATTGCGCTAGGCAAAGAGGCTTTCACAAGGAGGAGGGAGTTGACGACGGGGACGTTGAGTAAGGAGGTTAAGAAAAGACTCGTAAAACATTTGATATGGAGCGTAGCTATGCATGGCGCAGAAACGTGGTCATTGAAGCAGGAGGATAGACGTAGACTGAAGGCTTTTGAAATGTGGGTCTGGAGAAGAATGCAGAAGGTGTAATGGACAGAGAAGAAAACAAATGAGGAAGTACTTGGTATGGTGGGTGAAGATAGGGGTTTGTTGGTAGAAATCCTATGGAGGTAGGAAAAGTGGATGAAAGGGGTATTAACCGGCAGTGAAATGTTGAAGACTGTGATAGAGGGGAGAATATTAGTCAAACGAGGAAAGGGAAGGAGCCGGATAGGGATTGTTGCGGGATGAAGGAAGGAGAGAAGTACTCAGAGATGAAGAGGGAGCTAATGTAGAGTAGGATTCTCGATTCTGTGTTTTGTCAGGAGTAATAAAATATTTATTTGGTAATTGTGTCCATCCAAAAACCTAGAGATCAACGCGGTAGTTCACTGTTGACTTCGAAATGAAAGATTAAATGAACTTCAACCTCACCACCATCTACGGAAAATGATACAGGGCCAACTACCTTGATTCGCGCTGATGAACCTCTGTCTTTCTCCATTAGTGCATCGCAATTTTTGCTCTATTGGCACATTTTTTCCTTGTTTTTCCGGCTTTTGAAAACATTTTAAATTATTCTTCCAAAAGCTCAAAAAAATCCAGAAAGTTAGATTAGCTCCACTAAAAAGTGTTTAAAATGAATAACTGAGATAAAATAGGACAGGATAATTAAAGAAATACGAATAAAATTTAGGAAATATTACAACATTATGTAATTTCAGATACTTAAATTCAATGGGTGTTTGCGCATGTACATGGCAATGAATGCGTAACAGATGAAAATACAATGGACCAATGAATAAGGGATGGTGGAATATAAGAAAAACTACGGGGAATGTGGGTAATAAAGCCAAAGGATATTAAAATAAACAAGAAATATTAATAAATATTCAAACACGAAACACGTTTTAGCCACGCCGCAGCCATGATTTAGAATAAACTCGCGCAGTAACCTTTAAAAGATATATTGAAATTCTCGCCTCGGAAAAGAAGAATACTAAATATGAGAAAACCAATGGCCAAAAAAAATTGTAAATTCGCACACGGAAAAGGCAGCAACTAAAAAGTAAAAAAAGAGAGTAACATCAACATCGCTTTAGGTACAGTGACTACGACTGCTTGTACAAATCAATTTCAGTTTTGGCATGAGAAAGGAGTGCCCTGGGCTTGAAGTGATGACAGTTTCACTAGAAAAAACATTAACATGCCAGAATGGTGTTATGTTTCGTGGATTTCGATTAGGAATTCAATATATCATAGTGGTAGAAATTTATGCAACTTGTAATACATTTTCCTATGGTGCCCATAGGAAAAGAATGTAGGGATGGGCGTATAAATTCTAACGTGGACATAAATTCGAATGACGCAAAGAAAATAACAGGTGGAGAATTCAGGAGGATTTAACTTGTATTCCGGAAACTGGTCAGAGGGGAGGCTAGTATATAATAGAAGGATTTATACTTCAGGATGATAAATTTTTTGAAGGTTAATAAATTGACATCATTGCTAAAGAAGGTCATGAGAAAATAACGGTTAGAAACCATAAAAAAAGAGCACCACCCCGTCAGAATGAGATGCCCAAGTAGATGAGATGAAGTCAGCATTTACAATTAGAATTCAAATTAACGTAAAAAGAAGATTCATCTATTTGGTGGTATTTTCGCAAAGATAAACATCGTTTGGAGAAGTTTTCCATTCCTTAAAAATGAACAATGTACGAAATAGGAAATTTAGGTGAAAACACTAAATGTACGCGAAAAGAAAAAGGCTACACAAATTTTAAACATTTTTATAAGACACCGAACGTGGCTGCTATAGTCAAGATAATATTATATGTCGGCTATCTTGTTGAGGTGGAAGAGAAGGGTAAATGAAATTAGCTTGGCTGAGCAACAGAAATACGATAACGCATTAAATGTGCTTGAGAAAAGGAGCAAGATTTTAGAGGAAGGGTTGTCAAGGTTGAAGAAATGGAAGAACATAGATACTGAGAAGCAGTGTTATATTGCACTCGTTAACAAAATACAGAAATAAGAATCATTGGAAGAGAGTGAGCACAGCGCTACATAATTTGGATGGGATTAAAATTACAGAATTCAAGAGAGGTGAGGTAAAAATTTACTTCAGAAGTTATCAGCAATTTATTATATTAATAAATCAAAAGAGAGATGGTACTTTTTGCCACATTTTTTTTAAGTCGACCGGTTTCGTCGCATAGGCGACATCATCAGGTACATAGATTCAGTGAGTTCCAGAATATATAGTTTTTTGAGAGGTGGGGGTGGAAAGAGGATGGAGAGGGGGGAGGGGAAAGAGGCGGTGGTAAAGGGGGGGGGCGGTGTGAGAGGGAGCGTGGTACTGGGCGTGGGTGACTCAAAGGGAGGGGTGGGGTGGATGTAGGCTAAGTCGAAGCTTGGTTAGGTATGCCGTTCACAGCGGGGGTTGGGGCGTCAGGTATTGTGGTCAGAGAAATATCCAAAAGGGGGGGATTGCTCACAAAAATATTCTCGTTGGCAATTTTTCCTGCCTTCTGATGCTTCCTAATCTCCAGCTCCTCCAGACAATCCATTCTTTTTCCCTTTTTCTCGAGGTTTATTATTTTGTTTGTTTCGTTTGTTTTGTTCGTTTTGTTTTGTTTATTATTTGTCTCGAGGTTTATAATTTATTATATTGTCCAGAAGGCTCGGAAAGTGCGCTTAAACTTAGTAGAACAACCAATATCTTATTTAGAATAACGTTATTATCCTAATGATTCCAAATTATGTAATGTATGTATGTATTATGTATTGTATGTATGTAATGTATTGTATTATGTAATGTATGTATGTATTATTCCATTATGGTAAAAAAATGGTAAAAAACCTTTCCTTCCCGTGCGTCTATAATAAATGTGCAAACAAGGCATTATCCTAAAAAATATCCCTAATTTCAATTTTTGTTTTGCCACCGAAAATAATTTTTGTCTTGTTAATAGATCCATAGCTGGCAATGCATAAAATGGGATATTTAATCCAAAACCTAATTCTCGAGCAAAGGAAAATTGGGGAAAGAGCCTCGAAATATGAAAAGAGGGGGACGGTGACTCGTCTGCCCGAACCCTGTTTGACAATGGGTTCAAAAAGACGGCAAAGATGCATCAAAGGAGAAGTGGCCCGCTTTACAATTCCCTCGGTAGATGGGGCGATCAATCGGAGGATATTGCTGTGAGAGTTAGCGGCGCCATGAAAAGGATCGACAACCCGATAACAGGGACGCGAAAATACGGGTGGGAGTGTTGATAAAGGGAAAGAAAATGAATGGGAACGGAGAGAATGTATTTTTTACAAAGAAAAATATAAGGACGTTTTGGAAAACAATAGTTTGAGAAGCTGGGCAGTTAAAAAGACAAACCTGAGTATGAATGAAACGTGCAAGGAAGATAGCTTACGTAAAGAAAATAAAAAAAGAAGCTGGAATTGGGGAAAAACAAATAACAAAGTAACATCCCTACTAAAAAAATACATCCTATACCAAAATAAACACGCTGAAAATAAGGATGGAAACAAGACAGAAGTATTTACAGTAAATTATTAGTAATGTGAGCTTAATTTGTGCTTCAAATTGGTACGTTGAAAGTGATCTTTCAAATATTAAGATTAATTTGTATTCATAGTATCAATTTTGTCATGAAAGCCTTAATCGAAGGTAAAGAAATACAGGGTCAGTTCCAAATATAAGTGGCTTGATTTTTTGCCACCAATGCAGATGGCTAGAGTGGGGTGATTTGTGGTAGGAAAAGTAATGGAAGATCTTGGGAAAGCAACGCGACCCAAATCAGTTAGCTGTGGGCATTTACACTGTGCGGATTTCTGCTAGACTGGATCCCTTTTCGACCGTTAGGTCACAAATTCACGATGCCACTTTTTATGGAGTAATGATTTGTGATAAAGTTGTGCATTTAGCCTGGAAAATTGGGTTTGGAGACCATAACCAGGCTTATGGAGATGGAGAAATGTCCCAAGTCATGGTTTTCTGCTTGCAAAGGATTTTTTGGGAGGGTAACGCAGTGTGATGAAAACGTGCAAAAAGTAAGAAAAATGCTCAATTCTGATTGATTTTAACAGAAGAATACAATTCAGAAACCCACAGTGAACTGTATTCTTAAAGAAGATGTAGCCATCAGAAAGGTGTGCCAAAATTATTCCCAAGGGGTTGTCAGAAGGTTGCTTCTGTGACAATCTTGCCTTGGACCTCTTGGACTACGATGGAAATTACCCGAATTTTTCAGAATAGGTGGTTACTGGTGAAGAGACACTGATCTTTGATTACGACCCAAGTATGACCCCTTTGAGTATCAATTTTGACCCCTGGATTATGTCAAAGAGGCCATGGCGAGGTGCCTGAACGAGGGGCCTGTTGATGACTTACAGGAAGCGAACAGCAAGCATTGGTGTGCCGACACACAAGGGTGCTCTTATGAAGAATTTCAGTAATTTTTACTTTCATCTGTAATTTTTTTCCCTAGATTTATTTTACTTACTTTTAGGGCAGACTTCGCTTGACTTCCAAAAAGATGGTCACGAAATTTGAACAACCTAGATGAGTTTAGGGAACTATTGCATGAAATATCATATTGTGATATTTCGCATCATCACAGCAGAGTAATAACTATTACTAAAACCATAAACATAGTAATCAAACCGCAGGTCGGTTTAGTAGGTGATGGCAGAGTTCAACGAGTATTAAGACCGACGGCGTATAGTAATTCACACGTCAGGGTAGGGGGGGCCAGTTCCTTTCCCTGTGCCGGTTATGGTTTCCCAGGAAGACCTGATACACGAAAAATCACATAGCTCGGCTGGAGCTGCAGGTGCCCAGAGTGCCTTGCCAGGGAATCGAACCCAGGACCCTCCGGTCAGCAGTCCAAAGCTCTACCCCCTGGACTACATCGACCCATCTATTTCTAAATACAATATAAATTATCATAAAATTAATATTAACTATAGCATAATAAAATAGTTATTCATATGGAATAAGATGGTTAAGCATTCAATCATATGTCCTCGTCTTATCTATTTTCCGTGAGATAAAAATCTCTAATTGGGAAATATTCAATACAAAAATATAGGTTCTCAAAATGTTAGACGTACACAGACGCAGTTTTTGAAGAAACTATTCATCTTATGAAGAAAAGACCTTGGTTTCATTTGCTTAACATATTAAGGAGTAATATCTTCCCTTTTTATTTTTCCATTATATGCTTTCTCATTGAATCAGCACCACTTTCAAAAATAACGCACGAAGAAAACACTAAGTACGTATTCAACATAGTATGAATCCAATCTAATGCAATTGACTTTTATGACTATTAACTAAACTTTGTTAACAAGTAATTGTGGATATTAAAATTTATTTAGGATAAGGTGACTAGAAGAGATATCCATCGGAAATGGTACTCGGGGAGTTTAAAGAGAACCTCAGAAAAAGACGATTCAATATACACAAAGACATTCGGGGGCTTAGTGTCCCGATGTTACAATTCGAATTCTCAATAAAAAGTGGGAGGTCATGAAGCTGCTTAAAATATAACATCAATTCAATAGAGAATTTATCCCGAGTGTTTCGGAAAGCGAATTTCGTCCACGCCAAAACATTCGCTGCTACTACCCCTTTGCGTGGGTGTCGTAAAAACCTTTCATTGGGGAGGATTTTAGTTTCTAGGAAATTTGAGGCAAATGTTTCAAATGTCAAATTACCTGATTCAATTGAAACCTGAAATTCGCTGTATTCAACATTTATTTTTCTCTGGATGAACTTTACATCAGCAAACTAATCGAATCCTAATGAAAATAAACTTGAGAGAATTCTCAGAACGATTTCGGCAATCGGATGGCTCCATTTATTTAACCTATTGTGTGTATGGTATTTTTTTATTGTACAAATATGTACTGATGATAATTTGTTTACTTACGTTAGATTAATTTTCACTAGAAAGTAGAAAAAATATTATGAAAAATAACTATTTTTTTAACACATCGGTTTCAATGAGCTTTCGAAATCATCAAAGACTTTCTCATGAATGAGCACACGACGTTAATTTTAACAAACATCACTCATGTTCACAAATTGAAGACCTGCGCAGTACATTTCATTTCATACGACCTAATGTCTATCTGGTGACGCATTTTAAAGCAGGTACTCAATGCTATTACATACGGATCACACTAAATTAATGTTTCCCGAGTTTTCATTTCTAGGTATTGCTATACCAATTGTCATTCAGCCAAATTTATGTTTCAGTAACGAGTACAGTGATCAATGAGAGAATTAGATAGCCATGTTATGCTTTCAAAGGCTAAAAATTTATTGAACAAAAAAGTAAAACCACAATCCTCAGAATATCAGCAAAAGTAATACCACAATCAATATTTTATACCACTGTGTATATGAAAATATAACCGTTATTTACCTCAGATAAGTAATATAGCAGTATGGATTCACTCAAACAATTAAAAGCGTACGTATTCAATGCGGATATTATTCCTTTGAGAACTAGTACAAATTCTGATTAAACACACGAGTGAAGCACGATAAAAATAAAATAAAATTTTCGAAAAGGAAAAACCATATCCAATAGTAGGTACCTTTGTGAACCGGGGGAACAAGTTTCAAATTCATGGTTAATTAACGAGTAGACTTTACCCGTATTCGTGTACAGTTTTTAATTACATGTAGGTGAATATAGGAGCACCTGCATGTACATATCTACAAAAGAAAAGCAGTGGCGCTTAAATGAGATGGGGCTTACTACGTAGCACTTCAGGCGATGCATGTATATGAATACCCACACACGCATGTGTGTGTGTCTATATATATATATATATATATATATATATATATATATATATATATATATATATATATATATATATATATATATATATATATATATATATATATATATAGTGTTTGCTCGTTATAAATGTATTACAATTATTTTCGGTAGTCTACCGTTTAAGGTATGCATGGATGAACCGAGACTGAATATAACTAATGATCTTCGTCTAACAAGACAACGTAGCACACTACATCGTAAATACGACTTTTCTTGTTCGTAGTTCTTAAATTCTTCGCGCTGCCTTTATGTGTGCGTATAAATGTATATATTTATTTATTTTAAGGGCCAGACAACATTGAAACTTCACGTTCTTGTACGAACTAGTACGTCTATTTGATCATATTATCCTTACTGATTAACGCTATCAGTTATACTGGATAAAAATATTACGAAATTGATAGAGTATAAATCTTGACTCTTTGTTGAAAAGAGAACATGTCAATGTTTTTTGAGAAATCAATATTGATTACAAACCGGTAGAAATAATGCCAAAATTACACTTTATTACGATAAGTCACACACTAAATGGTTCTTTGGCACCTAACAACCAATAGTTATTTAAGCTTTTAAGTCGGGAAAGAGTAAGATATTAAAAAACATAAGCAGAACATCACTCACTTCTTTATGAGGAGTTAATTGATAATATTTAGTATTTAAACTTTTGTTGTCAGGGGTGACGCAGGAATATAAGTAACGAAAATATCATAATAAGCTGCTAAATATTAGTTTTTCAAAGACAAACGAGGGATTCCTTCTATGTTTCAAGCGCAAATATTAGTAAATATAATGTCCAATGTTAAAAATGCCTGCTTAATTACAATTAGTAGGAAAAAAAGACTGAAAACTACAGTTATTAAATCTTCCAATGGATTTCGCTGCTGACAGAGATGCTTTGGTGATGTTTGAAATAGACACTTGGGCTTAGCAACTCAATTTGAAACCAAGTTAATAAATAGGATTGTAAAACTTTTAAAAACTTAGTCCACGAACTGGTACAAAAAAGGATAAACGACATTTGCGGGCATAGTGTAAACCTTGAACTCTGCAGTGCCATAAGATTTGCAGCAGAAGCTACCAAGCTTCAGGACGGCTATCCTTTGCAATACAGTTCACGATGGAGAGGTGACCCGTTATTTATACCCTTAAAGGCTAACGACGATCACCCCAAACGGCACAGAAATTAGCGTTTAAAGGTCACCCAGTCTCTAAGCCTTCCTTCCCGTCCGATCTGTGACGCCAGCCTTTTTGAAATTTAGTCCCGAAGAGCGACAGTGATCCTCCCGAGTGGCCGCGATCACGAATCCTATTTCAAAGAGCTGTTTCGCGGAATCCTACACAACAAAACGAAGCGGTGTCCAGTTTCATCCCCTCATCCTCTCAACCACGACGGCACGGGGAGACGAGTCCACTTCCCGTGATGCTCTGCGGCGAGGAAATTGCGACATTTCGCTCGCGCATGGTAGGAATTCCGCGTGGCCCATCCCGGGATGCCCGGATACAGAGAGTGAGGGTATGAGGTTGGGGAAGGGGAAGGGCCGTGATATTGAGATCGGTCCCACGATCTCTTATCCAACGTCGAGGATGTTGAAAGGTTTTTGAGCTACTGTTATTTTTGCCCGGGGCAGAAGGGAGTAAAACTAGACACCACGTCCTCCCTCAAATCCTCGCTGCGTTTCGCTCGCGCGTCCGCGCCATTACGCCGCAGCGTTCGTCATTTGTTGTTCAACGCAGACTATTTTCCCCGGGACGGAAGGTCGAGAGGAAAAAAAAAGAAACTTCCATTTGCAGCAACGACCGAGAGTTTCGGCGCTACAAAAACGTCATCGCCGGTCCGGAACGTGCATGAAAATACGTCGTAATTTACGTCGAGGGGCACGCAGGGCAAATGAAAGTAGTGCTTGCTACTTTACCGAGGACAATGAGGAGCACAGGCGTGCATCTACATCTAAAGGTGATCAACAAATTGATTTCAACGGGTTTTTATTCCCTAAAAGATTTAAATGACGCATAGACCACCGATGAATTGAAAAATAATAAATGGTGGCAGCATTTAACTTAAAGTGAAAGGCTGGAGACCTATTTTAAGACGAAATAATCTTAAATTAAATATGTATACATAAATGAATGAGTTTGAAGTAAAATCTGCATTATTATTTCAACAGTTGAGGAATTTAAATCCTAGATTATACCCTTCGCCTTAGAGTCCAGTTGATGCTACAGTGTAGCAAAACTAGCCGAGAATAATGAATTCGTCTTTGATTCTTTTCTTCATGCTTTACAAATGAATTTCCACAAAGTATCTACCTCAACCATCTTGTAACCTAGATAATACAGGCATTATACACATACTGTACACATTTTCGACCGTTGCTGATTCAGTTTGCTATTAGCTTCGCTGTCAGAGGACACTTCTTTCATATTTCTATTAGCCTGGAAAGTGTAAGGTTGTACTGGACATTTGAAAACTAATATTTATTCACCAATAATAATAAGACCTTAAAATCGGAACTTTCCGCACGATCCTCAAATCACTCAATTTCCCTCCCCGCCCAATCTTCTCCTAACTCATCTCAAACTCCACCTCTACTTCCCCTCACAGCCTCTCCACTCACGCCCCTCACTCATTTCTTCCCCACTCCTCTATTCACAAGGGACCTTATGGTCTCAATGTAGCAAGAATAAAGAGTTTATCTATCTATCTATTCCTTTCCTTCCCCCTTGAACACATCCAGAGAACAATCCTTCGCGGGCATCATTTTTTCCTGTCTGTTGAATGCGTCCAAAGGTGAATAATTAAGTAATTCCCACCCGCATGCTTCTATGATAATTTTTAAAACTGGCGTCCCGACGATGTTAGTGTCAACAGGCAAGGCTTCTCGACAGATTAAACGAATTTCAACTATTGACAGCGGCTAAAGAAAATGATTTCCCTTCTTTCACCACCAAATGAAAACATCAAATTCCTTTAAACGTACGAGGATAAAGAATTAACTGAGAAGTCACAGCGTTTATGTTTCCATTCTTAGAAAACAACAATCCAAAATTTACCATTCGTAAGTGACCAATTTAGGTCATTCGCTAGATATTGAAAGTCTGATATTAAGAGTTCCATTTAATATTGTAGCATAGTATCACTTTACATGAACTGTGATATATGCGGACATTGAATCCCTATCACTAAAATTTTAAGAATGTATTTTCAAAATTATACTTCAGATATGTAGATGGAAATAATATTATAAGAAAACCATGCCTAAGTATATAAACAATTGTAGACGAACGATTCCTTACTATCCATTTGTATCTCCTGCAATATTAAGAACTATAAATCCAAAAATACAGGCTTTTAGACTATTTACATAATAATTTTCACTACAATCCCTCGCGGTCACTCGCATTAAGTTCGTGTAGATGTAAGACTTGCGCTCTTGTTTAAATAATGTCTAACATCTAGGTTTGCATTAGGGATCGCTAGAATTGCATGAAAGTATTAAAAATATTCATGAACGATCTATTTGCTAACAATTGGTATTTATTAGTAATTTAAAAATATATTAGCATCTAAATGGGCGAGATAATAAGATGTGCTAAAATACTAAACATATACTCCCGTCTTTATTATTTATTATTTTGTCAAACGAGAGATTATAACTGGCTAAGCATAACAACCTTAATATATATCATGAAATTTCTTTACCTTTCCCCTTCCAGTTCATTAAGAAAACAATTACTTGACACGCGGTGATAAAAATGTGTGAAATACTTTCAGTTGCACAAAATCAGTGCACCAAAGAATAAATAATATTAAAATCAAAGTTCTCGGAGCCACACAGTTTTCAGGAACCATTTGGAAAGATATTTATGTACATTCCAACCTTTTAGTATCAGGGACATCACAGAGATATTAAATATAAGCTAGAATAGGACTTCATTAGATCTTTATATATTCCAGGTGACGGTATAACCGACAGACATTTTCAACAGTGATACTTCATTAAGAGTAAGCAGAAACCGGTCTCTTTATAAATTTCTTCTTCGAGTTAGTCAACGGAAAAGCGTTCAACAAGGACATTCGTTAGGTTTATTTCGTTAGGTTTATAAAAAAATTCTTCCATGAAAGCATATGCTGTTGAAATTATTTTTATCTCTCGTATCTACGTTTGCCTACATTATCGGTGATGATGTATAGTAAAGGCAACGACACGATGACTATGCAATAATGTGAGCGTCTTAAATCTCCTTTCATTGTAAAATGGATGGACTAATGTCGTTACCTTTACATTTTCAGTTCAAAATAACGACCTTCGAAGGCACATATTGGTTATAGAAAGCGAAGGTGTGCAAAAATTGCTGTAAAGTGACAGAACGCAAAGCATGGGAGAGAAATATCACGTCTATTTTAATGAGACTTTGCAACCCTATCAAAAGTCAGTCGGCAAACTCCTTCTCAAGTGAGTTCATTTGACCAGCAACAGGGATGTGTCTACCCATCATCACCACTGGAATGCCGATCACATTTAAGGCACAACCCTCCAACTCCTCCGACGAAAGAGAGATAATTTTCCACAGCATAAAAACTCTTTTCACCTCGGCTAGGAGTGTAGGTAGAAGTGACAATCATCCTGGCCGTAACTCTTTAATGCAAGCAGACGAAAAAAAACTCCAATGACAAACGATTCGTAGATAAACTGAAAAAAATACCTTCCACCCTCATATGTTTAATCTAGTATCGATTGGAGTGGCGCTTCAAGTCCGGAGGAGAGCCAACGAATCCCGGTCCTATTCTCTGAGGATAATATTGAGGAATGGGAGAAAAAATTAGACTCGGACAAATAGGCGCCCCCGGTTTCAAGTACTACGGGGGGAGGGGCCCAGAAGAGTAGGGAGGCGGGGAATGTTGGAGAGAAGGAAGAAAATTGAACGTCGCGTGGACGGACAACTGGACACGGAGGACAGTATAAGTCACGCCACCAGACGGAGCCTTTAATCCTTCCGAACCACAATTACTTTTTTCGGGGCAAAGGGTTGGAGGATGACAAACCGCTCCGAATTCACCCGGGCTGGCTCTTGGGCGAGCTCCCGGTCGGGTTGCCGCCTTATAGTATATATGGCCGCCCCCACGGAGACGTCGTTCACCACGACGTTGTCCCGCCGATGACAAATGAACGCCTCATAGCCAACCAGTCCAGCGTCCGGCCCCCGTGTACTTTTTCGGAGGCATTGCGATGCGGAGGAAGAAGCAATCAACCCTCCCCCAGAGGAATCCTCGACGTCAACAAAGCGAGTGGCCGGGAGACCAACTTAAGCAACGAGCGACCCAATTTCCCCTCGCCCGGCAAACAAAGTCCTTTCATTAACGTTTTACCGGTGGCGGGGACTGCTAGGCGGAGAGACCATTCCTCGCCACTCTGTAATAACATCATGCTACTTCCTCAGCGGCGGATTACTGATAAAAAAATCGGCTCCCAGGGTCCATCCCGAACGTCTGTGGAGTAAAGGGTCGCAGAAGGGATGTGCGGGGTGTGTTAAAGGGACGCGTATGCAGGATGGTAAGTAGGCGCATGAGAACTGCCGAGACCGACCTTTAAGAAAAAAGCTGCAAAGGTTGAAACGGTCAATATCTTATTTATTTTCTGCCGCGATGATTCATTACCGTAATATTCACAATGACTACGTATATTTTGGATGCAATCCAAAAAAGAATGTCGTGGGAGTTTGCTATTTTAAATAGTTGAATAAGTTTCCAGATTGTGCTGAGCTCAGTATTGTCCTACAGTCAAATCGAAGAGATTATTTTGTCTTATGAGAATGCGATGAGATTAGAAAAATTTGACGAATCATAAAATATTTTCACTCTACGGAATTACGTGTACCCACATTTCAACTAGCTCAATACTGATTCACCCTCTTCAGAAATGGTTTAGCTAAGGCTGGTTTACTCCGACACAAGTATAAGTATGATAGACTTGTTTGCGTGTGTAAGAAAGAACTTTCTTTCACCTATTTAAACAGAGTAAACACCAAACGGAGCTTTTCATAAAATAGTGTATTGGAGCGTTTCCAATCACATTAGAGTTCTACAAATAATGGCTTCGACCATCAATCACAAAATACGATTAATCATTTTTTAAATGAACGATTGTCGGAAAGGTGAATCATTATGAGAAGAAATTAAACAATTTTCAGAATATTCGAATTGAACAGCTGACGATAATATTACTGTAATATAGAATGGAAATAGAATTTTTATGCAAACAAAATATTAAACATAGTGACTAACTAAGTCAATCATGAATGATAGGCGCTGACTATACGTGTTGTGCGCTCACATGGTTATTCCAGAGACTTCCCGGGACTTTGAACAAGAATTTTTGTATAGCATGTGTACTAAAATTTATAAACAAATCATGTACTTCCAAAAGAAACGGTTAATTGCGTACGAGAACAGGTTCCATTCAATAAGAGATGTGAAGGAATGGGTAAATTACTGTCAGCAAAATACACACAATCCAGAACTCTAATTTCTTTGATATTATTTATTCTGATCACGCAATAGTCTGAAATACTTATTTAGCCATCCCAGTGAGTTACCTTATGTTCCCAAAGTCATCCTTGATAATTCTGACCAATACAAATGGATATGAGAAGAACCTAACTACAGGAAACTTAGCTTTTCAAGCGAATCTATTTCTTGAATGTGTATTGCCTATTTCACTACAATTTCTGAATTAAAGGAAAGTATGAATGAATCTTTCATTCTTTCAA
Source organism: Hetaerina americana (assembly GCF_022747635.1). Classification (NCBI taxonomy): domain Eukaryota; kingdom Metazoa; phylum Arthropoda; class Insecta; order Odonata; family Calopterygidae; genus Hetaerina; species Hetaerina americana. The sequence continues at coordinate 36,967,874 of NW_027287538.1, read as the reverse complement.
AGTTATTGAAAAGGAGAACTCTTTTTCATTGGCCTTTTTGAGTTAATGGATCCAACCTTCAGATAAAAAATCCAACCAGGTTTCAATCAAAAATAAAAAGACACGTGGAATTCCAAGAGGGAGTTACATTGGCTTCCAGCTTTTCAACTAGCTCTCAAACTTCCTGAGAACTCATGACATTGAAACAAGCATTTAATTCGATAATTATTTCATCTCTTGATTCTCAGAAAGCGATGAAAGTGAAATTTTTAAATTACATGGAAATACCGGAAACTTTATTAAGTCAAACGGGATAACATGGCAAAGGTTTCTAAACGGGAACTGAAAATTTTAAGATCCAGCCAGTAGTGATTCATCTCAAATAACTAGCCAGTCAGGAGGATATCCATAGTTAAAACCATGGAGACGATAATCTAAGTAATGCTGTCACTCGTAGTGCTAATTATTTGCTAGCTAGGTACGTATGACCGCACACTGCAAGTGTATGGTACTATTGCAATGAAAAACTGATGGTAGGCATTGTTGGTTTACGTAATAATTGAAATCTATGTCACTTTTTGAAACCCGTGTTTCGTCTGACACTTCAATTGCATAAATAATACAGAGTTTTTGGAACATATTAGAGCAACCCTAATTAATAAATTTGGGATAATTACACTCAGGCCATTCTAGCGTATTTGGCTATATAGTTCGACACAAAAGTAAAAGAAGCAGCATTTTGCAGCATTTAACTTATATCCTAATATGGCACGCAGCCATTTGGATCCACGAGAATATGATTTATCCCAAACCTATTTCCAAGAACAAACGGATTAAGTTTTTATTTTCCAAAATATTTCACTAAATAACATTAACTTACTTTTCCGAGTTTGGGCTGCGAATATTTCAACTCGCTCATGATGTGCTGTTGTTCATTAACCTAGCAGCACTAACTATATTGACAGGAACAGCTTCTAGGTTAGCGTCTAGAGAAATCATGCCTACCCCTCCCCCCTAACAATTCCACACACGGAAAAAAATACTTTCGAGGAGAACTTAGATTTCCGGCTGTTGCCCATGAGACCTGAAAGCATTTGGCACCACAAGAGGACGGACCCAACAATGAATTAAGTCCCATTACAGGCTCTTCCCGGAATGAGGAGAAGGGAGCATCTTCCAGCAAAGAACAAACGAAAATTACCGCTACCGGCAGCTATTCGGCGGCACCGGTCGGTCATCACGAGGTCTTCCACCATTTCCCACCCGCAATTATCTTCTCTTTCGTCTTCATCATTTCTTAGCGAGAGGCCACTTGCGGGAGAAACAGCGGGACGCAGCCGGCACTTATAAACTACTATCATGAGAAAGACATCCCCAAAATGTGCGCTGCTGTGTTTCTCCTTGGTGGCGGGTACAATAGTTATCAAGATAAGTGGGGATCCTCTTATACTGTTTGAAGTTTTAACGGCAAAACTCTGTCAAAAATTATACAGGCAGTAAACATATATGTCAGATAATTTTCTCCCTAAGATATACTTCAAGAGATTCCTATTTGCTGACCCGTGAGCTAGCCTACTAACCGAGAAGAGTTTGGGACGATGAAGTCGTAGCAATAGCCCGCAAATTACATCATTACAATCAATGTGGGAATGTATCTTCACCAATTGTCAAGTACATGATAGATATGTAACACAGAGTACGTGCTTATTTAAGAGCAAATTACAGCGCTCAAAGCATTTTTACTATTTAAGTTGCCCTCCACTAAGTTTCTTAGTTTTATTTTATTCGAAGAGAGCGGCAGCTTACCGAGAGCGAAATTCCATTAACGCCCTAAATATCAAATTTTAAGTTTACGTAGTGGTGCTTTTCAAAGCCGTCAAGAAACGTATCCTCAGTATCGTGCTATCAGAAGCTCTTTTATTTCGTTTGCTCCTAATTATTAACTAAAATCTTAAATTTATTTTAAGACTTAAATGAGATGACAAATTCGACGTCATATCAATTGGCACAAATTGAGAAAAGCTCTGAGAGCCCGTTTTTACAAAACCACACCTGATTATGGAAATGTTACCCAATATGTCGCATTTACCTGTAATTCTGAATTTTTCATATTTACGAAGGTGGTCTGAGAAGTTTCCGACCTCAGAAAATTTCACAAAAATGTCTTGTATCTTTGTTAGGTTGGAAACTTTTCAGACCACCCTCGTACTTACGTAGACCTGAAAGTCAATAACATTTATATTCCATTCGTGACTTCAAATAATGACGTTTTCATTTTCTATCTGTTAACGACAGGGAAATAACCTAAGTTTTAAACGAGGAGAGGTTTCAAAAAACACAAAATATATCGATAGGCAGTGGGATGTTGAATACTCTGATAGAAGGGAGAATGTTAGGAAAACGAGGACGGGGCTGAAATAGAATAGGGAAGTTGTACCGAATGAAGGGAGGAAGGACAGCATATACGGAGTTGAAGAGGGGCTTTTTATAGAGTAAGATGTTGGATTGTGTTTTTTTAGAAGAGAAAATATATTGATTTGGTGGTTGGGTCCATCCAAAACCGGTAGATTACGTGCAAATAAAAAAGAGTGTTGGATTGATCTTTTCTCATAGCGTTGAAATGAAGCTTACATAGCTGCTTAAGAGAACACATTACAAAATTCCACAGGAATATTTGTTTTCCAATCACAGTCATTCGGATTTACCCCAGAAAACGGAAAAGACTTTCTTCAAGGCGACCAAGTAACTTCATCGCCCTATTCACTCAACCTCCCCACAAAAAATCCTCCCGATCATCACTGTTCGGCTGTATCTCATTCCTATAATCTATAGAAAAGTCTAACCATGCTAACTCATCCTCCTACCCAACCACAAACGCACCAGGAGATTATAGACGTAACGAGCCGGCCTTATCCGCCCACCGTCGACCAGCCCATCACCTGCATAGGCCCACTTTTTTTGTTCGGGGTGATGATCGAACGGTTGGGTGTGAGGGCGAAGCGTCAGATGGCCGTTCGAATGGCTTTCATTGCCATCTCCCTCCCTATAACCTTCTTTCTCTCCACCCCGCCACCACTCTCTCTCACCAAACCCTGGTGGCACAGGGCTCTAAAGCTGAAGTGCATAAAGCCGACACCTACGCCCGCGCTCGAGTTAAGATACCGCCACTGCCGTTCGACCGCGCTACGGAATGGAAACCCATTTGGTTTGACGAGTGCGTCTTTAGCGGAAACGCTGCCGTTTCTTACGGCCATTTGTTATTCCGAAACAAGCATTTAGAAGCAAATGGGGTAAAAAGACGTAGGAGGTAGATACAGGAACTTCGATGCCCTCGACTGAGAAGGGAGCTTCGATGGAAGTCGATGGATATGCTTCTATGGTCGAAAGGGTAGTTGCCCAGGGCATAATGGGAGGAATTGACGGTGACAGCGGGTGGCATGCTAATGGTACCTAAGATATTGCTTTATTTTCCATATTACACGTAGCTATAATCGAAAAGGAGGCACTCATTAACAGTTAGTTCTTAGTGACATGCTTCAAGAAAACCTAATAAAGATTGAAAATTCAGTAAAATCAATTGATTACAAGGCTTTCCTGCACTCTGTTTGACCTCCTTAACCGAGATGTTCTGTAATTAAAATGAACGAATATTATATTATAAGTTAATATTTTTTTCGTTTCTCAATCCTAAGTGTTTGTAAATGATAATTATTGTTGTCGAGTTTTTTAAACTGCAATATTAATAATATGAGTCGATTTTCATCAGAAACTTATCGTTAAGCGTCAACCGTTAAATTAACCGAAAACAATTGTTATGCACCTTTTGCTGAACGCATTGGCTAGCTTCTATCTAGCTTTATGTGTACAGAATTGATGATATTTACAGTGAAATTGTTTAGAAAACTTTAATTAATAATATAAATGAATCATAAAATGTCCTATCATTGTTCATATTTCCGCAACACATGGATAGTTTTCATCATTGCATGTTTCGGGTCGTTAAATTCCCCTCTAGGTCAACAATGATGCTTGAAACATTTCGTCGTTGTAGTCTTATACTAACGCTAATTTTTTCACCTTCCTTAATTCATCTACTAGGTTCCAACATTTACAGTATGTTTAATTTTCTAATTTTAGTGTCATAAAGGGCATAAACTTTGATATATCCGTATATTAAATATGCGTTTACTATTTCGTATTCGAGAAAATTGATAATCAGATATTCATTACTATTCCGTAATCATAAATTTGTGCAAATTGCTATTTTTGTCAATTTACCGGCTAAGGTAGGCTTTAGATGGACACAGCTTATATAGCGGTACAACTTTACAACTACGTATAACAGAAAACCCAATTATGCAGTAAATATAATGGCAATAGGCACTCCCATTAGCTGCTTTCCCAGTAACGATGCGCAAAGGAGCATAAAGGAATATAAGTTATTAGTTGCTATATATTTCGTTTAACGTTGAGTTCAGAGTACAAACCGGGCATTAGTGGAAAATGACTTAATGGCTCCCCTTGTGTCGAGAGCCGTCGTGAAACGCGAGTTCGTTAAAAATGTGAGAGGAAAAGCATACGAGGTTTGGGTCGAACTTCGTATGGAAATCAATTAAGGAAAAAGGTTTCCTGGTTATATTGGGCTTGAATGGAAAGGTTAACAGCCTAGTCTTAGCTTGATGAAGTAGAAAGTATTACTCATAGCCCGCATTATGTTCTGGTAGGTCAGACTATTCATTCAAAAGATTAGATAGCTAGACGTAAGGACTGGGTTTCATTGAAAAATTATTTTTCCAAGTAAAATACGAAACTTTAATAACCTAGGTAAAAGTATAACGAGGAAACTCATTTAAAAAAAAAGAGCGACTGGACAGCCATGAGGCCCTTTATTTATCACTCCCATTGTTTCAGAGAAAAAGGAAAACTACTCAGGCCCATCCAATATTCAATTTAAACGTTCATTTAAATTTCCATATTTAATGGTGACTTCGGAGTACCTCAAGAGTTAGTGAGCTTCACTTAGTTGAAAAATTTGAAAAAACTTTGAAACTTGGGCTAGTAGAAGCTTCAGCTGGCAGAACCTTCAGCTAGTAGAAAATTGAGTTAACACCCAGTTTTCTACTAGCTCAACTTTCACCTACATTCTCGTTAACCTCGTGCTATCACATGTGTGTGTGTGTGTGTTCAGTTCTATCCCTCTCTCCCTTTATGAAGGTGGCTGCGACCACCGAAAATTCGAAAGTTAGTGAGTCTCTTTTTTGTGTTTCTGCGTTTTTGTCTGTGTCCACTAGTGCTAAGTGTTATGCATTATATATATATATATATATATATATATATATATATATATATATATATATATATATATATACATATATATGCACATATATATATATATATATATACATACATGCATACATAAGTCTGTATAAGTGTATGCTTTATTTGTGAATATTTTTACATATATCTACGAAAACGCATGCTCTTCATCGACGATTAAAATAAACTCATAAATTTAGATTGAAGATGTAGCTAAACAGAGAAATAAAAAGAAAGTACTCGCACGGATATCTGAAGATTCGACGGGCAGGTCGTCATCTTCAGAATGAATAATTCTGAAGACGACGGCTTGCAAGTCGAATCGTCAAACATATTTGTGACCGGGTTTTCCATGTGTTTCTGCGCTAAGTTAATTTTTGAATCAGTTTAAAACCTGGAATAAAAGCAAAGTACTTCTAAAGAACGATCATATACGAGCTCGTATGCCTAATAACTACGGTTCGGCGCGGAAACATGGTCATTGATGCTGGATGATAGGCATAGAAAGGAGGTTTTGGAAATATGGATTTGGGGAAGCATTGAAAAGGTTTGAAAAGAAAACAAACAAGGAAGTGTTACGAACCCTGGGAGAGAAGGTACTGTCGGAAGAAATCCAAAGCAGACATGAACGATGGATGCAAAGCATCATCATTGGCGATGGGACGTTGATAGAGGAGAGGGAATGTGATCGAAGGGAAAATGTTAGGCAGGCGAGGAAGGGGCAGGAATAAGATATGGGTGTTGGATGGAATGAAGGGGGAAAGAAAGTAGGCAGAATTGAAGAGGAGCTTGCAGTGTTGGATGTTGGGTCGGATTATGTTATAATAGGCAAGGAAATCGTCGCTCTATCGTTCGGTAGCTCGGGTTCATCAAAACCCTACCTTAACCGGTAGATAATTGATATTAATACCTATTAATTGTACATGAAATATTTGATATACTCTCATTTTAAAATTGATAAACTCAATATTTCCCGTATATTACGAGTATATATGGTTCGACATTACCATTCGTATGAATATAGATAACTGTCTTTGTTTTAATAAAATGTTTTGTGAATACTGCGTGGTTACAATAGCTCTAGTGTACTAGCAATATGATATTTCTAAATGTTCCAATCATTATAGATTCAAGGGGATGAAGTGGATTAATTGCTTATGAAAGGGAAAAAAGAATAGTGCCCATGCCCATAGTGAGTGCCCATAAACTCCACTCTTACACCCAACGGCATCCCTAATTACCACGGGGTTTCTGCTAAACGGCAGAGTCAAGGGCTCATTGATCTTTTTGGAGGGACCACAAATTTCACTCCCGCAGCTAGTTAATGCCTTAATAATTTTGATTTGGAGAAATATTAACTATCAGTAGCCTAACTCGCACTTGTTCCTCGTAAGTATCCTTGGACGTGACAAAAGTATGTAGGTTTCTGTGGCAACATTTCGAATACGACGTGGCTCGCATATAGGGTACAACATAAAATGGGACAGGACAGGGGAAAAATATATATGATGCCAAGGGCACTGGGTAGCGCTACAAAAATTCTAAAAACCACAAAATTCAAACGACCCACTTCGTCGCTGGTAGGCGACTCACTCGGCAGTCAAGAAAACTCCCTCGATCATTATTGACATTTAGTACCCTTTAAAATAAAAACATGAGAATACATTTTTCGAAAGTTTCCGTGCTATGAATATTTGCCCAATTTTTATTGAACTGTTACGATGGATATAGGTCATGAGTGTGCGTCACGGTATCTAAAACTAATTAAAAGTGTTCAAGTTACGAGAAAAGCCCTCCATCACAGTGCCATAGAATTGCACTTCAATCTAGAAAACGTTTTTGCATGGATAAGGGAAATAATATAATAATGAATTATCTTCCTTTTTTACGGTGTGAATCATGGGAACCTAGTGAGCAAAGATTTTGGCTTACTATCCAGTGAACCAAGATTCAAATTCAGGTATCGCATCTGGGCATTTCCAGTGCTGAATGATGTTCCTATACCAAATATTCCTCGAAAAACGCAAGTATCATATGGGATTGAACTGCCCCTTCTGACGCGTGATTATTAGAACCCATATGGCCTACCCTGACCAATCCAAAGGTTTGATTTTCTTCAACGTTTATAGCAATTTTTTTCAGATAATACCCATTAAAAGTAACAATTTCAGAGCGTAAAAATCATTCGCCTTGACTGGGACTGGTCTGGCGAATGATTTTTACGCTCTGAAATTGTTGCATTAAAATGCACATTAGCGGATGACTCCGTTAAAAGTTACTGTTGCGGCATCTCCCGCAGTTTCTTTGGAATTTCCCATTAAAAGTCACTTAACTGAATATATCTATACAGCTTCGAGCTCAAGTAGCCGGAGGAGATACTAATAATTATTGGGACACTGACAGCAGCCATGAAAGGAACATTTTTGAAATTCGCGATTGGGGAAATGAAGATAAGTATTTTGAATGTAAAGTTGGTATTCTATGTAAGTAGTATGAAAAACCCAAGCAGCTGATGAGAAATTGGTTGATGAAAACTTATTATCGGCGTAGTAAAAATGGGAAAACCTTTAAAAATAATAAGGATGCGCGAGATCATTCACAATGCACAAATCTTTCTCCTGGGAAGGGGTTCGAACCAGTATCCCACGTTTACTGGACGTGAGTTCTAGCCTATTAAACTTCCGATAGGTCCTTCCAATTATCCGTGAACTTATGCTAGCTTTACATTTGTCGCTGTTAGTTAGTACTGCAGCAATTACTTCAATTATTTCAGACTGAACCAAGATGTTTAATGGTATTTAATGTATGTAATGGCTATTTTAAAGACATTTAAAAACTAATAAACCAACCGTCACATTAACTACCAATTAATTTCCATAAATATAAGTTTAAAAATTACACTTGTACGCGTCACATGTTAAACATTAAATTCTTCCTGAGAATTATTATTCCTATCGATTCAACGTCTCTAAAATTAAACATGACTCCCGAGGAATACTGAAAACGAAGAATTCTGGGGGAATTTTCGACATTCTGACTTCCAAGATGAAGAAAACCAGCAAATCAGAGAATTTAAAGCGACATTCAGTAATTCAAGTCACGAGCACGTTTTTTATTCGCACGGCCTAGCAAACGTCTAAACACGTGGCAGAATCCGATCCGAATGCGGGTGTATTCCATTGCGTTCCGGCATAACCTTTCCTTATTTTACTAGCATCTTTTTTTAATAATCCACCATCGAAGAAGAAGTTTATCCCGTAAGAGTCAACCTGTTCAGGTCCTCATTGGTGAGTGCAAGAGAATTCTTTTTGATTTAGTACTCAACGCATATGTGCCCAAAACATTCGGCGCGGATTTTACTGCGTTGATGGACAGGAATAAAAATCGGGGAAACTAGACGGGCGTGTGAGTAAAAGTATACGATCCCCGCACTCATCCGGTGATTCGACCGCGAGTCTCAACCCGGAAAGCTCTGGACCGCCAGGCGGGAAATTTTATTCCCGCAGACACGGAGAGCCGTCTGCGAAAACCAGAACAGCCCGAAGGATTTCACGGGTGCTTTCCGTCAAAAATAAACTCGGCCTTTATTGTTTGGGAGAAGGGTGGGATGGGTGGGCACATGGATGAGGGCACCAGTACTTTGCGGAAAGCGTTTTGGCATTTTCCCTTTGAAATAGAGCAGCGACGACGGAAAAGAAGTCCGTCGGCTGACGGCGGGACCCCTTGGCCCTTTGTGACAGGTTTTCCCGAATGAACATTCAAAAGCGGAATGGACCGAAAAAAGTGAGTATCCTTCGCCTTCCATTTTTTTCCTCCATTTTATCGACTTTCCTTTCCAGTTCATCCGATCAATGAGTGCACGTGTGAGTCGGTGGGTGTGTGTGTGTGTGTGTGTGTGGGTCTGCATCGTGAGCGAGAGAGAGGTGACGCGGGCACGCGTGCCTAGAAGTTCCCCCTTGCGTGCGGACGCCCCTGCGTGCATTTTTTAGACCGAAAAAGGGGTTGTTTTTTGACTGTGAGAAGAGAGGGGGGGAGGGGGTCCCCCGCTCAGACTGCCGAAAGAAGTGGCGTGAGAGATGAAAGGGGAGTAGGAAGGTAGCCGTTTTTGAGGAACGGGGAGGACGGGAGAGCGGAGGAGAGGAGAGATGGCTTTCGGAGGGAAAGGAAGAGATGCGCCGTGCTTAATCACGCTCCTCGGCTCATTAGTTCCGGCTCACGCTACACGGGCGGGAGTGGGTTGGTTGGGGTGAGAGGGGAAGGAGGAAGCGCTGCCCTGCTGTCGTCGCTCAGCGAACGCGTATAACACTTGGGAAAGTTAAGTGGCCCTTCTTTTCTTTACTTTCCCCCTTGCCCACTCTATATCCTCCCTCTTCCTCCCCCCTCCCACGTCACCATCGCACGTCTTCAGCCCACATGCACTGCTCTCCGTCACAACGGACAGTAACCCTACCTCGTCACCAGTGATGCCAACTTAATGATTTTTCCCTGTTTTAGACGGAGAACCAACCGTACGCGTGGGAGCCAAGCCGGAAAGCCCACTTAAAGGATACACGTCAGAGGCTCCGAATAAATGTGACGGCGAATCCACCATTTGAACTAATAATCCACAAGCACGTAAGAAAAATACAATCGAAGCGTTTTTTCTTGCCCAAGTCTTTTAATTCCTCGACAATATTCACACTAGAAATATATTTTATTGATGTAAATCAGCGGTCCTGCTGATACCTGATTATTCTAGGAATTTTCACAATAAAATAATAAAACAGTATCTGTCGTCACTTGGTGGTTATTCTTCATATTGAACTTAAAATTAAACCACTTGGCTTTTCCACATAGCCTTTTCTATGTGGAAAAGCCAAGGGGTTTAATTTTAAGTTCAAAATAAAATATTATATTATACATTTTTATAGTGGATCTTGGCGGTTTGTACCGACCAAATACTAATCATTTAGTTTAAATTATTTAAACCATTCACAAGGAAATAAAATTTTAGAAAAAAATTATTATTTTAAATCCGTGCCCAATGTGCGAACAAAATTCCTCGCAACAAATTATCTTTTCTGGATAATTTTGCAAATTGTTTCAAAATAATTCTCCTTGATATGGAAACTTTTTTCCAAGTAATCACGTATAAATATTCTAACTGCTCGTTAATGATCGATTCAACTCTGGAAAATGATTAACTTCTGCGTAATTCAGTGGCCAAGGTGGCACTTAAATGCGTGACGGTAGGATAAGGAGCAATTAATGATATCCATACTATTAAATGTTAAAACTTGTATTTTTTGCTTATTTTTTCTTTTACCTACAACGGAATCATTTGTTAAAGTTCTGGATGGAATATATACATTTAATACTCTTAAACTATCAACGTCAACTTATAATGCACATCTTTACTATATAAACCTGGACTGTTCAAAGGAAACTATTCCCTTCTGCAGGTTCCCATAGATTCTGCCACGTTGAAAGATTTAAGTAAATATATATATTCTCGTCCTCCAAGTCCTAAAATCTTCCCAAGTCAAGTAATCACGACACCCGAAAAACATTCCTGAGCCTCTTGTGCGGACTTAATGGCGATCAACTATACCCTCATTTTACCCCGTAGGTGATCACCGGCCATCCCAAATGCGACAGGTAGTCAAACTCATGGATGATTTCGCAGTAGGTTGTCTAATGTACCAATCACCTACTTATATATTCTGAAATTCCTCAAATTGGTCCTCTGGATCGAACGCACACTAAAAAATAGACATGCTGATTCCAGTTATTTCAATAAATGCTATAAGTACTATACAATCGTCACAATATTTCTTCACTTTTTCTGAACAAATACTACTTCCATACGTAATTGTGGTCAATTTTTTTGAAATATTGAGAAAATTTCAGATTTTTTTTTATTTTCTACATTTATTTTGCTCTAACTTATAAGCGTATAAAATGAAGGACATGATGTTATCTTACATTATAGTATTTTATATTATAGTATTATAGGCCTCTGATTATATTAATTTTCATATCTTCTCATTGGCGATTAAAACTGGCCAAATAAAACTTCTGACTTTACTTCTTTCTCATAGTGGATATGACAAAGCTGAAAGCCATTCCTTTTGTGGTAAGGGATTGATTCCCATGGTTTGTATACGTATCTAGTTGACTAGTATACCTTCCTGAACACAAGCTACCCTTGACCACGTCATATTCTCTGCCTCTATCTCCCATTAATCCCAATATCTTTCACAACTTCTATTACCTATTTTTATCCCATTTCCTATACCTTCCATTACCTTAATTCGTTTCAATTCTTTTGGTAAATGCAAAATTTTCCAGCTAAATTAGATGGACATACGACCATTTATTACGGCATTTAACTATCCCGTTGCAAATTCCTACCCTTAGATATTTTTGCAATGGGTGACTCAACCGAGAGCAAAGATGAGTCGAGTGCTAGAGGTCATAGTTCGTTGCCTTTATCCATAGGGCTTTAGACAAGTGGTTGGGGGACTAAATATGAATAGAAAATGGGGTCAGTTCAAATTTTAAATTTCGGTCCCCTTAATGCGTTATGAATTACTTATTTCCATCTTCATCAAAAATTCGTTAACCTTTAGCACACTCTTGGAAATGATTTGTATCACTCATTTTGTAATTTATCATGGTTATATCCTTGATCATTATATTTTCATTCATCATCCGAGCTAAATTTATTTAAAAATTATTTCCAAATACGCTTGAAAAGCGACTCATACAGTAACGGTAACGATTATGCAATTAGGAATATTATTTGACAATATGTTAACTGACTCCTGAAATAATTTAAATCTGGCTGGTCCAAGTATTGAAAATGTACAGTTAATGTTTTCATGTACGCATGAAAAACGGATTGAGTAAGAATCCCAAACACTTAATATACTCCACGTGTTTGATAAATATTTCGTGTTATACTGGCCATTACATTAAATGGTAGCACAATATTATAGTGATTTTTTATAAGTTTTCCAAGGCTCTGAAACATTTATCGGTCTGCTTTTTTTTAATTATTTCAAAAATATTGCCTGGCAAATAATATCATTCTAAGACTACTTAATTATTTATTTCAATATGTGTGCTCCAACAACTCAGTAATAAGACCGAGTAATATTAAAGGCCACTAATTCGAAAAAATAACCTTGAATATGCGTGGAGACGATGGCGCGGATGCACGCTACACGGCATAGAGTAGTCAAATCCCCGGTAAGGGGGATGTCGATTCATTTCCCAAGAGGAAATCGTGACAAATTACCCTTTTGTAGGCAAGTCATCGGGTGCCATATATAATCGTAGACCCCGACAGCACGCGACATAAATATAGATATTGCACAAAAAAAATACTTTTTCGCTCCAATATTATAACGAGAAATGTTCACCGTCAAATGCATAATTGTAAAACTTGCCCATTCGTCATGTTAAGCTGTAGTGGCTGAGAATAAGAAATAAAATTACCGGACAGCTCGTTATCTCGGAGTAAATCGGCACCGCTTAGGATGGCGGGCCCGACTTTTGTCGTGAATTTCCATGAATTCTCAAAAGGAGCATTTTTGATGTGGAATGTGTGCTTCGTTGATTCGTTCCTTCTCCGCCGCACGTGTCCGCCTTTCGTTGGAAATCATGCCTTCGCAACTTCATTCGTTCATATTTGCCTTATCTTCGCATGGAAATGCCGCATGGCCATAGTTAGGTAGATTTACATCGAGAGAAGAAATATTTCAATCCTTTGGCCAAGGAGATAATACGTACATGGACCCTTGTCCATTTCCAGGGATCGTTACTTACCACTTCCAGTTTAAGGCATCGTAAATGCTTTGCCATGGGAACGAATGTGAAGTGGGTAAAATTTCTCCAGCTTTATCATTACTTGTATTTTGTGTAGTATTATGATTTAAGTAATTTCATAACATAGTTATCTAATTGTTTAATAAATCGTTATACGATATTTTTCGGGGTGAGATTTACTTTGGCATTGGTGCATATTCAACCACGAGCAAGATCAATCCGCTTCATATTTATGTTGTCTGGATGCTCAAGCTTCTGTTTATTCTTCCGCTCAAGGCATATCAATCGTTGCATTAATTTATCTTAATTATTTGAATTGATTTGCGACCATTAAACCATTTCCATGCTATTGCAGACAATACAGTCCATGATATTATCAAATCAATGGTTTTACAATATAATCGCACAGTACCATACTATCTTTTCTCTAATATTGCCCAGTTTTTCCCTAATATCTTTCAAAAATTCTGAATATATGTAAAGTTCAAAACATTATGAACAATTGCATGCGTAGTTTCCTTACCAAAAGGTCACACCTGTATTTAAAGTTCGTTGACAATGATTTTAGAAGTAAATCCAAGGTTTTCTGCTGTTGTATTAACCCATTTACTTCCGTTGAATATTATATTTGTTCCACTATTTTTACCGTTATATTCTCGTCGTTAACAATATTATCAAAAGACTATCAAACTGCATGTGCCTTGTGAAAAAATTTATCTCCATCATTTAGTCCACTGAATACCCTGTTTTGGTGAAATATTTGAATCCAATTTGAACTAAATTCCACGGCTACAGTTGAAAAGCATGACATTTTTATTCCCTCAGCAAATGACTTTAGTGTAAAATACATCAAAATTTCCCTCCTCTTCTAATTTTTTCTGCCAATAATAATCGCTTAATAAAAATGATAAGAAGGGTAGAAAAGTGTTGAGTGAAAATAGCCTTGAGTTGAAAAGTTCAATTGTACTCTCAGAGAAATAGAGGATACCAATTTCGTTAAGTGACTGAAAGACCTCAACATGAAAAAGATGGGAGAAAGATAAATGTAACGCACGTTGGGAAAACGAAACAAAAGCGTAACAATCGCAATGACATCCTCTCACGCATAGGCTTTTGCCTTAACTTAAGACCTCTTTCCGTTTCTGGGCACGCAACAACGCTGGTTTGTCTGTTGACATTAACACCAAGGTTTCGGCACTTAAATTTAACTTGCAACGTAACTACTTGTATACAATGTAAAACAATGCGTTCTATCAAACAATAAAAAATTCTATAAACAATGTTAATTAAAACGAATAAAGCTTCCAAGGTTCTCGCAGTCCCTCTCAAACGAGTAAAAGTGTTTCTCATAAATTGAAATTTTCTCAGCACGCTTACTATTTCAACTGTAGAACCAATCGTTACATTGACGTTTGTGGGGATTAGACATTTACCATTTGTGCTCATAACCATTCTTAACTATGTAAAACGAAACCACCGAGTATTCTCAAAAGAATTAACTTAGCTTCCTTGTCTATAAGCGCAATTCGGCCAGCGATATAAATATATTGTGGAAAAATAGGAAAGGACTGGAAGAAGTAGAAAAGGACTCGAAGAAAATTGATGAAGAGTGGGGCCTGTGGAGTTGGAAATAATTACTATCATAAATTACTCACCGAAATATTGTGACATTAAATTTGGCTCTTGTTGTATCGATTACCGTGGACTAATTGGAAAATTTTAACTTAATTTAAAGTAATTAATCCAGTTTTGGACGAGAAAATATATGTATTGAGTTTTTAAATAATGAAAAATTACGAACAATTTTTCTTTCTTATAATTCACGAGGCAAAACTGACAGGATCAGGCCCAAATTAGGTCACGGTGAATTATGAGATGGTCGGTGTGCGTTTAAGTAAAATACGGAATGCAGTTGGTTACATCTGCCAACATCCGCCTTCATTAAGCTTGGTCAAATCCGGTAACGCGGAATGAAGGGAAAGTCGTGCTTCGGGTACGGAGGGAAAGGAGGCAGTACGCTCACCGCCCAATGAAAAGATGGCTCATCTGTTGTCGTCCGCGCCCATCCACACCAATTGTAATTGTGACCCTCGCCCAAGGATCCACCCTCCACCCATCTTTTGACCCATTCCCTCCCCCAGACCGACACCGGAACACGCCTCGACAGAGAGCCTGACTGCTGCTCTGATCCTGTCGACTTAATAAGCGTGGGCGTGACGAATGGGCGAGACCTATTACGCCGGAAGGGAGAGGGGGGAACTTCGGAGAGAGGGGGATGGGGAAAGGAACGGGATGGAAGGATGGGAGGAGGGCGGGCGAGGATAAGGGGGAAAATTAAGTGACCGTCCATGCCTGCTGCACAGAACCGAGACGTGCTGTGTTTTTTTATGATGCGTGTGCTGAAGTGATGGTTAAATATACGAAACAAGGGAGTTCGTGACATGACGGAAGTTTGGGAAGCCTTAGGAAGTATGTGAGTGTATGTGTATGTATGTATGTATGTGTGTATATATATATATATATATATATATATATATATATGTACACACACACACTATATACGATACATATATATATACACAAAATACATACATATATGTATACATACACACACACGTATACTCTAATCATACAGTATGAATGACATTGAAAATGGTATAGCAAAATAGTTATAACACGATGAATAAATAAGCGATATTTCTAGGACTCCAATCTCGGAAGAAAAGAAATTACAGTACTAGGTATATTAACAGAGCATTTGAATATGAATCATTAAGTTATCACACATCATAGAAAATTGTACATGGAAAATATAGCCTTTTCAGAATTACTTACAATTTTCACAAAACATTAGATAAAAGTTATAAAGATCATGTTTTCCCTTTCAATGAGTGCTGAATGTATGCTCGACTTAAAAGAGTCCTGGCGAAGAATGCTCTCTGCTTTACCATAAAAAATAGGTAGTGTAGTTAAGTTTTAACATTTCAAGACGCCACACTGAGAAAAACTCAGTAAATTCGACAATTTTTTCCCTTAAACAATTTCTTTGTTTACTTATTGTTTAGCGGATTTCACTAATGCCAATCAATACTGCATATCATTAAAAAGTCAACTCAATATAGTTCAGAAAAATTGATCATAACATGTAGTTTTAGATGAATAATCTCTTTCTGTTGCACGAATACCGATATCCTGGAGGATTCTAACTGAAATCTTGTGCAAATCCGCCTTCTTCTGCGTGAAACTGAAATTGCGCGACTTTCAAAAAAGAACTCAAAAACTAGGGAGTATAAGGAAAGAGAAAAGGAATATTAAAGGCCAAATAGAATTAGTGAATTGTATTCTTCTAAGTTCAAAATATTTTCAAGAACGCAATTTGTTTGTAAAATATATCATTAATACTTCGGTTGAAAATATATCATAAGTAAGTTATTAAGCAGATATTTTGATCCTGTGACCCACTGGGGCGTTTAAGGCTCCAAAGAGGGCTATGTTATTCCTAGTCCTATTAGGAATTTGTTGCTACGGCTTTCACTTTAAGAAGCTTAAAATTGTCATTATATTATGTCTCAAAATGTTATATTAGTCAATTTGTCATGAACAAATAATAGTAAATTGTAGGAAATATGAGGGATGCCTAAAATCTTTGGAGTCCAATTTTGCTAAAAATATTGGAAAGATCTCTCTTTATTATTTGTAATAACCCCGATTACTAGCTGGTTCATGATAACTGTTTAAGCTTGTCGAGGTGCTTCGTGCCTAGGCGTGAAATTTTCTCTCAATGAAGTGTATTGTGGGCATGAGACTAATTGCCACGTTAGTTTGGGAATAAATACGTGGCTATCAGAGGGGATACCCAAAATTGGATGTCCGAGCATCACTTATCTTGCTTTTTCCGTTAGACCAGCGGCAATTTGATAGTTTGAAACATAGTTTCCAAGAAAACGAAGCTTAAGGTGTATAAACAACTCTTAATGAATTCACCTGTTCGCCATAGCGCTCAGAGAGACGTTCAATGGCAATTGTCGACACTAAAAGTTAACACCTTCCCGTCGGTTTTGTTCCCCTCAATGCGATTCCCACAATAGAATCCGGATATAAACGTCGGTCTGGACAAACAGGAAAGTTATCCGATCAGTAACATCGGGACAAAAACACCAACCCACTTCGCGTTAATATTTATGCGGTGATTGGAGTCTCGCAAGACTTCCCAGCAAACCATTCGACGCAACATTAACATCACTGCGGCGGTCCGTGTCCAGATAATCCGGAAAGGGTGTTGAATGTTGGTCTGAGTGGCAAGATAAAGGAAGCAACCCATGCGGCTTAGCACAGGCGTGGACCATTTCGGTGCAAGTCGGGGTTATATAAAGTGACGGCCGCGTAACATCTCATCCCAACGGCACGCGACCGCCGTAACGACCGGGCGCACGACCTGCGCAAATAGTATACTTTTTCCCCCGCTTCGCCCCCGCTCCCGTCTCTTCTCCTATCACCCAAGACATCCACGTCCGGTTTTAACATTTATTCCGCCGGCATCGCGTGCGAATTGAATTGATTATCGCTTCCGGAACGGTACCGACGAGAAGCGGGCGTGAAAATGGAAATTTCATCTCCCGTCGCCAAATGGTCCTCTTTTCCTCCCTCGAGTCTCTTTTTTTTGTTATTTTCGGGCGGAGCGTGAGAGAAATACTCCCGTGACTGAGTCGAAAGGAGAGTTCGATTCGTTGCATTGCGAACGAAAGGGATTAGGCAGGGGGGATCGTTTCAGCTCGTTCCTAACAGGGTGGAAAGAACATTTTTCAGTGGGTCGCAGATGCGGGTTGGTTCCTAATCCCGCTGCCTAAAGTTTGAGGCCAAATTAACGTAAATGCATGAAGAACAGTAAGTAGCGCTAGCTCATTTACGACCCGCTAAATGTACTCAACATACACTGCCGTACTTGACTAGGGGTGTTATGGGCTTCTCTTTCTCGAAACATGTTGCCAAAACGTTTCGGTATTTCTGCACTAAATAATTCATTCATTCAATATATACCCTCATATAATCATTTGTAGGCTTGACGAATTAGAGGAAATCATACATGTTGATTGCAAAGCACTAGAGTATTGATATACTTTACCAGTGTGTAAATTTGACAACGATGTGAAAACATCAAAACCAGCGAAATGATTAAATGTGTTTTTTCAGCAACAAATGTCGCCATATTTTTGCTCGCAGTGGCTGACTGTCTAATTTACCATAAATGTATGCAATTGTACAGCTAGGAGTACCAAACATATTTTGTCAATTTATAAGAGTTTTCGCAGATGATGACAAAATGGATATTTTCCTGACTCAGGAGAATTTTTAAAACGAATTTATTCATTCTAATTATTATTTATTTCTATCACTCATTGACATTTTATCAACACAATTAATAGATTTTTAAATATTTACGACTCATGGAAAAGCAAAATATTGCTAACGTATGCGTAACGAACACCTGCCTTGCATTTTTAATTTCTCCGCGTGCGGGGAATTAATGATGACGATGATGCTGATTAATATTTAAAACATTTCAATAATTTCCATTAAAAATGAAATATATCAATTTCGTTCAGCTTGTTAAATTATAAGCAATACAATATCAGCAATTCGTACGACAAAATACGATCCAAGGAAACCTTTATCGTGTTCGCCATAGATTTGTTAACAAAACTACAAAGGGTAGCATTAAAGGTGATGGAATCGTCATGAAATATTCTCATGCACATCAAATCCTTTACAAATAGAACTTGTAGTATAGGTTATACCTCTCCTCATTCTTCAATGTAAGGCTACAACCGATTTGTGGTAGAATAAGTAGGCACCGGAGCCCATATGCTCTCCGGAGCACTTATTTTAACCGTATTATAGAATTCTACAAGGATGGCCGAATCAAGTAATGCTAAAATACCCGATGCCCCAACATGAAACCACCTAGTGAGGCGACCAACTAATTTATATTCTAATATTTACGGATATTCGCATTTCGATTAAAAATGCTTTCCAATAATTTCTCTTCATTAAAAAATCAATATTTTGAAACTTCATCCATCTTGTCGCTTCCATATTCTCATATTCCCTGTGCCACGTTCTCTCTTCTGTCAAAAAAGAAATATGTTTATATTAATATAGCATTATTAAAAGAGATGTTGCGTAAAATTTTTTGAGATGAATGCCTATATTTTTCCTGGCGCAGAATTTCAGTTTCCAGACATATTTCGCTCCGTTGAGGGTACACAAATTGAGCATGTAAAGAATGTTTCATGAATGGAAAAATGAGATAAATGTATCCAATAAAGAAAAACTATACAAATGGTTTCCCTTACTTTGATTTTTAAACACGTGAAAGTTTCCGCAAATAATGACCCAGCTTCTTGATTTTACATACAGTCGTCATATTTTCTGTTTGCTCAGATTCATGGCATTGTACTTGTTGAATTATCATACTTGCATTCATTGAATTATCACTTACCTCCTGTATTAATGTCAATCAGAATATACTGATACCAGGTTTTCGTACTAATTGAATCAGACTCATTATTAGATTCAATATCATTGTGTGTAATGAGCTGGTTAAAACTTAAATAAACCTATTACATCAATCACAGGCCATATTTGAGAGACTTGATCTGCTTCCTCGTAATGTTCGAGGGTAAGCGTGAAATTGAAGTGATAATTTGATACGATATAGTACAGCGAGAAGCTCACCAATGCAATTGTATTAAGGGCCTTAAGATATGTCACGTTGTTTAACATTGGGGGCTATGTGGGATGATAGTTGTTCTGAATAACTTATTTACATAAACTATGAAATTAATTGTAAAAAGGGAAGTAAAATGGAGATAATTGAAATAAAATAGCATAAATAACAGTTTCAGGCGTAACATGGTGGAAATCCTTCAAGGTTAAAGGCAGCACTTTGCTTTTCCACATAGAGTATTTTTATTGCGACTTGGGTTTCGTTGAAGCGTAATGTTACGCTGGAGCTCTTAGCTTTACTTGAAGATGTTACGCTGTAACGAAGCCTAAGTTGTAATAAAAATGCCATATAAGGAAAAGCAAAGTGTCTTTTTTCACTATGATAGGATACAGGTATTCCACATACCTTGCGTATATTATACACTGGTCTTGTTTGTATGCGTATAATTAAGATATTAAGATGTTTACTTAGAAAAACTTCGTTCAACAACTCGAAGTAAATACTCGTACGTAGTAATTCCATCATACAATGACTCTGGAATGGGTTCATTATTGTTTCCTTCGTAGTCAACGGAAAAAGGTGGCTACATGAGCAACCTAATTGCTCAGTTTTCAGATAAAGCACAGTTTTCTACAATGGGGAAGCTTTTAAATATAATTTTGCTTGAGTTGGTCGATTTCCAGCAAGTTCCACCTAGCCATGTAACCATACAGTGGCTCGATTAAACAGACATTATTACTCTTTTACCTATCAGAGTTGTCGTTACCCATAATTACGAATGTACTCAAACGCAAAAATAAGACATTTCATTCCTTTTAAATATATCACATAAATATTTCTTCTACATATAATATTACAATCAAGTTTATTGATCTTCTACTTACAGGTATTAATATAATAATTCTTGTGAACTTAGCCGGTCTCACCAGATACCAATCATGATAACATTATATGTGAGACATTACACTATTGGCTCAATAGAGTAATAGCTCACAAATATGTGTTCACTATCACCTAATCCCGTAAACTTACCCTTTGGCTGGCTACCCCTGTACCATGACTTCTGGTATAAAATGTATTACAGCTGACTACCTTCAATTCAACTAATATAATCTCTAATGCATAAACTGGTGCGCCATATCACCTGGTGTACCATAACACATCCTATTGGAACATACCCTGGTGACTCATTTCATTACCGCTCATGTATCCTACAGCGCAGCCGTGAGATAGGTTTATCAAATGACAATTTTTGCCACTTAACTTACAAAGGCTCCTTTTTACCCAGCCAAAATTTATGACAATGAAGGTTTTTATGATCTGATATAATTTTCGATTAACTCGTTTTTAATCAATCGTGATTCACCCTTCCCTTATGCACAAATGTCCTTCGACTTACCCCATTGAAAAATTTTCAAGTGTTGCAACATTTTTATATCTCTCCGTTTTAATGAGCAAGAAAAAAATAATTAGAATGTTGTGAAAGTAAAAAGGATTGATTAATAATGTTGTGTTTTTATTGATTTAAATAGGTATTGGTACTCGTAAATCCCTGGCTCGAGTGATAGTTTTGGTAGAACTGGAGAGTTGAACAGACTGTGTTAAAAAGATTATGATATCAGAATATTTACCTTAACCTAAAAAGAACACAGTAGGTTTGGAAGAATCCTAAAATAGAGAAAAAAATTTTGCTTTGGTTGAATGAACAAATGGGAGAGGCGCTGACGCTACGGAAAATATCTAACCATAAAAGTAAACATCTAGTTTCGATGCTTCGGGATTTACCCAATTTTCGCCTCGCCCGTAGCTTCTAACTAAATTGCACTAATTTCCATAATATCTGAAAAAGCCGTCATTCAATTTATTGGAAAGATACCAATTGTTTTCGTGAACAGTATGCTTGTTCACATTTCGTTGGCCGTTCATTGCCCGTTTTTCAGTCATTTGAAAACTCTTATATTGAGAAACGCTGGCTATTAAGCGGTGCATACAAATATTTTTTTTATGAATACAGCCATGAAAAAGGCGCCAAATAGGTACGAAATAAAGTTAAAATTTAAAAAAATTAAAGCTAGGCACAATTTAATGGTAAACTGGAACAAAAACAATACCAAATAATTATTTACTACTCACTCATTCTCCATCCATGATAAAACTGTAAAATTTTATTTGATTAAAACTAAAGCTAAAATAATGATCTCACAAACGTATTTACCCCTTTGAGGGAAAAGTCTTTTCCAACAAAAAATTCCATACCGTAAAAATGTCGTTTATGGAAAATATATACAGTACAATTTAAAAAGGTGTTGGTCGTTAAAGAAGGCGTATGCAAGAAGCATAAATATTACTGAGAGATTTGATTTATGGAGATGGATGGAGGAAGTGGGTTGGACTAGGAGGGAAACAAAAATGAAAGTATTAGATAAGAAAGAGGAGAAAAGGGCACGAACAGGGTTCGTTCTTCGCGCGTTATCTTTATCGCTACCCTTAACGCGATTTTCCTCTGTAGCACAGTTTACGATCCGGATCTTGCTCCCGTCTTGCAATAATTTGCGGTAGTGCCAGAAATCGCGTTATGCTGGTTTTCATGACGAGAAATATGGAGAAGGGTTATATTGCGTTCATCATCTATAGCTTAATTAAAACGGGAACTCCAAGCATTGCAAAGTCGGGTGATCGACCCTCGACGCAGGTAATAATGTAACACCCAGTTAAAGGGTATGATAAAGTAAAATAACCCAGGAATATAGGGAAAGAAAACAATATAAATTGCATCAATTCAGCAAAAATATTGGAAACATTAATGGGAAGAGCATTTTAATCCTTCTTACAGATATAAATTGACTTTTAATTGGTAAGAAACAAATAGTTATAAATGGCACACACAGTCTTACCTCAATATTGAACCTATTTTTGAAAATTGAAAATACCATATTCACGAGAAAAATTGCCGTAATATCTAATGCGGTATTTATCCATACTTATCAATAGCGCAGTCTTTGTTCGTCTGTCGTTTATGTAGGGATGATTAGGTATAAGTATTAAATGCGCCAAAATTTACTCAGATAAAAGTAATTTCAATTTCTATAAGAGTATTATCAAACATCTACAACGTTTTCATTACCCCGGTTCTACCACGATGATGATCAAGTATCAGTACTAAAGGGGTCTTAATGTACATCCGAATAGGAACCTGCCAACGCAAATTAAATGAAATGCTTCTAGGTTCGGTTAAAATTAACGGCTCTCCACGTGCCCCGCTAACCACGAGCACCGAAAACAAAATGCCAACTCATCATTCAAACGCCACACAGCCGTGACGCACCTGAGTTTCGGTCGGTTTCGCCAGCTTACCTCTCGCGCCCATGTTTGTTTTGTTCGCGGATGTACAGGATTGTAGTCGGGAAACGCGATTAGGGTTTATTTTAGCCCTTTGAAGCGCGCCTTTCCCCTTGCAATCGCCGTCCCTGCCCCCGTGATTAATATGCATTCATCCTTCACCTTCAACAATGCCCAATCCCAACACGCATTCGAACACAATCCGCTCGCAAGTGCTGGGCAAGGATAATGTCACGGCCGGCCCACGACCGCTGGGACGACTAGACTATGAGAACGGATCCCTAAGCTACGTGACCTGGTTCGATACCCCGTTGAAGAATAATTATCGCGCAAGGTCAAGGGGGCCGGCGGCGGATGGCGGAAACGGGAGAATATTATTGGTTGTCCCCGAGAGACTGGAAAGGGGGGGGGAGTGCGAAGCCCATTGCTCTCACCGTGGCACGGGGCGAGGGGCGGCGGTCGTTGGGAGGATGTCATAAATATTTCGCCGCGCACGGACGCACCGGGCTGCCAACATAATGGATGCCCCTGGGAGGGCACTCCACGGTATAGAGGCACACGCTCGCACACATACGCAAAGAGACAAGGGGTTTTTTTTAAAGGGGAGTCGGCGACGACGTGGCCCGGGAAAAGGTGCCCACCCCAAATGAAGTCAATGCCTCCCGTCGGGTAAATCGGGCGGATCATGAAAAAGAAGAGAAAGTACGGAATTCGAATTTACAACGGAATCCAAGCGTGTACAAAAAAAAGAGAGACGCCAGGAGTAGTAAAAGCAATCATCCCGGGAGGCAGGGTTGAAGGGGGTTGTGTGTGTGTGTGGGTGGGGCATGTGAGGGGGGGTAGGGCAAATCCCCGGGCTGAAACCGAAAATCTGAATCGTTTCCCGAGGCCGCGCCCCCCGCGTAAAAAATATGCCTTCACTTAATGAATTGTGAACGATCCTTTTGAATTGAAGTGACCGGGAACCAGCCGGCGTATCCGGGATACTCTTAGTGCGCAGGGAATCTGGATGTTCCCCTCCCTCTCTCAACCCCTACCCACCTTCTCTCCCTCCGCCCACTCGCGGAATTCTCACTAAATCCCAAATGATCCCCGGGCCGCCGGAGCAGAATGGAGCCCCGACATCCAGTAAGTGTTATGTGTCGTCATGCTAAGGTGGGCCCGAGAGTCCGCTCTCCAGAGGATTCAGACGTAAACTTCGGTGCACCCATGACATTCACTTACACTGCCCTGTCATCACGGGCTCGGGAAGACCAACATCGGGCCTTAATGAGACCGCTCATACTTTTTAATATGAAGCCCTCTTCATAATGTCCTAATGAGTCAGGTTGCGGGACGCTGGGTTGGAATTATCTCTTTCCAGGCATCAGCGAGCAGGAGAATTGCATTTCGTGTTTAAGGGAACGCTTAAAAGTGAAAACACTCCAGTGCGGCCATCCACTGTGTGCATTAGCCAAGCCAGAATCATGAACCTCTCTCCAACATTATGAAATCAGTTGGCTTAACCCGGAAGTTTCCAACAAAAAGTTCCCCGAAAAATGCACGCACTAAATAAACTTCCAATATGTATTTAATTAATCAATGCTCTGCAGCCGGTTATAGAGAGCAGCTGCAGTATATTATAACCAATACCTTAAGAACTGTGTTTTATTTAAATAAAATTTGGAAAATGATTTTTTCCTAATCTTCAATTTTATATGGGTAGAGTTTTCTAATGAGATTGTGGCTTCAAATTAACCAAATAGTGTTACTTACTCATTACTTGAAATTATACGTATATTTTTGGGAATACGCGATGGTCAGAAGACCCAGCAGCAGTCTTTGCGTAAACTAAATACGAATTAGCGTTCGAAAGACACAATTTCGAAAACCCATAGGAACAATCCCATTGCGCCCGGCCACGTGTTATGTTTCTGAGAACTCTGGGGATTGTGCTAACACATTGCGTGTTTACGTGACATCTAGTGATTAAAATCTGGGAAAACATTTCAAGTGTTTGCTTACGTCGGGCTCAGAAGTACTTGGCTATTCACGCGGGCACAGTATTTTCATATGGAATAAAGCACTTAAAATTCAAGAACTCATCACAATTAATGAAGATGTCGAACATCACAAGAAATTATCATTGGAAAGCTCGTTATTTCTCGCTTAAGGAAATTAACGCATCATCACACGGTAGTTAACTGTATGTAAACTAATATGAGGAAAAATCAATTAAGCATCATATTAAGAAAACCTAATTTTAAAAATGTGTATAAAAGTATTAGTATTTTACTTTTGCTTATATCTACTTATCATTTTAAATCACTGGTAAATTTCTTTCCAGGAATAGATTTTTATTTTGGGGAGCTATGAAATAATGAAAGTATCAAAATGTTTTTTTAATTAATGGCGAAAAATAACTTCGCAAGGAAATTCTTACATTTCTATTGTTAGTACTTCTTGTACACATTTTAACATTAAAATGATGAGGAAAAACGAAAAATGCCACAAAATTTACACAAAAATATGCTAAAACAAAAACATGGTAAACTGATATGTACTCTTGGTTTACGGAATGGGCACAATTTCGTAGCACCTCGGTGTATATTTTAAGATTGGCGCCACAGAAAAGTGTAATCGATTTTCGTTGAACGATAGAGATCCTAAATGTAAGTAACTTTAGAATTAATATACAATACGAGTCAAATGAAATAGGTGAAAGTAAAATATTCTAAGAGATGATGGCAAAGAAGAACAAGTTTAGAATTTTTAAATAAAAGAATTTTCAATAAGCCAAGACGATTTTTATTTTACCTCAACCCTATCAAAGGATATGTTCGGTTGCGATTTTGTAGGCGATAGCCCTAGGCATGTCCACAGAACATTCAAGATAATGTATGTGTCAATGAAACCCAAAAATTAAAATAGCAATAGGAATATATTACGTCGAGAGTTCTCGACAAAGCTCTTAGTTTTCACCACTCTAATAGCGACATGCGTTAACTATATTTCCATCAAAAAACGGAAAACTCGATTGTTTTTGTCCGATTCGAAATCAATTCGCAGTTTCCCCAGCAGGCGTGAACTCCTAGTCGATTACGTCAACTGAAAGCAACTCAAATGAGATTCTAAATGCCCCTTTAATTCAGTTCCGAAAAGGGACAGAAAGAAACAAGGTAGGGAGAGATCTGAGGCCATGGAAGGGGAAGAAAAAACCGAAAGTAAATCGAACGAAAATAAAAAGGAATCGGACTAATAACCCAATCGCAATACGAAGGAGCAAAAAAAAACAGAAGACTTCGTTTCCGCGCAACCTAATTGCGCATTCAATTCGTCCCGCAACACGCCCGGCTAGGAGATGGCGGGCGAAGAGGAATTTCAAAAAAATGAGCGCAAAAGGAGAGAAGGAAAAGAGAAATAGAGAGGAACAGAGCTGAAAAGGTTTTCCGAAAACGTTTTTCCCTCCTCCTTTTTATTCCCCATGCGCGAATGTCCGTTTTTTGGAATTCCCTTATATTCTGTCCTGCTCGCTCTCTCACATTCATTCATTGGTCCCCGGATTAAATAGGTTAGCCGGAAAATTCATCGACAGCAGCAGTGCTTTTTTTGGCCTTCTATTTATTGCCCGCACAAGCTTCCCTCTCTCTCTCTCTTATGCCTCTCTCACCCTTCTTTACATCCATTCCGATCTCTTCCTCCCACTCCTCCACTCCCTTTCCTTTGTTACAGCGACCGCACCCCACACACACACACACACACACACACAGTCATACACTTCCACAGCGGCAGATTAACGCCATTCAAACGGTTAGCAACCGGTTTAGCCCCGAGGAGAGCTTTTAAAAATGTAATGAGCTGCTTAATCGGGTGGCGTACATATCTGAATATTAAATGAATGCGCGCATTAAATCAATTAAAACCGAAAAAAAATTGTAGTTACGCCGTTAAATTTTTCATCAGCGGAAACGCGTTGGCATGCATAGGTGGCCTGCTTTTATAGGGTAACGTGCCTATAAGGATTAGTTTAATTGGTCGTAACCTAATTTCCATTCCGCTTTTGTTGCCGTCTGCGGAGCGATTACTAAATACGATATTTTATCAAGCCACTATTCAAACTTTAACATTAACTCATATAATTATGCTTTCGGAAATAAGTGTTATTTATTCACTGCAAACGTAAATGGCTTAGTGTCATCTGTTCATTGACTGCTAATGAAATACATCGATATCGTACGCCCATGTTCTATTAGCATACTAAACTAATGGTTGGAATAACAGTTCGGGGACTGACTACACATTTTATCGCCGCTGAATTTAAAATACTATTCAGAGGAAAGGATTTTAAGTAAAATTACCTTTTAAATGGGAAAAAGCACATTTTAAATTCTGTCCATTAAGAAAAAATCGTTCCTGGACGTGAATTGGAATGTCAATATTTGGCGATGACGGGAATTGGAGCGATATTAACGAGAAGTTAAAAAGAGGGCGTTGTATTCACACTTACTGTTTGAGTTTCTCATTCGAATTCCATCACATCTCAGAGCATTATGAATCATAGGCCAACTTTATCATTACCCAATGTCTTATACTGCGAACATATTTTGCTACTCATTCAGCAACAAGATTTCCCGTAGACAAAGAAATCAAATTAAAATAAGGAAGCCGATAGCAAAATGGACGAAAGGTGACCTATATGAGGTAGAAAAACCTGTCTCGTTGCTTAGCTTATAATTTTTATTAAGTCAACAACTTATCTCCAAAAATCCATGCTTCATGAATTGAATAGACATGAAACTCAAGGACACGATCAAAAGAACTATAGCTAAGAAGAACCATTTAATAAATCACTATATAGCCAAATTTGGGAAACTAACATGATTACTGATTGGGGTCCAGAACATTGGCAGTTAGATTTTCTCTCCATGTGGAACAAGCATATTTTCAACAAATTAATATTCAATTTCTCCATCTTAACTTGACTAAAACGGCATATCTAAATGATACCAAACGATTGATCTTATATTTCTTAATGGATGGTAATAAAATTTAATAAAAATAAAATTATTTAAATAAAAAAAATATTTCAGTTCGTTTATTTTAATTTATGCTTAGAATACTCTGAAATAATTCGGAATTCTTCAATTATATTACGCATTTTAATTTTCATCCGGCTTTTAGATGAGCGATTGAATACTCATGCAAGTTGTTAAATTTTTTTTAAACATTAAATTGCATACATTTAAATTTATGTCCATAAAACCATTTAAAGGTGAATGTCAAGGTGTTCAAGCAGTATAGGAAAGTTAACTAAAATTTTTATGGAATAACAACTTGAAACTAAGATAAAAACCAACATAATGGCAATTGAATGAAAAAAATAATTTGAAAGTAATGCACACATATGTGGATGACCCTTCTCCAAGAGTGTGAGGAAACTTTTTCTTTTTAAAGTAAGACTGACATACACGTAAATGAGTATTGAGGCAAGACAACGTATGCACATTACGTACAGGACATGGAATCGAAAAAAATAGAACGTAAAGCATGCGCCCCACAAAATTCGAGAAAGGACGTCATTTGGGCCTAGATATGAGGTTCACTTCCCTAAGGATACGATACATAGACGAAGGTCAACGCTGAAGATAATGACTTGCGGAAATGGAAATTCAGTGCAAAATGAAAGTCATATTAGCATGATGGACTCATCTATTTGTAATGAAGTTCCGTGTACAGCAGAATAAGAAATAGGACAATGGGAAACAGCAAAAAAACATGAGATAACAATCATCAACATATTTTAAGGCAGGAATTCTCTCTGAAGAGTGTATTGGAAAAAATATAATATAATTAGTTACAACTGTAGGTCCTGGATATGATACATGAAGAAAATATTGGCAAGTGTAGAATCGAAAAGAGAGCATGGAGACATACAAGTAAAATGTACCAGTAAAAACTCTTTCGGAAGACTTAAAGCGAATAACAAGACTGATGACCATTAAATATGATTATAATGAATATACAACGCCAATAAACGTGACTTGTTACTACTTAACAATCAAGGAAAAAGACGAAATGATAATTATTTTGTGCTTGCGGGCTCTTACATATTTCAATTATGACAGTACCAACGTAACATACATGTTCAGGCCATGAAATTCTTTTGCTAAGAATTACCAGTTTACGCTTTGGTATCAAATTTAAAAAAGCATTTTTGACGTTTGCACATCAAGCTGTCCGCAGTCAAACTTTGTCAGTGGGGAGGATGAGGGTGAACATGGGGTGGCCTCAAAAGTGTATTTCGAACGGCAGTGGCAGCAAGTCATCCTCTTTAACGGCAAAGCGTGTAATTCAAAAGATATATTTATTAATTGATCACATTATTTACTGAAAGAATAGTTATTTTATCATAAATATTCGTCATAAAATCAACTGATTTAAGTCATCGAGCGTCCAATATATATTGGATATTTAATTAATTCTTGAATAATCCAATTAAAAACTTAATTGCTAAATGAGCCTTGGTTGTTTCCTAAATTAGCTATTGTGAAAATTTTCACTGAATTTGTGAATTGTCAATTACAATTGAAATCTCTGCTTAATTTCAACATTATAAAATCAATTAGGATATTTTAAATTAATATTAATGCTGAAGGTGTATCTGTCTAAATTTGGAAGAAATCTTCAAGTTTTTAAAAACATTTTTATCTTTCGTTCAGTGTATCTGCTGTAAGGATAGATGTTAGTATCGGCCAAGGACACATAAATTAGTAGTCACTACGTTTAAACTACACCCGTATTGAATAAATGGAATATTTTGAACTGTTTTTGGTGCATAAAAGAGAATTTCATGGCACGCATAATTTATAGAGCGGATACTTTTATTCAACTTGAATTTACAGTATATAAATAGGCAAGCAAAACTTAAACAACGATGCAAACTCTAAAAGTACATAATTTTTCGATAAAATGAGACAAAAATAAAAAAATCCCATTACATGCCATCAATTGTAAACTTATAATTCAATTAAAACTAATTAAATCCTTCAAATAGTATAATAATTATCACCAATAATCACGCAAAAGACTATGATGCAAACATTGGCATACTTAGATCCATAAATCAGTTTTGTACGTGGAGCAAATACTTTGAAATATCAACATCATTAATGATCCGTGAAAATGAACACTATTCCAGGGAGAGCTTCTACTCATAGAGTAAGTTAAAAGGACTTCTACATCTGATATCTGTTGTGTTTGTGAAATGTTAAGTCAATCCATGTTCATTCTTGGAATCGTCTGTGACCTGTGGTTTGCAATAACCCTTAAATAGTACTCAATGCACCGTCACGATGACCGATGGAAACCAATTTCTCTATCTCTATTGAGTAATTCATGACAACTCAAAGCCATGTGCGTATGCCTACAAGTTTTCAGTCTCCTTACAAAAGATCAGCAGTGAATGCACACTCCCTACGCGAAATCAAGTCACGCATTTGAATCCCAGAAACGTACGAGTTTCCATCTTAGGAAACGAGAAAAAATGAATTTTCAAGTTCCAGAATGCCAATGGGTAATAATTTGAAATAAGTTCCTCTCTGAGGTCAGGCTGTGGTTTTAACACTTACGACGGATAACGCTAGTATTTTATTGCTATTACCAGGACGAAGTCCCGTCTCAATTCCACATTTTAATAAACCGTCTTGCATTCAGCGAGAAAGAACTACCGGAAATCACTATTCAATCCAATTTTTTTTTTGCATGTTTTCGCATGGATGAACATAAAAAGGTAAACCTACCTAAGAATGGCATAGGATATGGCCATATATATTTGAATGAACCTAATTTTAAACAAATATATAAGGTACT
This sequence comes from Hetaerina americana, assembly GCF_022747635.1. Taxonomy (NCBI): domain Eukaryota; kingdom Metazoa; phylum Arthropoda; class Insecta; order Odonata; family Calopterygidae; genus Hetaerina; species Hetaerina americana. Next base: position 36,936,853 of record NW_027287538.1, on the reverse strand, counting down.
AATCAAACGTAGAAACGAAAAGTGGCTGGGAAATCGCATTTGGATTTTTCCGCCGATTCCATGCATAAAATATTTAGATGAACTGAATTTAGACCAACAGAACAAAAAATTATAAAAGGATTTTTCCGGCTAAATTGAATGCAACGGAAATACCAATATTAGTTCAAATTATATTGACTGAAATGACACTGTTCCATAAGTATTGCTCCCAAAAGTCACAAAAAATTTAATTAATTAACCAAAGAGGTTATATCAGCCGCTGGATACAAGAAAAGACCCTGAAGTGTTCGAGAAATATTATTTTTACCAATAAAGGGACGTAATTTTGAAACTATGAAACATGGGTGACAAGAAACCATTTAAACTTAGATTTAATTTGCATCAGCATTTTACTTTACTGGGCGTGATTACCAACAAAGAAATTATCGTTAACAGAATATAAGGTCATTTCTATTGCCAAATATATTCTTATAAATATAATTGGCCAGGCAACACGTGTGAAGCTGATGCAATTCATCACAGTGAAGCTAGAATCCAAGGAGACCATTCAACGAGAATCGCTCATCTCATACATGTAATTTATTAGATGCCTTCATTAGTTTTTTAAACAAATATGGCCTATTCATTGCACCTTAAACTTTTTTTACTTTTGTGAAAATGCCCTACAAATACTTTATTGCACACATTTATCAAAGTGAAAACTTTTTAAAGTAAAAACATACAATATCATACAAGAAGCTTTAATAATGATTTCAATTGTTTTTCACAGCAATATTGTGCCCAAATTTTCCTCTATTACAAACATTTGAATGCACAATTCTTTCATAATTTTCGAAGAGTCTGAAATACAGGAAGGGCACGCACTAATTGTAGAATTTAGGGGCAACCGAAATGTGAAATGTTTTTCACGAAAGTGTTTGTACGCGAGCTATATCTTCGCCAAAAAGACCGGCCGGCGGTTTGTAGAGAGCATATTTTTTTTATTTCTTTGATGTACGTAGTATCATTCCAAATGCTCCACATTTTTTTTTTAGGAAACCGGAACGTCAACTTGGTCTACAAAAGAAATCGCAAGCTAGCGGCGACGCCTCCTCGCTTATTAACGCAATTGAGGATAATTTCAGAGTCTGGGGTTCCATTACGTGTCTCCTGCCTTAAACTAGGGAGACGAGAGTTACAAAAAGGAACGAATTAAACGGAAGAAAAAGGAAGATTCTACTCTCCTACTCCACCTCGCTCCACGGCAACAACAAGGAGACCCCTTCCACCAAGACCGGCGTTTTCTTCACAAGCTCCTGATTAGCATGCACGAGGCGTCCCGGGCGAAGATTAAGGAGAGGGAAGAAGGGAAAGGGAGATGCCAGGACTACAAGGTTCTTGCGGAAGGGGCGCGGGAAGGGAGATAACGAAGGGAAGGGGGAGCGGCGATAAGCGGGGAGGAAATTCGGAATTAAAATGGGTGGGAAGACAGGAAAAAGGAGATTCCAGCTCAGCATTCTATATAATAAGAGTGGATCAGAGAATCTGCCGGTGTCAGAAGATACAACTGAGGATATCGAAGAGTCGTCAAGGAAGCTTATTTGAAACGAGTACTCATTAACACTACGTTTCGAAGTTTATGACCAATATACAATATTTTGCAACTCATTGATCTGCAAACATAAGTGCGGGTCCACGATTGTCAGAAATGACGTTTAAATTTCGCATCTCTTTTTCTCCTTCCATCCTTTAACAATACAGAGAGTGTGATCTGGTCTTTCCTTGCCCAAAATGATCAAATATGATTAAGATAGACCTCAAGATGTATACAGAAAGAATTACCAGAAATTCATTACTACCATAAAATACTAGAATTGAATGTTACTAGAACATTCTAGATTGTTCTTTCCGATGAACTTGGGGATAATAACTTGGCTCATAATTTAATTTCTTCAAATTAATACTTAACCGTTATACCGTCGATTGGGCCCGCCTCCACGAGACGAACATGTGTTATTATTTTCCATAAAGATTTAAGAAATCATAAACTTTATACATATTTAAAATAATTATTACGTAAAGCATTCTGGAGTTGATACTAATTCTAACTCACAAAAACACAAAAAATGAGTTATTGTATCATGCAGACTAACTTTATGATTTGGAATCCATGAATTGACGAGAACAGAGGTATAGGCTTAAGTCTGTAGAAATAATAGGTACGAGAACGAAGTACTCGAAAAGACAATGCCTCAACCTAAGAATATAATTGATTCACACGAAAATATTACCCTCTTCCTACATTTTCCTAGACCTTTTGCCACTTTTAATTATTGCTTTTTTATGTTCCAGTGTTTACTTCCCCTTAGTCTGCCTTGCATTGAGGACTGCATGGTTGAAAAAGATATACATCGCTCACAAAGCTGTCATTTTCCAAAAAATAGGTAAGAGGAAACATGTTTCCCTCACACAGTTCAAATAAGCTTTAAATAAAGAGAAAAATAAGATACACAGACAATTCCGCCATTTTTTCATGGCTGGTGTTCGAATCTCCCCTTGCTACTCGCCCACGACTGGCAGCTATTGTATAACTGCGTTGACCAATAATCACAGAAAGGGAAAACTCCTTCTGGTAATGAACTTAACCGTTTGTCAGAGAATTCTAATATGTTACTGATATCTTACAACTGTGAGGCAATCGTGACCCAGTTTTAATGGAGATATGGAATTGCAGTTAAGGAAAATAGAATACGAACTATGCCATGAAATAAGATTTGTTAAACTCAGTTACACACACAAAAATTCAAAATCAAGTTATCTACTTATAAATTAGCTATAGTTGAAACTTTTAATGATTTTAGCATTGAAAACGAGCATGAGGAAGAATTGTAAAATTTCATAAGTAGTGGATACGGCTCAATGATAATCTGCACAATGAAATTATAAGGTGTTAAATTATTATCAGGCATTTTTACTTTGATGACCATGTAGCATCTTAAAATTACATACTCATTCCATTTGGCTTATTTTTACATTGTAAGAAAAAAGATCGACTGGTCTAAATTAGTCATAAATGACACAGGAAATTTAGATTTACTCGTATAAAATTCTCAAGTTTTTTTAAGAGGAATTCGAATAAATAAAAGAAGGTAAAGTGAATCTTTTTTGAAGAGAGGTATCGTTGAGATATATTTCAAATGAATCGTCTAAATTCCGGCTTCGCCAATGCATGATTTTTGTCCGGTGACTCCAGGATTGATATGCTGCCAAATCAAAGGTCTTACACCACCGCACTGACAAGGCTATTAGCATTGTCAAAACGAACGAAGCAATTTCAATGAAATGGAACATGGGTGAAATGGAACAACTAGAGCTACTGCGTAAAATCCTCTTCAATTTGCCTGGAAGAAAAGAATCAGGCACTTCGATCCCGAATTTTACGCGGGGCAACCTAGTAAAACTTAGCTTGCGAGTTTGGCTCATTTTCCAAAATGATTTGCTTCACAAGGAGAGTTGTATTCTAATAATGGTCTCCAAGCTATGTGACCTCTACCTAGTAACGCAACGGTTACGTTCAATCTACAAATAACAAACAAGATTTTTTCAGTGAAAGAAAAATATTTACACTTTTTATCATTCAAAAGCCGGCACCAAAAACTGGTGAGTAATCAAAAACAAATACGAGTGTGGCGACTGAACTTCAGAAAAGATAACCGTATCATTTTCTGCTTAAAAACTATAGATAGTACTACATTACTTAAAAGTTTAGACACGACCATCAATAATTATAAAAAAATAGAAAATAGGGCATTACTAGTTATATAGCTGAGCATTGTTTCAAGTTTCATCAAATTACCAACATCGCAAATTAATAACATCACATATTAATCATCAAATCAATCAAATGTTACATACTAATAACATTACATCGAATAACAAATATTAATTAAAACAGAAAATTATTTCACTCACTCCTTATTCATGTGTTTATTCATGTCTCATATATTGGTTTTTCTTTCGATATTTCCTGCAATAACAAATGGATTGAAGGGAAATCTATTGCGTGCGTTTTCATTCGATTAGTTTAAAACTCTACTTTACAAACCTTAGCTGAACCAACATGAAAACTACGAAACTACAGACAGAAAACTTATTTCTCGTTTTTTAATAAATTGCTAACATGCTATGAATCCTCAATTAATCATCACAACAAAAGAATAGTTTTAAAATAATGGTAAGAACGTTACGAGAATTAACGTCGAAGGAAAGGAAGAATAATCCCTCGGCTCTTCTTCCTCCTTGAGGTCTCTATTATTCATGAGAGTGAATCTCTTCGGCCGTGGACAATGGAGTGACCTCTTCGCTCGCCGCCTCAACAAAGTTCGGCACCCATTTCACTCGATTCCCGGGTGCTCAGCGAGGAAGCAAGTGATGGTGAAGCGCATCTTATCTCGGTCTGAGTGCCTCCTCCAGTCGGCAGCATTGGCGATTGCGTCCGAGGAAGGGAGAAGAGAAGAGGGGAGGAACGTTGAAGGGGCAAAGCGGCGAGGAGCCGCAGTTGGAAGAAGGCGCCACGTAATGCATTCGCGGGAAGTGGAGGTCGAATCGGTCAATGCAAACTTATCGGCGATCCAGAGTGCACCTTCCCCGACTATATCCCCACGGCGAACTTCATAAAAGCCTCCCTCTTCTAAAAGCGGAGCCACTTGAGAGAGACTTGAGAACGGAGGGGAAAGTCTTAAAAAGGCACCTTTCTCGACCGGAGAAAAATTTGCTCATGCTGCCATCGAATTAATTTAAGGCCTGTTGTAATCTCACTTGATCCCCGATTTACCCTTAAGCGGACATTGAAATCCAATTGCTTATGAACGAAGAAGCCTGGTAAAATTGTTTCAATCGCAATGAATAATTTCCTTACAATTGATTTCTTCTGTTGAATTGAAGACATGCAAACGTTTTAGAGGTAGCACCAACTTTGAATAATTTATTTTGATAAAACAATCATTAATTTCAATATTGACGGTAAATAATTAATAAATGGAATGATTAATGAATAAAATAATATCAATAGAATACATAGTATCTTTGGCTGGCGATGAGGCCTCGCCTTAATTTCCAGACTGAAAATTTAAATACAGGGAATCGGAATGAGTTTCCAAATTGTTGACTCCGTTCGACATTCAACGGTTATCCTCCGCCGAGTCTACGTAACGTATACAATCATCACTCCATAGCACAAGAGAAACAATTTGAGTGACATTTCCTATGTAACAGCTTTTTGTACTGTAGTGTAACGAACCCGTTTAGTAAATTAGGGTCTCAAGATTAAAATACGATTACTTCAGGTAGTAGAAACAGCTCTCTAAGGAATAAAAATATAATCGTGAATCTTCGATATTCTTTACGTCGTATTGATGCACAAGAGCGACTCAAAAAACGGTTACTCGAGAAATCAGCAACATAAAATCTCTGCATAAATAAAAAAAAGACCAATAATATTAACCTTCCCGTATTTTTCGGTCCAAAAATACGATATCGTGTGCCTAAATATCTTAAAAAAGCTCCCAGAAGGAAAAGGAAAGTTATAAATTAGGAAAGAACTCATAATTGTTTTGATTTCAAATGACAGCCGAGAGACTATTACGGAAACGTGAACAACCCCAATTGTGAGATAGACAAACAGTGAAAAGCACGTTATCTATTTTCACCAACTATTTCAATGTCTAGATAATACTTTGAATGGAGTGTCTGCCTCCGTAAAAGTTAGCCAACCTTGTAACATCCCTATGCAAAATAAAAAATACTAAAACTCCCCCATTCATCCCATTCCTCTCGCTCCATCCCGACCCACCCCCACCCCCTCGAATAAACAACTCGGAGCAAGCACCCTCGACTCTCTCCTGTTATTGAAAAAAGACAAGGAGGCTTGCTGGTGAGCACTGTTTCCATTTTATGACTACGGCTTCTCAAGATCAAGTCTCTCTCTCTCTCACACACAGCCCATCTCGCCCACCCAGAGTTTAACGTGTCGATTTGCATTCACTCCTCCCTCCCGTAAACTCATAATTAAATGGCAAAGGGACCGAAGCTGAGAGGGAGGAAGTGCGGACATGCTCTTCATGAGTTCCATTTGCACACGAGGGTGTTTTCTCAAACCGCCGCCAGTAATGAAACTGAATGAATGCCCTCCGAAGACAGTGCTTGAGCAGCACTGAAACGATGAATTTTAAAAAGCTACGCTTGCCCATTTCCCATTCCTCTCGAATAGATCCACTAAAGTTCATAAAATATCACACATTCTCCAGTGCAAAGCATATCTAATACATCTATAAGGAATTTTTTTTACAGTTTTCCTGAAATCTTCAGTAATTTTGAAAAATAGAAAAGCAGAAGTTAAGGCATGAGAATAATAAAGGTTTAATGTTTTGGGACAATGCAGTTCCCCTTAAACAAAATTACACTAAATAAATGGGACAACAAAATGGATCTGTCAGTTTAGGGGAATTCAATAATAACAAAGATTTCAGTGAAAGTTTCTAATTACACATTTCCAATGGCGTTTTGTAACATAACACCTCCTAATATAAACAATTCTTCCGTTTTTGCAAAATGTGGCAACAAATTTAAAAGGATCACACCATCTTCAGGGAATGGGATAGTGCAGTGGGTACACCGAAGGGTTCGAGACCGATCCTCGGAAACGCCTCTGGGTAACCCTAAGCTGTGTGATTTTTGGGTAACTGATCTTCCTGGGAAACTATAGCCTTCCTGGAACAGGGTGAAGAACCCCCTTCCCTGAACTTCACACGCCGTTGCACTTGGTATTAGGTGATCTCTACCTTCACGTTTCAAATAACCATCTGGTTAATACGAGTGTCTTACACCAAAACCGGTCTTATGAGTGGTTTTTGTTTAAAATACATTCATAAATTGCTTTTGAGTCCTTCCGAAAAGATTTTCAGATGTTAAGGCCTTGGTATTACCGGCTAGCTCATTACGCAGACAATCTACCAAAAGAATTCCTCTCATTTTTTTATGTCTTCACCGCGTGTTTTGACATTGTGTGTGCGTTATGAGGTCAACCATCTCAACGCCATTGTGTAAACTGGAGAAAAATTAAAAGTTCTACTGATCACCGCCACGGAAAATTAAGAACCAACGTTTAACTAACTAAAGACAAATTTCGATAAACATACGTAATCGTGCTGTAATACCCGACGCTTACGCTTTTGTACCTTTGCAATAACGAATATATATAAGAGGGAATATATAAGCGTTAAAGGAATGAGTAATGTAGGTACAACAATGACAGATCTTAATGCACTCCTTCATGTGCACGTCAGTGATATAGTATTGCCAGCTGATACCCCAAAAGAGCAAAATGGATCCGATGAATCTGTCCAACCATGTTGAGACAATGGATGAGAATCGATCGAATAATAAAGCAAATATATGAGTGGAGTCAATCCATTAAGAGGAATGGCAGTAGAATCTGCTCCAAGATAATCTCAAAGCGAGGGATATGAGAAGTCTCAGGAACAAAAAAACAGCATAAAACAAGGTATAACAATGAGAGAAGCGAAAAAAGAATGTTAGAAGGTAAATATAAGAGGGGCGGAAGGGGAATATGAGAGAAATTTTGTTAAACTACTGAAACCCATACTTTTTCGACCTTGACTAGGCCGAAAGGGAATGACTTTAAGGGTTCGTATACACACGAAAAGTTAAGGATGAAAAAAAGTTGCCTACGCAGTATTAAGTTAATAGTCCAAACACTATGGACGACCGCTAATATTCAGGATATGACATTTTCCTCCCAACAGAAACATTTACTAACGGCATAATTAATAGCCTTCCATGCTCAGAAAATTTCAAATTGACAAGGTAATAATTATTAATTTGTTCAGTGATATCTAAGGTTGTATTTCAAAACACACTTCTGGTTAATGAGAATATTTCCGTGTATGAGTATATGAAAATCAAAATTATGGATTCCTTCGATTGCTTGAAAGAATTTTGGTAGGAAAACTAGTGTCATACGAAGGTCGCACATTTTTCAGTAGTTTTCTCTACTCCAGATTTCCTAGTGCATAGGCATACTATGTTAAAAGAACGTAGGTAATTGGCGAGAATGGGAAACTTTTCCCCATCCTGCCCATAGCATAGTTTCTGTTAAGTCGGGTTATAATATCCATCACGGTTTGTTCCTCTAACCTCTATCTATATTCCTAGGATCTATATAAATCTTAATGATCATTTAGAGAATTATGTGGCATATTACGTAGAAATTGAGTAATCGTATTTTCCTCAATCTCATTCCTCTGGCATTAACTCGTCAGTAATTTTGACACAAACACAGATACACCACTCACAACATTTTCTTAAACAACGGAAAGGATTTAATGGTCATTATATTTTCTACGTTCATTCTAAACTATATTTCTCCATAGATAAGTTACAATCAAAAACTGCTATATCCTTTATAGTAAGGATAAATAGTGTGACCAATTTATAATGACTTACGCCTAAATTATCACCCACGCAGTGCAAATACTAAAACAACCATTAATTAAAATAAAAAGATTAAAATTTGTGATTTTTACGAAAAAGAATAATTAACTTTTTCAAAAAATCACCATGTTGAAATACTAATAATTTTATCTCATATCGTGTTTTAAATGTAACTATTACATTATAAATGACTCCTTATATTAAACAGAATTATTTTCGTACGGAAGCTTTTATTCGGGATTAATTATTAAATGTTGCAATCAGAATTTAATAAAGAGTCTACTTGAGAATCATTTATTTTTAAGGTGTAACAGTACACTACGGCTGTATTTCAGTGTACTGATGACTTTTGCAGAAAATATTAACTCTTTCCATGAAATTCGGGACATATGAAGATATTGAGATTCATCCGTAAATATAAAATACAAATAACAATGGCTGAGGCCCATTTGAAACTTCCGGTACATAGCAGCCTGCAGCACAATGTCCGGTCGTTTCATCGACCACTTCATTAAAGCCGAGATATTCGAACTCGGGTTCTGGCATATTTTCCAACAACTTATCATAATGCTTTGTTTAATGACCATGAAAATCAATGTCGGATTATATGTCAAAGATGTGCATACCCAGCTGACATTAAAGACGTGATCATTTTGGTAAATGATTAGAAATCCATTAAATAAATACTCAAAGTATTAAGAATATCACCGTGAATGAGTACTGAGCGTTTAGCCACGACACACGAAAAAGTACAAAATCAAAATATATCTTTTAAAGTTATTATTACTGTCAATCAGTGTACAGCATGGAGGTACTTATTAAATGAACGTAATTTTGATAATCTTTCTAAATTATTTTACGCATTTCAACGGGCTTAAAATATCAAATGAAATCTAAATAAATTGAAAAGCTATTCGATGAAGCGATTACAATTTATGTAGAGATGTGGATTGTTTACAACTTCTGAGGAGAAAAGAATATTGATGAAATAGAAATAATACGAAGAAGACCGATTAATAATTAAGTCATTATGCACGAAATGTTTTTTTTAATTGCTGGGAATAATTTATGAGTATAAAATAATATTAGCTTGTATTCCAGTCGAATATCACATTAATATCTACGATGTCATTTCATCGGTACCCTTCGTAATCGTAGATCATTATTTTCACACAACACAAACGAAAAATCAAATGGCGAACAAAAAAACCCAATCTTTACTCACCATATGCGGATTTACAATCAGAGATAGTATTAAGGGTTATATCAATATACTATCGCCTTGAAGAGAGTTAAATCATGAGGCTATTTTGATAATCTTAACCAAAGAATGAGTACAAGCTATTCTCAAACGCCATATCCAGTGTTTAGCCATTATTTAATACTATATCTCCCTAATAACTAACTCATATGCCTTTCTTTTGAAACTCAAGAATTCTTGCCACTTTATATGGCTAATCCATTCACTTCGCTTTAAATTCATCACAAAATGTCAGTTAATATTTCAATTTCTCCAATAATGATAAATTTATGTCCGTACCTACTAATGGAAACATTCAAAATAAATAAAACATATTCAGAAGGTTAAAAGGTTTATCACCCTCCATTTAAAGCAATCGATACCATCTTAATTTATTCTATGAAAAAAAGGAAAAGATATTTGGAAAATTTGGCTCAACTTCAACTTACATACTCGTTGAATCTGCCCAAGTTTACATACGTCAATAATTGCCATTTTAATTTAGGTAATAAAATTGTCTAAATTATAATAACAATTACACATGTACTCGTATTAGTTATAATTAACGTCGGCCCCGCTGGCGGCGGGGCAATATCCTCTTCTGCCAACCCAAAGGTCGCGGGTTCGCCTCGGTGGCTTTTCCTCCACCTACGGCTTGGATTTTTTTAACTGTGTCCATTATATCCATTAATGAAGCATATCATATTTAATACTCCGACGTAAAGGCAAAAAAGTGATGTTTTTTGAATTTGAATTGAAAAAAAAATTGAAAAGCATCGTCTTTCAATTCTCACTTTAATGCATATAAAGGTTTCTTTTGTACCAAAGTGTTATATTCATTTCATTTCTATATTTCTCGGACATACTTACTGCCCGAATAGAACAGCTTAATCTTATGAGCAATCATCATTTTACTCCTCCACGTTCTCATTTCTGGGCCATTGTTAGGTTTTCTTAATGCATAAATACATAAGATATCCTCATGGGCATAATTCATTAAAACCAAAAGTAAAAAAAATTGCAACATTATAAGTAAGTTTAAAATTAAGTAATATGTACATAATCGATTCACTATCAACATATTTTTATGGCTAAAATAGAGACACGCCTTTGCATATTATAGATTTTATGATGAATAATGACTAAGGCACACAGGCAGAGGACACATAGGGAAATAAACCGAAGGTTGGCCACTGGAAGTTACATTCAAAGAACCTTTAGTCCCTCAGGTGCTTACTGAAGCCTCGGATTTCCGTGCTACTTGATGATTATATTTTAATTGGTGGTTCAAATGAAGATCGAACGGCTACGCTGTTTCCCCAACTTTCCATTGGCCGAAGAATCCAATTAAACCTCTCTTTCTCTCGCGACTCCCGCAGTAATTCAAAATGAAGACAAACTTTGTCTCAACGAACACACGCAGAAATCGATTCTTTAAAACTGTCGCCTCGACCTCAGGTGAAAGCGGTGCCATTAATCTTCGACCATGGTATCCCCCGGCTACATTGTGCGCGCCAAACCCCAACAATAATTAATGCCGCCCGTTTTAAGGGTTGACCCGCGTACTGGTTCTCGTGAGGAGGCAGTTCCCCCAGGTAAGCTGGGCAAAGATTAAGGAGGGAATAGACCTGCGTTAATAGTTCAAACAAAGCTCTCCTTTTTTTACGTAGTAGTCCCGATAATTAATCCTCGCACATGAAGTCGTAATAAAAAAAATCTTAAGATTATCCATCACGAACAAATTTCAGCAAAGTTTGAAAGGTTTTTTGATAAATTGCATTTCATTAAAGGGTCGCATGCCATTAATTCACGCTAAAGCTGACGATAAGGGATTATCACATTTTATTTTCAGTTCTGCGATAGAGCGCCAAGGAAAAGCTTTCTATCGCTCTCCCACCCCTCTCTACCACAAAAAGGCGCGCTAATAATTGGTGAAGCTTCGATCAAGTCGTTAATGTCGTTAAATATTTCGTCAGCCTCTTTCCAGATTCAAACCCACACACAGACTTTTCACATAAAATTTGAATTGAAAATTCGGGGCCATAAATTAATTATTAGGGTATTTTATCAAAGATTAAAGGCCTGTACTTGACCCATACTTTATTTTATTTTACACCAGATTATTTAGATTTTTAACTAAGAGCCTAATGAATTATGAAAGAAGGAATCTTAAAAAGTAGGCGCGATGTGTTGGTGATGCTTCGACTTTAAAGGTTTAAAAATGAAAGAAGTGGGAAGATAAAAGTCTCCCCCGTCTTGACTTGAATGCTAAGTCCTAAGAGAAATCATTAATTCATGGAGGTACACTCTGGGACTGAATTTTTGTGAGAGTTCACGGGGAAAGAAATGAAATAACTTGCCCACGAATTGAAATCTTTAATGAATACGCAAACTTTTATTGCAAAAAAGGTGATTGAACATTTTTACATTCGAGTTTCATTACTTTATTTTACATTTGAGATGATTCTGAAATAGCACTAATTAATCATTACACTTGCAAATATATTATACTCTTTCAAGTCGCATTATGTGCTATTGAATTAAAAATGTGTCCGATTCGTAAAAACGAAGTCTTTTAAAGTAAATTAACATTTTTTAATTCGTAGATCTTCGGTTTAGATAAAACTTTCAATGAAGTTTTACTTGCTGGCATTCCTGATTTTAATTTCGCTATCATTCTTTCTACCCTCTGTTCTTCTGCTGGATATGGAAACAGTTTCTCAAATCTATTTTGTCAATACAACCCAACTTTTCACCTGACTGAAACATATAACATTTTTCATCATAATGATCTTCCCCCAACAATTCCTTTGGACCAATATACACTATTTGGTGGGAAGTAATTGTTCTGTCGTCATTAGAAGAAATTACTTTAATAGAATAAAAAATTACTTAAGATGCTAATATTGCTTAAGTATCCTCATTCAAAAAGGCCATGCATTTATTAGATTGGAGTTAATGTGCCAATATACACCGTAAGGTGTACAACGGTTGATCAACTAAGTACTTCAATCCCTTGAAGATAGAACACGCGACTTCTCAGCTTCAAGTTCCCAATCTGAAGCCGTGGCCTAAATCATGGAGGGTTCCCCGTGGAACCACCAACGATTGGCTGTATTGATTACTTCATTAATATTTTATCGCAAGCCCGAAGGGTTACCAAGGTTATGCGTAGCCAATTTAAGATCGGAGGAAAATATCAAGAGGGACCATTCGAGTTTTAGAACGTGAGAACGGTTATGCTGAATGTTAATATTGATTCAACTATGAAAGAGGTCAGTTGCTCAGAGTTTTTCTCCTGGGTAAATATTAAATTTATGAGTAATGTAACAATGCCAAAATATAATCGAGAAAATTAACTATTTCATAGCTACATTAAATCAGGTAGCTGGCGAACACAATGGGATAATCAATAAGACCTCAAAAAGAAATTACACGAATGTGTGTATTACACGCTGGCAGCTTCGGGGTTTTAATTAAAAACTGTAACACCCTGAGGGAATATGGGTCATATTTTATGGCCAGATACAACATAATAGGAAAATTTTAACTGCTTGTCATCCTCAATGACACCAAATTCTCGATTCGAATAAACATTTAAATGACAAATCTCAATTCGAATAAACATTTAAATGACAAATACGGTTATGCATTCCTCTATGCTCACGGTGGCATTTTAAGATACAATCAAAGACATTAGAAAGAGGTTCTGTATATCTCTTCAGACTTCCATCACTAAAGCTCCGAATATTGAATCAACCTCACAATATATTAATCATAACAGAAGGCCAGAAATAGTAGACGCACGATAGAAACCAAAAATATTGAAAAAATATCAGTTGATTACTTTGCAAAAACAAAAGCTAAAAGTTTGAAATTATTTCGATTAATAATAATATTAATATCGATTATAACGATCCAACGCGAAACAAAAACAATGATTGAAACCACAATGATTTAACGAGAAATTCGCACACATTACGCAAATAAAACATAAATTCAGGACCTCATTTCAGTCGTCTTAATAGTAGCAATAAGACAGTATGGTACTCGGGAAAAATCCATTTTTATTCTTACAAAAATTATAAACTTGTTATTATTATTTATTTTTACAAAAAATTTTATCATTGTCACTGTAAAATTTATCTTTATAAAAAAATAAAATAAACAAGGTGAAAGTAAAGATACAAGCAATTGTTTTAACCGTCTCGAGTCTCCAATTTCATGAGAAAAAGCAGCATCAACTTGCTCGCGAAAGTTTCACAAAAAAAGTGCGAAGATAATACAAAGAGAAATCATATGTCCAAAGGAAAAGTTCCACTCCAATAAAAAAAAACCAATATTCCAAAAACTTAGAAAGGCAATGTCGGCTACGATATCAAAACCCGATTCCGAAAAGGAAAAAGGTGTGCAAATTCTTCCACCTTTTGAGTTTTTCGCAACAAATGAAAATTTCATGGAAATTTATCTGAGTTTTTTTCTTTAAACAGCAAGAAAATATCCAACTATATTTGTACAATGTATAGAAGGGAAGGGAAATAGAAGAGCACTGCGGAAGAAAAAAGAGGAAGTGAAGGAGAGGAGAAGGAGAAGTGAATGAGACAAAGGCGAAGATCGATAAATACCGTCAAAGGAAGTGTAGGACATAGAGAAGAGCAGAAGGCGGCCTAGAATAGATGGCTTGGGCTTCGCTACTTAAAAACATTTATTTCCAGCTGGCAATACATCAAGCTGTTGCAGGTTTCTGGTAAACAAAGAAATCTACGCAAAGTACATGAACTTAATTACTGATCCTATTGCATTGGAGACTAAATTTATAAATGAGCTACATACACAATCAACATTCTAGCTAGATTTTCTTACCTCCCCCGAAGAGTTTAGCTCCCTCCGTAGGTAGCCATCCACTTAACGTGACACACATTATTTATTCTCGAGTCGGTCCCTCCAGATTGAGTTGGCTCAAATTTAGACAGTTGCATTTTTTTTTAAAGCGACCGTTCCTTTGAATTTTCGACTATTTGGTGACATGAACACCTTGTAATCCCATGTTTTGGTCAGAAGAATTTCGCCTTCCATTATACATTTTGCCAATCTCATTTACTTAGTTTTACTAGCTAAATTTAACCGCCGTGCTAATTAGGATTATTCGCTATGCAATTTTCAGTAGGAAATATGAAAAAACATGAACAAACTATAAGAATTGCTATTTTATTAATTATCAAGTATTCGTTCCTTTGGTTACATTATTTTTCGAGTGTGTAATGAAGTTCAACCGCGTCGTTTTATCTAATGTTGCCAAAAAGACACTCTTAATTGGCATAGCAAAAAATGACAACCTGGGTGAGGTAGAATTACCACACGGAACATAAATTTTGAGAATGGTCAGATCATAAAGAGAGATGATGATCAATTTTTTAACTGAACAGACTCGTTCAAACCCTGAGCCACGGCCAGTATGGTCCTCGTGGAGTGGATGGGGAAACACGACGCAGTCACTAGCCGGCAGGCTTTCTGAAGTCCCAAGTGGAGTGATTGGCTTCGTCAATAAATCCCTTTCATGTATCCACCGCTAAACAGGACAACGTTCCTAGCGTCAGGCGACTTCCCTGCTAGCCCTCGTATATTTACCTGGTAAAAACGCACCTTTTACCCCGCTTTGTGAAGGCAATTGCTAGAAAATTATTCTTTTAGGGAGGTTCAGGGATTGTTTTTCTATGACTACAGCTGGATTAAGCTTCAGATTTAATATTTACAAATTATTTGGCCACATGGCCGAAAATTTTAACTTCGGCATCCAACCTGGGTTAATTAGGGTGTGCCAATACGTTGATACCCTTCCCTCTCACCTCTTATTTGTTTCCTGTGACGAGGTACCACTTTTCCCATATTTTTCTCTAGGCACGACTCTTTAATAAATGAAATACGATATATTTTATTAATTATCATCATACCTTTTAAAAATCACATGATACATTTTTATTAACTGAAAGAGATAGAGAATAGTCACAGATAATTAGAATAAAGTTTTAGTGTTTTCGCTTTTTTGTTGATATATTTTTACCTACATGTCTGTAGAATGGCAATATTTCGTTATTGTGGCTCAAATAATGCTTAATTCAGTCTCAATACCGGGCCAACATTTATTACCACTACGCAATTATATTGCAACTAAGAAAAACCTACGAAATAAGACCTAATATACATATATATAGGTACATATAACCTAACAAAATCCCTACAACCCAAAATATAACTTTACAAAATAACAACCTTTTGTTAAAAGCTAATTGATAACAAAGTTAACTTGTAATTTATTTGCTAAAAATATTTGATAATCCGTCCGGCCGTACTATTTTTCAATAAGTTATTTAGTAAAGACGATCTGCATTCGTAAGAATTTAAGCGAAAAAGTTTTAAAAAATTCCGATTCAACATGCATTACTAAAGCGCATAATAACTACTACTAGTGGTCGTGAAAGCGATGGCAGGAAATAATTTGACTAAAATTGAAAATTAGGAGCATTACTGAGAAAGCAATATCTTACTTTAGAATCCGTGATCTAGTCATGGTGAAAGTACTCACCTATTAGCTGGCACTTAAAATAAGGAACTAAAACTTGACCTTCCCATAGTATTCACTGGTTTCGCCTCGTGACCGAACAAACGCACAGCATCACCATGAATAATCAAATACGTACGAAAAGATTTGTATATTTTTCCCTGCGTGCCGAGCATTAGCGAGTCACCTTAATTCTTTAATGAATTTTTGATGAGTCGATTTGCTCCCTCTGGTCGACCACACGCAAAAGTCGACGATGGCGGTAATGAAACCCTGTGCCTGGCGGAATGGACGTTCAACGTGTCACCGCACTTTGCGTCCGACACCAGAGGTTCAGGGAGAGAGTTTCGACCGAGTCTTGGTTGGCTGAGGTGGAAACTCCGTGTATCTCATGCCACCCGCGATTATTGCATTCCCTGGACCCCTCTCCCTGTTCGAACAGCAAGCGGGGATTTGGGTCACGAGGGCTTAAAGGGAAAATGGCTACGGTGGACAATTCCCCACGCTACATGCATAATCCCACACAAAGGAATCGACAACAACGGACGCACGCCTTATGCCTTATTCAGTGCAGAAGCAATATTCTATCAATGACATCATGACCACGGTCACCGGAGAGTTTCTTTAATTTGGACCTGCAGATAATGGAAATACTCGCATTTCATCAGCTAGAACATTTCCCATTACGCCCTCAATGACTCTAGATATATCCCACTTTCCGCACTGCTAATAACAATGCTTAATATAGGCATACCTGTTCGCCAATAGTAATGAAGTAATAGGCACGGTCTCAAAAGGCAAAAAAATTTAACGGACTCAATCCAGAAGCTTAAAAACGAATCTAAACCCTGTAGATGTAAATCAATGGCCGATCATCACATACGGTATGAACCAAATAATTGGTTGAGTATAATCTAAAGTCGGCTCAATATAGTCACGTAGTTATGACAAAAAATAATTTCTGAAAATCCATTTTCTTATAAATTAAGCCAAAATAAAAATTTTTCCCTCACATTTCATTAGCTTCAGCTTGCCTGCTCAATCCATTGTAAGATAATTTTAAACTTAGTTGTAAGGTAATAGTTTTAAGTCATTACGAACATCTGGGTAATTAATGATTTAAAAAATGAGTACCTACAAATGGGGATTGTTTTTATGGTAAATTTTCAATGGGTAACTTAACTTTTTACCCACTGAAATATACTTTGGGCACCATTCTTATGCGCATTTTTCCTCCAGCTCACCCATTTATATGAATAAACGCATGAAGCCGACCTTTTTGGTGTTTTATTGGAGGAAACTGTTTACACGAGATGCCCTAGTTAGCTAATTCTCACGGTCGAATATTAGTATTTGGATATAGGTATATTGATACTTGCACAAGATTCTTTATCCGTAATTATTGAAGCTTCGGTAAAATGGAATAATTAGAGAGGAGATCTTGACGAAGACTTTCAACATCTTGAAACTATTGTATAATTGAACTCACATTAAATTATACTTTATATACATTCATCCAGCTAACGCGGAGATACCTATATTATAAAACTGCAATGCATGTGTCACCAATCATTAATTAAAAATTAGCAATTTTCCACAAAATAATTTGCAAAATTATTTTGTGTAAAATTATGAATTTTTAATTAGTCATGATATTCCACCATATCACGCTTGTAACGTCTCTGCTTAGGATTCAGCAACCTCAAAAGCACTACGTACTGGTGTTGGATGATGATAGACTAATCTGTATTCGGAGGTTAAAGATTTTTATATCTCTAACCAATTCTGATACAGTTATACATACTCGAGAGAATCTAATCAGAATATCAACTGCAAACCCAACTACATTATAGCAAGCGTTTGGTAAACGCGCGAGAAAAATTTTGGGTCTACACTGTCCGTCAAAAAGGGAGTCAGCCACTCGTCACGCCATAGTAGCCATTTAATGCCACCTAGCTGCCGCGAAATATAATTGTCTGAATTTCAAAGCGCTGTCGTATATAACCACGGGTAAAGGGATGGCTGTAATGTCGAAAGGAGAAATGGAAATCCCTATCACTGCCCCCGTAAATGACCACGTCAAATGATCATCTAAAAGCAATCACCCGACCCAATACTGCCACCGAAGTAGCTTAAGCTTGCATCTATGCGAAAACGCTTACGAGCTTCACGTCCACCAATGTTGAAGCACAGTCACCATTCATTAAAAACTAGGAGGAAGGTCAGTTCAAATTTAGAGAGAGATGGAGCGATCGGGTGAGGGGGGAGGTTGGTTGCACACCGAGATAAGTTGACTGCCTCAACCGTTCCGTTGACCGTAGAAGCGGAATAACCCTTTTAACTCCATTCACAATGAAGCACGTCCTTCATATTTCACGTACTTTGATGCGGAAATCGTAAAGGCAAACGATAGGAGTACGTCCGGAATAATAATCTACCGCCCCCCTCAGTGCTCCACTAAAGCGTCATAACTGAAACATGGGGGAGTCCATTACTACTAGCTGCATTAGGTTTTGCGGGGTTCCACCGGCTTCCAACGAGCGGCCAGACGGAAAGGAGCGAAAGACCTTTGTGGAGGATACACACCCTCAACCTCGCTCCCCCCCCATACGACTCGAGGACTGTGAGGGTGGTGGGTGGGTGTACAACGGAATGGTTTCTATTCCCCTCTTCGCTCTCCCCAAACACTCCCAAGACCCTCCTCGCAACCGCAGAAGTGAGGCAGCCAGTTCTTTGGAGAGGAGGAAGCCTGGCGACCACAATCACGCACATGGAGGGAATGGGAGCCCGGACGACGGACGGACTGTCGGTTGGGTCGCCTCCAGACTTGCCGACGCAACTCCCGGTGCAGTTCGAAAAGCCTTGCCTCATTCACCCCCTCCTCATGTGCATGCATGAATACGTGCACTCCGCAGTTGAGGGAGAGATCTAAGACCATGTTCGTCTGCCTCCATTTCCCTGTTAACAATTCAATCCCTTGGCTGGGACTCGTTAACTTCTTACTTCACGCCAGTTCATGTCTGGGGCACTCTCCTTCGCTTACCTGAGCAATTTAATGTGTGCGTGGTGACCAGATTAACGCCATGGAGGTCCTGTTCAATCTCATATAGGCTTCGCCTTGAACTCCCTTCGAAAGCTTTTGTATTTCCGAGAAGTTGAGAAATGACATGAAAGAAACTGCGAAAATTCCTCGCAAGATTTATTGAAAAATTCAGCGCGATTCAAGATTTAAATATTGCCTTTCTTCAGCTTCAATCTAGATACGAAAAGGTACCCAAAATTGACACACATTACCATAGTTTTATTACAACGTTTAGGAAACCGTCAACTCGTTTGGTCAGCAATAAATCTGCAAATGACTACTCTTTCTTAAATCTCTGATGTCATGGCTCACTTTAAGAGAGTTGCGACTACGTTCTTACGGTTCAATAAAAAGGAAACATTTTTTTTCAATACCGTGATTGGTTAAAAACGCGAATATTTTATTATGAATATCCCAAAAAACCTGTCGCAGGATTATAGATAAAATTTGGTTCAAGTGACTGTCTTTGTTAAAACCTTTTTATTGCTATCCCAGCGGGAGATCAACTACCCGACATGCGAATCTCATTCGACATTATACATATCTATAAGGACGGGAATAAGTATTTACCCGATTGATTTCTGCTTGAATCAAGGCTTGTATAATGCTAATAGAATATATTCTACATATATTTTCCCAATGTCATATCAATCATCAGACTCACTTCAAGAAGCATCGCATTTGAAGAGGGAAAAGTTTAAGAACGTGTATGAGAAATGGCAGAATTCCAAGCAGAACTTTTTCTACATAAAAATGTTATAATAAGACGTGTTAACAAATTCCAGGCTGGACGTGCATCTGATATACCCTGGATGTAATTCTATTAAAATAAGAAATACTTAATCAAAGATGATTTTCTTCAAAAAATAATGTGATTAATTAATCAGAAAGTTTTGAGGAATAATATGTTTTAAGGAACTGGTAATATTTCATTTTTCCAATCATTTGCACTCTAAGTGCCTAGTCGATTATTAATAAAAATCAGTAAATAGATAAGTATCGCAAACTCAAAGGAAGAATTTCACATTTGAATTATAAGGTGGATGGAATTATGAAGCGGATTCACGCGAATGGAAACGTAGAAAGACTATGGGATAAATAACAGACGAAAAACTGGCTGGGAGAAATTGCAGCAGCGTAGATAAAACCAAGAGTAGAAAGGTTCAATAATAATATCAGCGTATTCGCTTTTGCAAAAGTCATGTTTTAGCCATCGAATTTCAGATGAGCAGTCGCCATATCTTGATATCTTTCTGAATACCAGTTCTATTCTCCAAGACTTTGGTTGGATTATGCAACCTGGTCAGTATTCTCCCCAACGGAAGGCTAACTTGGTCTACCGACGGTCGTGAAAGCTTCCTCGGCGCCGGGCATTGCATGCCGGAGAGAAGGAGCTTTAAGCGTCAATTCAAACGATTTTAAAGATGGTGCGGCTCTCAGATCTTAAAGATAAGACTCTTGGACTTCCCCCATCTCCCACCAAACCCTTCTGGATCGGAAGAAATAGCCTTCTAGGACGAACACACATTTTTCTTGTTTCTACTTTTACGGGCTCGACAGAAATATGAATCGAGGTAAGCTTCGCACACGAAAGGAACATTTTTTTTTCGCGGCGCTTCGAAAACTGGGTACGTATGGACGGCGGGGGAGAAAAATCTCGCGTGATCCACGGTTACCAAGGCCGCGGACAGGGAGGGAGGCATGGGTAGTTGGGAGGAGAAGGAGGGGCGATTATTGAAAATTGCGCCTCGAACGCCCCGCGAGAAACACTTGACACGCTTTCCGCCCGAGGAGCCGCCTTGCGAGAGGACGTGGAGTGGGCAAGGGAGAGGTGATTTGGGCACGGGCGTGCGTTTGCCAGCACGCAAATACGGCCCCGAATTAATATCCAGCACGAGGGTATGGGGGTCCGGAATTAATGAGGGGTGGTGGCCATTACGTGCGAGGTGGTAAATATGAGACAGGGGGGCCTTTTCACTGGAGGAGGCTGCAAAGCATGAACCAGTTGTTCATTTATAAAGGTTTGGGAGCCCGAAATCTATAAGATCTCGGCCACGGATGATATGAGAGTTGCGCGGTGAGGAAAAAAACGGTGGAAATACATTAAAGGGTGGGAAAGGGGAGCTCGGGAAATCGGTCGACCAAGCAATAATCCACACTACCCCCTCCCTTGGTCGACACGGTGTGAATCTTAATCGCAAATCTTCACGATAATTCGCCCCTATAGCGGTGAAATGGATTTGTCCTGAACCAAGACGACAGGAAATGGATGGTTTTTTTCCCCTCCAACCAAAACTGCCGTGAATGTAAATTCTACTCCCCGCTGGCCCCACACCACTCGTTAAGGCTGAGCTGCAGGCACAACAACACCTCCGGCGCAATTTTACGAGCTACACGGACCCAGTTTGGCACCAACTCCATTCCAAAACTGCTGCTGCATTTGGCACGGTAGTTGAGCAGATCGGAAAAGCTCGAAGTTCCAGCGACTCTTCATCACAGATGTGAATTAAGGACGGCGCGAGATACGAAGCGCCTCTTCAGCATAAAACATGCTAAATGAACTAAATTTCCCTTGAAATATATGTGTTCGTAATATTCCCTGGTTAAGTTTCCAGATAGACAAATAAATTAAGAAATACATGAAAGCATACGAGTTCTTTATTTATCCCTATTTCAAAATATTCCATGTCAGCAATTATAATAAAGCTACAAGATTTTTGTAATCTCTCAAAAGAATAACATCGAAGGACAGTTCCGTTTTGTACAGTATATGCACTCACCAAAGAAGAATAATTACATTTACCTGCCTTTAATTAAATAACTCTGTAGCTCTAGAGCTGTAGGAAATTATTTCGCCTCCGTTCTACACTATGATCAACTGGCTCTAGGTATTTACTTGGGCACAACAAAATTTCACAACATTAAGTATACCAACGATAGTATTTCTATTTATAATACCAGCAGCATTATACTTTTTGAATGAGGTGGTCCCATTGACAATTGACATCATTCACGATATGGAGACCAAGATTGCTGTTAGATATGAAGAATACTAAAGCTATTATATAATAGAGGAATATGTTTTAGCAGAAGTGAGGACCACGTAAGTTTTCAGTAAATTGAAGTTGCTGTAATTAAATACATAAATAAATAAAAATATATATTTTTACACACAGTACTTATTTCCATGTGCATATTAAGTTAATGTTATACTGTCGTAATTAAATCTGTCTTTATTCATCGAATATTTTTTTTATATTTTAAAACACCAATGGATTTTTGGGTAAAATATAAAAGGATAAAAAATCTGAATCCTCCGATTTGTCTCACCAGTATTAGTAATAAATGAAAATGAATCAGGCTAGCAAAATACTTTCCCGACATTACTTTGGGAAAATAGCATAGTATTTCAAACGCTATGTAACCAAAGATGTTGTCTTTTCAAATTAAAATCGTTATTAGCCGCTGGCAGCTTCGGGATTTTAATTAAAAAACTGTAGTACCTCGAGGGAATCTGGGTCATATTTTTATCGCCAGATACAACATAAGAGGAAAAAATTTTCCTGCTGGTCATCTTCAACGACACTCAATTTTTATCTCAATTTTTTTAATAGCTTTAACTTTTAATATATTGCTATTTATGTGTAATTTACTATTATAGTGTAATCTTCATCCTACATGATACACAGAGAGTTAAGACAATCAATACACCGTACAATTACAGACAATATGTATCTTGTACCATAGTGATATGATCTTCATAAGACACAATAGTAGTATAAATTAAAAATTTATACATGGAATACTCATTCTGGTCCTTCTAAGCTAGTCAGTTATGGCTTGACAGCAGGTGCCACGTAAAAGAAAATGAAAACTTAAGGTGTTGCAATTATAAAGCTACATATATTGTGTCACGTTTTTTTCCAAGCCCTAATCCATTCTGTAAAATATCCAGTCTTTTATTTTCCTCTTATATTCTCTTATATTTATTTACTGACTGTAATATTCTTATATCTTTAGGTTTTTGATTAAAAATTAGATGTACAGTAAATCTTCTATTTTAATCTACCTTGATTTGTATAAAATGTTTTTGTTTTACACTTCATTATGCCCCTTAATGGCAATTCCTTTTTATTTAAATCAGGTATTTTATATTTGTCATAAACATCGTTCCCATTTATGATGTCATATCTACGAGTATACAACCTGTTTACAGGCACAATTCCTAATTTTTGAAAGATATTTCTTCCATCTAGAATATTTGTATTTTTTTATCTAGCGTCAGACATTTTGTCTAGGATTTTTTGGTATTATTTTTTTAATATATTAATTTTTGTGGAACCAGAGGATCCCAAGAAGGTTACTACCTTGATCAAAAATTTCCCGGAATAACCACCGTGTGGCGCTCCCATCGTTCCGATTTGAGTTCTGTTTTTTTTGTTAAATTGGTACATCTGTTGTTGATATTCCCTTTAAATCTTAGTGTCATAACTTGACATTTGCAAAAGTTACGTAGCCAAGAGTACATCTATCTCTGTGTGTGTTGGCGATTTTTTTCAATTGCAGAAATGGATTTAAATTTGCAACAACGAACTTGTATTAAATTTTGCGTAAAATACGGATTTAGTGGCGCACGGACGTTGGAAATGTTGGAAAAGTGTTTCGGCAACGATTCTCTAAAAAAAACGGTCGTTTACCAGTGGCACGAGCGGTTCAGAAGTGGTCGTGAGTCAATCGAAGATGATGAACGCAGTGGCAGACCATCGACATCGAAAGTCGGTGAAAAAATTGATAAAGTAAAAGAAATGTTGGTCAATAACCTCAAATTAACCATCAGAGAAATAGCGGAGGACTTGAACATTGCCTATGGATCCGCCCAAGACATTGTGGTTAATGATTTGGGTTTCCGTCGTGTAGCAGCAAAGTTGGTTCCAAAAGACCTCAATTTCATGCACAAAAGAGACCGTGTTGACGTCGCAAAAGACATGATTTGCGAGGCTGAATCCGATCCCACATTCATCAAAAGGATCATTACTGGAGACGAGACGTGGGTTTATGAGTACGACACGCAATCCAGACATCAGGCAAGTGAATGGCGTTCACCAAATGAGCCGAGACCAAAAAAACCACGTCGTTTTCAGTCAAAAAAGAAGGCAATGCTGACGGTTTTCATGGATTACAACGGTGTAGTGCATCATGAATTTTTGCCAGAAGGCCAGACAGTAAACAAAGAGTATTATTTGGGCGTTATGAGACGTTTGCGTGAAGCAATTCGCCGAAAGAGACCAGAAATGTGGGCAGAAAACTCGTGGATTTTGCACCATGATAACGCACCGTCGCACAGTGCTATCATCATTCGTAATTTTTTGACGAAAAATGCAACAAATACCATCCAACAGCCACCGAATTCACCTGATTTGGCTCCCTGTGACTTCTTTCTGTTCAATCGAGTTAAAAAACCATTACGGGGAACGCGTTTTAGCAGCCGAGAGGAAGTAATGGAAAAATCGCAGGAAGCACTGATGGACATACCGAAAACCGAATATAAAAAATGTTTCGAGGATTGGATCAAGCGCTGGCATAAGTGTGTTGCAGTCGATGGGGATTACTTTGAAGGGGACAATATAGATTTAGATGAATAAACTTGTATTTTTAATTTTCTGAATAAATTCCGGGAAATTTTTGATCAAGGTAGTATACCATGCCTTAAAATACTTTAAACAGTGCAAAATCGCTATTTTGATGACATTCAAACTTGCATAACTAACAATTTAGTGAACTTGACGAACGATGTAATTTTATTTGTTATTTATTTTTAAATTATGTTCACCAAAGTTAATATTTTGATTTTGATTACATCCAAGTAATTATATTTATTTACTTGTTCCAGCATGAAGAATTAACAGTTATTGGTGGGGGGATGTCGGCAGTAATGTGAATAAATCTGCAATTGAATATCTATGATGTCAGAGGTTTTGTGTGTCATAAACACGACTTCACATGAACATTAAAATTATAGTATATAGCACAGAAATTTGCCTTAAAGTTGGTTTCGCATCGAAATTTTAAATTATTACCTATATAGTAAAAAATAACTCAAATTATAGGAGCGAAAAACTGATCTTCCAGATTTACTCTAGATTATAATTTTCCTATCTTTGTGTTATGCGCATCTGAACGCCAATCTATTTTCCAAGGTCAATTTACCCCACACTTTGATCTGAGTCAGACTTGACCTTATCCTGAAATAAAATCACGCCGCATATATTGGTTTTAATGCACTGATTAGATTGGAAGAACAAACTGAAACATCAATAATAAACAGAAACTCCCCAGGTGATAAAACTGGTCCTGAGATTTAACTTTCTCGAGGTCCTATACCGTACGCACTTAAGAAAATTAATTTTTACGTAGCATTTTGTTGCTCGGAGAGTGGTTTCAAATGCATTACTTTGAACCGCATTTCTTATTTTTGCTATGAAAGTTCTCTAATTAAACCTTAAAAATAAAGTAAGGCTACAAATAAAAAAAGTAATTATCATTGTAAACTAAAAAAATATCTAGTACACATTATTAGCATTACTACAAAACATTAAAACTGTAAATTTTTCAGTTCATTGGTAATAAAAATTACCGTATCACCAACTCACTCCTCTTAATTATACTTAGATATTATAGATGAGTGGAACAGTTAACTTATCTCGGTAGTGTTTTGGACCAACACGGTCAAAGTAGTAGGGACGTAAGGAGAAGAATTGCGCTGGGCAAAGAGGCTTTCACAAGGAGGAGGGAGTTGATGACGGGGACTTTGAGTAAGGATATTAAGAAAAGACTCGTAAAACATTTGATATGGAGCGTAGCTATGCATGGCGCAGAAACGTGGTCATTGAAGCAGGAGGATAGACGTAGACTGAAGGCTTTTGAAATGTGGGTCTGGAGAAGAATGCAGAAGGTGTAATGGACAGAGAAGAAAACAAATGAGGAAGTACTTGGTATGGTGGGCGAAGAAAGGGGTTTGTTGGGAGAAAACCTATGGAGGCAGGAAAATTGGATGAAGGGTGTATTGACCGGCAGTGGGATGTTGAACACTGTGATAGAGGGGAGAATGTTAGGCAAACGAGGAAAGGGAAGGAACAGGATAGGGATGTTGGACGGGATTAAGGGAGGAAGAAAGTACTCAGAGATGAAGAGGGACCTGATATAGAGTAGGATGATGGATTTTGTGTTTTGTTAGGAGTAATAAAATATTTGTTTGGTAGTTGTGTCCATCCAAAAACCTACCTTAACCGGTAGATTACCTAATAATAAATAATTATAGATGAATTTAAAATCATGAGGGGCATAATAAAAAAGGAATATGCACACGTGTTGCAACCACTGACAAGCTCAATAATGAACTTAGCGGGAATATAATTTGAAAAATAAATAGACAATTATATTTTAAACGCAATTACTTCTTAAAATACTAATAGCTAGAATCTAAAACGAATTATTTTCATGGAAAACAATCAAATTTGCAATTCAAGCCCCTTCTTTCCAGTAAATAAGTAAATTCACTCGAAAAGAACGCTCATGCACAGAACCGATTCTAGTGCAACTTCTGCTGCTTGTACTACTGGTTTTCTTAAAACTAAACGCTGGCTGAGCAGATTGGAGTTCTTTATGATTGTTTAACATTTAACACAGAAAACTGCTGTAAACGTTAAGAACATTAATCATATATCATAATATTACGCATACATATGAGGTCTAAGTAAAACATTCAGTTAGAATTTTTCTCGAAAAAATATTGCTTTGAATAGAAAACCTCTCATTAAAACTGTTAGGACAAAAAAGGTAAGAAAGACACGTAATAATTTAGTTATGGTATGTAACTTTGTCCTTGGTATGCAAAATGTAGCAATGTTTCAAAGAAACTCGATTATAGATTTAACATGTTCTTAGGGCCTTTATTCGTAAACTAGCGCAGGAACATAGGCCAGTTAAGACTTCATTCCTGATATTAAGTTCCATAAATTTTCAATCCAAGGAATAATTTCAATTCCAGATACAAAAATTAAAATTAAATTGAAGGCAAAAAGTGATATTAAAAACTAATTGGTCCCACCCAAACACTATACCAATGACACCTTCAAAATTATCTTAATTTGTAATAGTAAGGCAAACTTCCACATCAATATTCCGATGCATGAGCATACGATGTATAACGTAATGTGGAAGCTCCATTATTTAAGGGTCAGAATTTCACCACGGTAGCTTTGGCGTTCCCTTTTGACTCCTAAAACTCATTGATTGAATACATCCGCACCACTCTACTGCGGAAGTCGACACAAACGACAGTTTAATCTTAGATCTCCAAAAAGCTTCGATGAGGCGAGGGTCTTCTTCAATAGCAATTTACATCTCCCAAGGTGGCCGGCATACTTCCCTATTTAGATCGCTTATACTTCCCTCAAGAGGGCAATACACCCACGGTTCCTGTTCGACTTCCGACTGCGAACATAATCCAATCGTTTCCAACCATCCGGTATTCAAGGTGACCCGACACTCTCCGCTGAGCCCAGATCCGATAGTGAAATGGGGCGTGTTTATTAGATCGACATTCGTGGCTAAACTTCAAAAGGCGATATGCAAGGCACGCAAGCTAAGAAAGGAAGGCCTATGAGTGTAGGGGTGGGAAGTTTTAGTAGTAAGGTGAAGGAGTGGGAAGTTTTTCAATCAAATTGAACAAATCTGAAGGAAGGTTGCCAAATATCTTACCGAGAGGGCAAGATTCCCTGCGGGAGTTTTACCTACTTTGAGGAACCAGTGGAAATCCAGTCCTTAATGAGGGTTTCATTTGACTTTCGCGAACTGGTCAACAATTCTCGCCGGGCCACAATTTTCACTGAGTTGAATGCCGGTGTGCATTGAAAAATTATTTCAATAATGCAGGAAGAAATAATACAAGATACTTGTATTGTATTTAATGTTAATCATTTGTGATGTGGGCATTCAAACAAAACAAATGTATGCAAAAGTCATTTTACACAAGCTAAAGTCCTTTGCGTTACATTTAGTACCCTAATTCATGAAAAAAATCATGTCCTAAATTCAATGCGATCTTCAGGAATCATTGACGGTAACGAAAGTTTGCACAAAAATTAGACGCAAAACGATACTTGGACCAATATAAATGTATCGCAGAGTACAGTAATTCTTTAAGATATTCGCTTGTTCGTCTAGTAACCTCGTAAATTTACGCTAAATCTTAAGACCGTTACCATTGATTTTTCTCTTCACCGAAACGAATCTCGAGGGCAAAGAACAAAAGCATTAAATCACTCATTACCAAAACTCATATTCACTTCTATCTCCCCTATCACATATTCAGTTTTGAAATCCAAACTTAGTATTACAACTGAAGCACATTTTTCCATCCTAACCCTTCCTCTCTCTCATGATGATTTTTCCAGATATACGTAGGCACTAAAACGAAATTCACTCATCGCCTCAGCTGACTGAAATCAGAAGGAAGAAACTTGGCGCGTGTCTGGTATCGTCAGCCGACTGACTCTCAGAACGTAGAAAAGAGAACGGCGCCCACGGTACTCGCGGCCCCTGGCACCATCACCTCAGGGAACTGGGAGGAACGGCAGGAGGGTGGTGGCAGACGGACAATGGAACCCCTGCCGCCAGCGGAGTGGAAAGATGAGGAGCTCGGACTGCTCGCCACTGGGTCCCGGTAGACTCCCACCCCTGCGCCCATAAATCCTCCGCTGCCGTATTCATAACGGGGGATCCGGAGGCGCCGGCCGCGATGGGCGCCGGGACGCTCTCCTCTTCATCCCCGTCATCCAGGCCTACCCGGAGGAGGGGAACAGCGGTTGGGCTTACGGACGTAAGGAGACCTTTCACGAAACAATCCGAGTGCAACGGAAAAGTAATTACTGAGAAACCATTAGGCAAATGAATGGGGAGGGATGAAAATGGGGTGTCTTCGCGGGCGGAGCGCGAAGGGATTTCGCCATATGGGTGGACGTGGGGTGGGGGATGGCACCTCACTCCTGGGAGGAAGAGGAGTATGAGGGGTCACCTGCCACGCAGAAAAAGAAAATGATGGAGGGTGGGGGGGTGTGGAAGCTTCGATCCGTGCACCGCTCAAGTGGAAGATATCCAGACACCCGACACTCATTCTTCCGAGCTCACTCCGTCGATTAAAATCTCCTTCGCACAATAAGTCACCTGGAGGGGCGGCGGGGATTCACTTCCGCGCTGGGCTTTCAATCCAAAGGAGGTGCTTCTCAAGAGATTTACTGTACGGTTATGCACAATGCAAAGGGAGCATGTACAAATTTTTAAACTAAAAAAAATGGTGGCCAAATAATTTACATGGAAAAATTCACTCGCGGAATCGAAAATTCACGACCTGCCTCAGACCTTCACTCGGTTGAGCGAATGGTGATAGTTATGGACCAGACATTCAACGCATGACGCAAAAAAGGGAAGTGATTTTACTCCAATGGAGGGAGCGATACAATAAAAAAAAGATAGCCGTAGACGTTTAAACACTGAACCACAATGGGAATGGGGATTTAACTATTTGATGTCATCTCAAATGGACAACGTAGGCACTGAAATTTAAATCCCCCTACCCCGATTAATTCAAGGATGTACAAAAAATCATGAAAAAAATGCAAAAGCAGTCCCAGGCCATTTGCTTCGTCATTTAAATCCTCACTCAAATTTGCTCCCTTTAACTAAGTTATTTCGGCGTAGGTATGTACTACGCATTTCCTTTATAATGAGCTTGTGAAAGGGTGAACTTGTATATGCCTAATTATAAAATCATGTTGAGGCGCTCGGCGTTGGTTTGTTGCAACCATTAACTGTAAAGTTATGATGTTGAGAAATTTAATCATTCATTATCTTTATTTTTTATATAATACGCTGCTGTCTCTAAATTAAGTTATTTTGCGGGATATTGTTAGATGCGAGTCAACCAAAAGCTAAAAAACCAAATTGTTTGGTCAAGTTTTCCTCTTTGACAACAAAGGCATCCTTAGAATATTAGTCAGTAATATGCTAAGGGCATGCCGATATTTTTGAAAAAAAAAAGATAGAAGGAAAATATCTAACGCGGCAAGGACAAATGGAAATAACTAAATACACGATAATTTTTCCCGATTGCAAAATGGTCGAGTTAAAATAAAAATGCGATAAAGTCAACGGGGAGCAGAAAAAATGAAATTAAAGGTTATCAGTTTTGAAAATAAAGTTTATTTATGCTTAATCTCGAGTTAACACAGAATATAAACTTACGTTTCCTTAGGTGTTTGCTCACCACTACATCAAGGATCGGAAAGCTTAGAAGGTAAAGACATAAAATCCACTTCCGTGTTTCCGCGATGGTGCGATTCCATAGCTTATTTCTATTTTGCGACTGTCTGTGATGTGGAACTACTGCATGCGTCAAATCTCTCTACAATCGACTATCTTTACATACGCTAGACTCCACAAAGCACGAGAATTATTGGGGATCGGAATGGTGCGGTGACTAACTCACTGGCTTCCCACCGAGAGGGCCCGGATTCGAATCATGGAGACGACAGTTTTTTTTAGTGATATCCTGATCCCTTCATGCGGTGCTTTCTGAGAGCACTTCGAGTGAGTACGCCGTCCGTCGGATGGGACGTAGAGCTGTGCGCCTTAAGTTAAAAGTAGGCTAATGCCGACGCCGGATTTCTCACCACCCTTCCTTTCCCATCCATCCCTAACGGCGCAAATGACTTTAGCGGTCGGTTGCCTCCCCTAAAAACTAGTTCTTCTATTAGATGCAACTATGAAGGCCATTGGGGTTTTTGTTTAATGGGTAGGCTACGATACAGGATTACACATAACTCCACGTACGGTTTCTAAAGTGTTGTCTGATACCATTATAAATATTACTTTCACGTGAAGCGAGGAATGATCAGAAGAACTCCGCCCAGGAAAGTAAAAATACATAGGGCATTTTCGTTATATTTTACCTTAAATATTTACAAAAAGTTTTTCATCATAAAAATTGTTTTCACGCTTAATACTGATTATCTCTAATATTATCATCAAGCATTTATTCGTACCTTTCTAACATAATCATGAAAAGAGCTTTCCACTCCAACAACTACGCATAATACCATAACTACGAAACATTTTATTAAAACTTTCATCCATACTTTTTAATAAGACTTCCACCAAACTGTAATCCACAATCTCCATTGCAAGTCGAAGTAGACACTATTTTACTCAAACACGCTTTGAGAAGTACTCCAGAGAATGAGAATTCCAAAGGGAAATCAAGTATGACAAGAGATTTCAGCGCAAGTTAACGTTGGTGGAAAGAAAAAGTTTCCCATGAGAGAGCAATGTGAGATTTGCTAGAAATCAATCCTAGGATAGATAGATTTTGATAGTGATTTCGAAGCCAACAAATGGTAAACCAAACACACCAAATATAATAATATATAAATATCCATCCTGTTTCATTTTATTCGGGACTTAATAGGCAGTTGTGATAAAACTGGCTAGCGAGCGCGCGTCGATATGAGAAACCCCAAGCGCTATGGCGTGAGGTACGAGATAAATTAAGTAATTAATGCAGAGGAACAACAACATCTCCCGTCGCCTTCATTTCCTTACCTCAAGCTTTAAGTGGGCGCACACAAATGCTCATCTCGCGACCCCCCCCCCCCTTCCCCACCCAAACCAACCCGATAAAATTCCTCCTCATTAAATTCTCACGCCTTCGGTGTTGAGCGCCGCGCCAACTCCCTTTCAGTATAGGGCCCGAGTCAGCTGATGCTCATCGAATCAATCGGCGGTAGCTGGTCGCTTAAGAACCGACTTAAAGCAGCCCTCGACGACGGGCGTATTATAAGGATTAGGGCACGAGGAGGGGAGACATTCAAGCACAATCCCTATGAGACGATGTGGCGGGAAGGCGGAACAATTGAGGGCCGACTCGCGAGTCCTTGACGCACTTAAACTATTCAGCTTTGTTATCCCTATTCTGAAGGTGCGCTCCTTATTTGAAAAGGTGGGTAATTAGTGAGCACTCATGAAGGAACTACTTCGGTGAGGGAAATTTTTTTCTTTTAAATGCGGCCGTCGGAACTCCTCTGGATGCGTCCTGAGGATGGGGCACATTGAGAACGGAATGAAAATTGGCCATAATTGGCAAGGTTTCTTCTAAGATGGAGAAAACTATTCCTCTCAAACGGGTTAAGAATTGGGTTACTTTCAATAATACTCTCATTCCCAAGCCGCAGTCAATCGTTTAAGTGCTACTCATTCTCAGATATTCGATAATTTTATCGGAACCAATTTAATACTAAACATCCTTGATTAAAGACATTTGCACGTCAAAATGCCCCGAAATTTCTATTTGAGCGTTCTAAAAAGAAGAATTTAGTCCGATGCGTTTCTTAGTTTCATTTTTATAAGTGTCGTTACAATGCTTTGAAGGTAGCATTTAAACTTTCAGATCACACAAGCGTGAAAGGGGGACATCCCAGAATTCCGAGACCTCTTCCTGAAAATAACTCTAGGATGTTTGATCATGAGAAGAAAAATTTTATTTCTGATTCAAATTACGATATAAAAGAAAGCTATTTCATTCATTCAAAATTGTTCTAAAAGTTTAGAAATCGTCTAAAATCTGATGAAAGGCTTGGTAGGGGAGTCTCATGTGTCACCAAAGATACAGACAATTATTAAAGGCTAAATAGAATTCATATGAGTTAATTATGACACCGAGAGAGTAGTTATAACCCCTATTCACGTCAATAGCGAGAACAAATAAAAATTCTGAAGGTGACGACTCTCGTAAATACCAATAGAGAGAATCCTTCCTTCCTTGCAGATCCTGTGGTAATCGAGATGGACATTAATAAAATAAATCATTACAATTAGTCGAAAATTATCATCTCTTCCAGTTTTTATCATGGATATAGTGGTATAAGAGTAGTTTCTCCTATTAATTTCTGGCCTAAAATCTTTTACCACACGTTACCATGGCCAATTTCAGCCAATAAGTATCTTTAAGGGTCGCCACACTGCACACAAAACTAGTATGTTTTATGAAACATCTAAAATTACCCT
The DNA here is from genome assembly GCF_022747635.1 of Hetaerina americana. Classification (NCBI taxonomy): domain Eukaryota; kingdom Metazoa; phylum Arthropoda; class Insecta; order Odonata; family Calopterygidae; genus Hetaerina; species Hetaerina americana. The sequence goes on along the minus strand of NW_027287538.1, from coordinate 36,903,364 downwards.
TTGAAAATAACGTACACCGACTTGTGTACCAAAAATGTACAACCGAGAATGCTATTTATTACATAAGGCTCCACAGTGAACATATGTATGTATTCTATTTAACGTTTATCAGGAGTCATATATTATTTGTACATAGAAAATCATTAATTTTCATCAGTGGATTCCCACTTGTTTATAATAAATAAACTTATGACATAATTCTCCCGTGAAAGAAGGAAATCAATTCAACTGTCAAGAAAGAGTCTTAAAGTCGCTCAGAGAGTTCATTTTACAGTTGCCTCTATTTACAGCGAACTATAACGACAAGGGTACATACCAGCGACTACACTACGGTATATCAGTACTATTATAATATAAATATTATCCGGAAGCATCGAATATCGGTATATTTTTCCCTTCCCTCGTTTACCATCGCAAGCCATTGGATGATAACGTCTAATTCTAGACTTATTACAATGCAAATTACTATGCAACGGAATTAACCAACACGAAAGGAGATTCGGATGGGTGCGGTATCCTCCGCTTTCCATGCCGGGGGCCGAATTCTGAATCTCAAAGAAAGCGGTATTTTGGTGGTATTCCAATCCCTGGCTATGATTCATGCAGGAGAGCGGCTCAAATAGAGTGCGTCGTGTGTGACGTTATGATGTTGAGCCCGTTGGTGCCATTCTCTAAGAGTAGGCTAATGCCGATGTCACGATATTTCCATCAACCTTTCCTTCTCTGAAATTCCGTCATTCTGAATGGGCGATAACCTCACGGTACCTTCCGCAATGAGTAGGCAGCCGCCGATGACTTCTGCATCACCTTAAAATCCAACCTACCGCCCAATTACCCATCTATCCCTAATTGTACCAATAGGGAGTCCCTTTTACTTCCAAACCTGTCGGTGGTATTTCCAGATGACTGCTTGAGCTACTACAGCAGTGAAAACATGTAGTAATAAAATAAAGGATACAACTTAACGTGTCAACAGGTACGAAAATGGTATTTTTTATCCACTTTCAAAGAGCAGACTTTAAGCAAGACATAAACATATCAACGAGATATTTTATTTAAAATGATTAACTTTATAATACTTGTTAAGCAAAGAGACATTTTAAATTTACATTAATAATAAAACCCAAATTGGTTTTTATATTTACTTGGCAAGTTTCCTAAATTATTTAAGAGCAAATTTTTTATTTCAAACTAGGAAATAGAAAATAAAAAAAATTAAAGTAAACTATACTGAGATACTGAAACATTGGTATGCTAGGCATAGCGGTGTTTCCACGGGAAAATTAATGGTATTAATGCCTTCGTTTGTATCAAGAGGAAACACTATATCTAAAATATGTCCTTGCAATTTAGCATTGTAACAGCCGTACAAGCATAAAACATACGCTTGTTTCTAATGGAGGTCGTAAAATAGCAAATTTGCGCAAGGGATGAGTTTTTACAAGTAATCAGAGGAAACAAGCTAGACATTGAAGTTCCTCGCGTAACTGTTCGTCGAGAAAAATAGACATTTTCTGACGATTAATTCAGTTTCCCAAAAACGATAATAATGTGGAAAGAGTTAATTTCTCAAATATTCGCAAAATTCCTGTCGAGGCACTGGGCTCTACCCTATCACTATTCTACTTCTTCCCTGTATACCATTAGAGAGCTTTTAAAAACCAAAAATTGATAACCTCTTCCAATTAATACGCTTCGATCGACTTAGAAGAAGAAGAGACAGCAACGTGCGAAAATATGGATTTCGAGACGGAAACTCCCCTCAGTTAGTTAGCAGAAACGAAATATTAACTTCAGTTTGAGTTCTTACTCCGGCAAGAGTTCCTTAGGTAACCCAGGTAACCACTACATTCAGCATTAATGCTTGAAATAAATTGAAAATCTGGGTGGAATTTCTTCTCAATCGATTGCATCTTTTATCTAAATAACACTTCATCTCCCTCCCCAAGTCATAAAAAATCTTCCAGCATATGACATACTGAGTTAATTTCAAAATTCCCACATAATTTTGGACCATGCAATTCAATTGTCTGTAAAAATAAATATATTTAATTGAAAAGCAAAATAAAATTTTTGACAGTCCTACATACCTTCCAACTACGCACAGATATTTCTTAGCGGAGCAACTTAATTTAACACTTTTTTCAAAATATACGTGGCCTTAAATACAATAAATAGGCGTGGCGCAGCTCTACTTAAAAACTTGCTTCCCAGTATGATGGCAAGGAAAGGAATTTCTGTAATATAAGCTAATCATTGTTCATGTTCAGAATCATTTGTTTCTAATACCTTTAGGCTTAGTTTCCATCCACCAAACATACTTCACACTTGGACGTTTGAATGACGTTTAGTGATTAATAAAATATTTGTTCCATAATAAGTTAGCTTACCCCTCTAAAATTGAGACTTAACTTTGAGAGCTTAACCTTAAAATGCGTCAACGGACATTATGGCAGATGTTACGCTACCAATTTCGTATCCCATTTGTTTCTCAAAGCCTTTTCTCGGTGCAAAATTTCAACAGAAACCTTCTTGGCATGATGGCGATATGTCTGTCACTGCGACCTCACTAATCTGTCATTCAGAGAACTCGTTCAATGGCATGAAGCTCCCCGCTTCGCTGTGTTGACAACATTGGTTAGTTGTCTTATTGTTTCAGGTTGCAGTGGTATCATCAATTATGCTAAAAGGAATCGCTCTAATAATTATTCTTTTGACTATACTAAATAACTAAATTTGGAAGTATCTAGGACCTGGCTAGTGCTGGCAGAAATCAATTGATTTATAAAATTTGCCTCTTTAAGTCTCCTTTAGTATGCGTGAGATCTAAAATTTTTAGATACTCGAAAAAGTAAGCTAAGTAAGTATGAATGGGAGGAACACCGAATAACTACAGATCTACTAATCAAATTCAACAACGTACCCATGCAAGGATATAGCGAGATCATTTTCACTCAAAGTACATGATAGCCAGTGTAGTAAGGATTAATATAATAAAATAACATGCAGGCGTTCGATACACGAAACGCATACGCGGGAGCCTTACATCGGAAGTAATACTTAAACGCCTACGGACAAATTTTATTGCGCAGTCATTAACCATCGCAATAATCACAACGCAGTGTAATGAATGCAATCAAGAGCAGCGAAATAAAGCAACACAATTATCTCTTTTTATATGCTCCAGTGGAAAATTAAATTTGGACCTTAATTTCCTCTACCCTTTGAAGGTACAGAGAGCATATTCAGGCACTAACTGACCGGAGTAAGATAGTCCAAAATTTTCTAAATCTCTTAATATTCACGCTGCAAGGGGTATAAATCTATCTGAAATATTTCTCACTTCGGCACAGTTTTCTAACTATTTTTTTCTAAGCATGAGGAAAACGGTTGGTAGCAAATGACATGGGCTAGCTTTTCGGCGGTCACCGTCTTTAATCAAGGGAGGGTAAAAAAAACGGTATTTTAATTTGTGGATCATCAAAGACGATGATGTTGGCGTTTAAAATTCTGAAAATTAAAGGATAAGCAAAAAGAGAGATAAAATACGAGCAGATTCTTTCTAGGCCTCCATATACCATGGTCATAAGCAGGTAATTAGATGTTATCGGATGTTTTCAGACGCCCATTGACAGTTATTTGCTGAAGTTTCCTCCTTAATTCTTCACATTCTTAGCCAGCCGAAACGAATGAAAATTACAAATATTTCTGGAATAACTGATCAGATTCAAACTAATATGCTGCTTAGTCGGCTTTGATAGCCACATAAAAAAAGTGATCTCACTCCAGTCGAAGCTGCTACGAGATAACGGAGAACTTCGGAGGATCACCCAAGGGGACGGACGCTGGAGGTGTGTCTAAGACCATACGACCGTAAAAAAGGGCACAAAAAATCTTATGCTAGACTCTACCGAATGAGATCGTACTTCTTTGAAACTAGAGGATCTAGGAATATGCGTATAAATAATGCCATAAGACATTTTATTTCCGTCAAATTAGCCCTATATGCTCTTGCATTCGATTTGAGCCTAAAATAGAACAAGATGTAAAAATCAAAATATTTTTGAAATATCTCTCGTGCAAATGAGCCCTGAAATTCCGGCAGAAAAGCAATCCCAAAATTAATAATGTAGAAATGAATATAAATTATATTATCCTTCAAAATCGGTTATCGGAGGACACGCAAAATTTGTTGATCCACACATTTAAAGTGTACGTTCTGTTACGTCAATTTGAATAGAAAACTAACCAAATAATTTACTACTTTTGGATCAAATGTTAGTGATGAATATGAATGTTTGTTTGGGATTCTCCTGGAACCAAATTGCCATATGCACTCATTCCCCCAGACATACGGATTATCAGAAAAGTGAAACAAACCATTCGAGGGGACCACGGAAGGTCGACTACATTTTTCAGAAATGGAACACTAACCTCACCTACACCGTGGATGGGGAAAAAGAGAGCGGAAAACCTCAAAACTCACCGGTTTCCTCGTCGAGGATCTTAGCGTCGGCGACACCGAAGCACAGGGCGGAGAATAGGAGGGCGATGGCGGCAGGAGTGAACCGGGGGGCGAGGAGAAGCCGTCGGCGGCGGCGACCGGGGAAGCGGCGGCGGGCCGACGACGGGCCGTCGTGGAGTCGGTGGTCGGTGGACGCCGAAGCGCCTTCCGAGGTGTCCATCATCGCTGGCGCTGGAGGACTCTTGGATCTCCCCGCGTACACTTTAAGGATACGACTGAAAGGTGGGTGGATGGGTCATATTATGCAACTGACCCTCAGTCGAAATCAGGCGCCCGAGAGGTATAAATAGATGACTATAATACATATACGCAAGATTTATAATCCACAATCACTTGCGAGACACAGACACATCCATGAGCGCGCGCACACGCGATCGAAAACTGACGTCGGGGAAGATTATTATCGAGCACAGGAATCTCCCAGCTCGTTCGAAACTTAACGAAGGAATCCGGAGTTGGAATTGGAATTCACACACTGGTTTAAAACAATTAAGGAGATTGAACCCCTCTCTCCTAATACGGTTTATGGGTAAATCAAGGGTTTTGTTTCAATATCCATGAACTCCCAAGAAACAATGCAGGTCAAACTTCCTCGCACACACTCGACGATGGCTAAGTGAACAGAATGGGCGGGACTGGGAGATGGGCGGGAAGTTCGGGAGCGGTTGCCGTGGCTGAAGCAACCGATTCCTCAGGAGTCTCACAACGAACAATGGGCACAGAGAACACTTGAGCACGGTAGAGGGCTAAACCAATCATCTCCCGCTCAAACTCCTTTCGTACGCAAAGCACTAATTGAAACCTCTTACCTAAAGTAATAAAGAATGCGATGAATGAGAAATGATTTCAAATACCACATTAGCTTTAGCAGAGACTGTTTTACCAGATAAATTTAATTTTATTATTGTCTGAACTACGACATATTATTTAGGAAGAGAAAAATGACATTTATTTATTCAATTGATTACCATGTTTCACTAGTTATCATATCTTGTCCCTTCAATGGATAACACGATGAAGAAAAATCACGGATACATTTAGGCCTTAATACCAGACGCCTATCGAGCCTCGAGTATGACGGACAGTGAGCGAAGACCCCGGTGGAAAAGGCATCAGTCGGAGAAACACAAAGCCACAAGCGTCAGAAAAGAATTTCAGGAAAAATCTTTAATTGAAAATAATGTCAGGCGATTCATAATATTCCAAAATGAAGTCCTAGTCTTCGTCGTTTTAAAAGAAATTATAATAAAAAAGCGAACGTCACTTTCTTGTCCCAAGAAGTTAGGTGGTGATAAGAGTGCCTTTCCCTTGGCACCGTGAGTTCGTCTTCGAAAGTGTAAACCCTTAGTTACGATAATCTGCAAGGATTACCCTTTCAATCATGAAGCAACAAGAATCCACAGTCGATGGGAAGAACTGAGATATATTCCCATTCCAGAAAGTACGATCATCAGTCGAAGTTTGAGGAATTTAAATTGAGAAACAAGCTTATTCAATCTCCTGATCTTCACATGTTTGTGTCACCGGAAACGAAGAGCAGGCCACATAGCCACGGGTCAAGGGCCCGCGGACTGTTTTGACAATTGGAATGGGATAATTTTCCCATCAAGTCAAATCCGAGTGGTGTGAACTCCGGGTGCTACGTGTTCAGGGTGGCCCTCCGCAACCCGGGACCGAGCAAGTTGACCGGGCGATCACTCTTTCCGAAACTTTTACGCGCCCTACTTGATTCGTAGCACGAAGAAGCCACCCTCGTACACGTCTCACCGCCGAACGCCTGAATATCTCCGGCAAACTGATGAGTGGGATTTCTAGCCTCCCGTGAGAATTGTTCACTGGTACACGAACACACACACGCGCGTAAAAAAACCACCACACGAGATGGAAAATTGAAAACAAGAAACGGGCGTAAAAATCTTGGAAAAGAAATAATAAATCTTCACTGAAATGAGTTACATTCCCGATCTAGTTTAGGCATCGGATGATAATAAATGTATCACTCAGGTTCTCTTTCTCTTTCGCATCTCTGAGAATTGGAGAAAATTAAAGATGAGATTTTCATTAAATGGCCGGGATTCCAAAACAAAACGTTTTCCTGAAGAAAAAATATTCCGATGGAAAAAAATCAAATTACATTATCCTTTACAAGAGTTTTTTTTTCTTTCGTGATAATGGCAACACTTAAAAGAATGGGGAGGGGTCTTTCTTGAAGCCGGCTTTACGAGGAAAAAATTCGAAAATCCTTTGACGGGACAAGGCCCGGCGCTGGTTGATGGAAGAACAGAGCACAATCGCTGGCACAACAGAAGCGCGAACTGTTTTTAAAACTCTCTCGACTCGCCGCCGATACCTTCAAAAGACACGACGTCGGTCCGATCACTGCGGCTGCCTCCCCAACGACTGACTGGTCGCGGCTGCGAACGAGACGATGGGCGCGCTGCGGGAACGCCTTCGCCGGCCTCGGTCGACGGCGAAGGGCGGCGCTGCTGCAGCAACGACTGTCAGCCGCCAACTTCCCCTCAATCTTCTCTCTCTCCGTCCCCTACCATCCCCTCCCCTAAATGCCTCACACCCTTCCCTACCTATCGCCCCCACCCTCGCCCCCTTCCCCACATTCCCTCTCTATCCACCCCCTCTACACTCTACCCCTCCCCCTCGCAAGGCCAATCGCAACCTACCCCGAACGGCGCCGGAGAGAGCCGAGCGGCTACGAAAGGTCGTGTGCGCCCCCTCCTCCTTTCGGAACCTCCTCTGCCTCCGGGATGGACCATCACACCTCTCACACACCCATCCCCCCCGCGCTCTTAAGACCCCAGAGAAACCAAAACCCTCTCTCCTTACCAACACGACCGACCGACCGACCACCCTTCAAAAAGCGGTCCTTACATTTCGCAGTGTTTTACAGTCGGCCTGGATTTGTTGTTAATGATACGATACAATAGGGCATACTCATTGTTAAAATAAAGATCTGCGGCATTAAGAACTTATATGCTCGTGAAGTGTTACTGCGTGTGGCACGGACAGGATTTGAACAAGAAACTGTAGGTATATTTAAAAAATACACCTGTAACAAATATTTGTAAGCCACATTTGGCGTTCTGAATTAGAAGCCTGTAAGGTTTTTGTCCCAACTGCTACGTTTCAATGTGGATGAACCTAAAAGTTTAAGCACATTAAAGAATAAATTAAGAATTACCATATACTCTCAGAGAGATTCCTGAGAGTCTGTTATCGCGTTTACATGAAATACATCTCTGAAGTATTTTTTAGGCTAACTTGTAAAAATATTATAGACGAATACATATATTTATGAAATGTGTTTTGGAAAATGGTTACCGATGGAAACTGATACGGGATTTGTAACTTTCATACCTGCTCGCTTTTAGTGCATGAGGCAAGCATGAATTAAAATTTTCAAAAAAATGGCAAAATTAAATATTTATGTTAAGTAGACTACCGTTTAAGGCAGTTTTTAGATGGTCAGAGAAAAGACGGATGCATTGCCTCTCTCAAAACAACCTGACACCCGCTCACTTCAACAGGCCTGCATTTTCATGTATCTTGTTCGCTTGCCTAACATCCTACACTCTAGCAGTCTTCGACATCATTTCTCAAGTCAAACTGCTTTGAATCCTGTCTCCTTTGGATTTCTCCCTACCTCCCTTTTTCCTGTCTCCTTTGGATTTCTCCCTACAATCCCATCGGTTTTCTTTCTGTTCATTTTAATTTTTCATTCCTTATTCACTCCCACATTAGTAAAAGCCTCCAGCTTATGCTTATAATCCTTGCTCACTTGATTTTTCCCTCCAATTTTAACTCGCAACTTAGATTTCGTCTTTCCTGAAAACCGTATTCCCTTTTTTTATTGGCATTGATTTTCATCCCACATCTATCGCATTGAATTTCCAATACACTCTGCAATGCTTCAAATCCTTGGCTAACTGACGGGCTAAAGCTTTATCATCGACAAACGAAGCTATTTTATGTATTCCCGACTGAGTTTCATTTCCATCTCCGGTTCTTCCCATGCCTTTTTTACCATATCCAATTTTAAATGGGAAAACTCACCTTCTAATATAAATAATACAGAATTTACTAAATGTAGAATAAAATACCCGAAATATCGGAATAACACCAACGAAGGAAAGCCAACACAAAATATTATACAGATAAAACTAAATAAAAAAGGTTAGCGTGGAGAACATATGGAGTACTCGTACTTTAAACAGTTTAACACGGGGGGAAAATCCAGTAAAAAAGGATGAAGACCGGAGAAGGTATTTTGGTATCTAAGTTCTGTTAAAGTAATCATTTCCACTTCCTCTAAAAATTTCACTGAAGAGATAACTTGCCTGACACATAATTACAAGACGCCACTAAATTAAGTAAATATGAAGGACCAAATAAATAGTATAGAAATAAATCTAGGGATGAGGATGGAATTTCAAAGATTTTTAACGAAATGGACATCAATCCTAGTAGACACGATGGGATTATAATGATGTACCTGAAAAGGTGACCCAATAGCATTCCTGTGTTAAGAGATATTGTTTACAATCATTCAATATCCAATGAAAAAATGCATATGGTATAAAAAAGCTGTAATAAGACCTATATACAAAGATGAACCTCACAAAGATTTAAATAATCATCAAACAATGACGATACTATCGGCCATTTCAAAAATCATGGAAAGGTTTCTGACAGACAAATTATTGGATTTCATTTACAAGTATGAAAAATATAAAAAATTCAATTTGGTTCTAAAGAAATATAGGAACAACACCAGTCTTTGAGCTAGTAAATAACAGTGTTGGAGGTACAATTGATTGGAGGCTTAACAAGGTAAAAAAATTCATAGATATTCGAAAAACTTGTACAGTTGCTCACGATGCAATTTTTAAAAAACCTTTACGCGGCTTGCATTCAACAATATAAACAGTTGAGGAGAGCTATCTCAGAATACTAACTTCACGTGGCTTGAATAATCATACTTTGCAATTAGAAATCAATTACGTTACTTGCGGCTTCGCTAATTGACACACCAGAAATGGATTGGAATGAGAATACAAAATTTTCATCCAATTAATCACAGGTGATATTGTCGATTTTATTGCGTTTTACAAAGAAAGTTACGCTAAATACTTCACACATAAGTACTCAGATTTACTTAAAATAGGACCACGGTTAATTTGTTCTATTCAATTAAAATAATGGTGGATACTGAGCGATATTTGATATACTAATTAACGTATACTAATAGAAATTTAAATAAATTACGATAATAAAGCATTCGCCAAAACTTCAATTTAAATAAAGTCTAATGCTGAAAACATCCAGCATTTAATAGTAAATAATTTAATTTTTTATTTCATTTTCAATTTAATTATTTAATAATAAAAATATTAGTAGTGACATCAAAAATAAAAATATTACCGAAATTAAATCTGGACCATCTTGACGGACATCCGTATATGACGGATGAAGAGGGTACAGCATGAATTAAAACTGGACATTAAAAGACTGAATGTTAGGCATTCCAGAGAAAGGTTTGCCGCAGACATATAGTGAAAACTGAGTGGCAGAGAAAGAAAATAATCTTAGGAAGGCATACAGATGTAGCTGAGCATCAACACATGCGAAAGAGAACGGATGCCATACGACCGTGGGATACAGCGTAGAGAAAAAAGTGCAGGATGCATTAGAAATAACAAAAAAGCCAAAGAAACCCAGGAAAATTAATAAAATTACAAATGGAATAATCATTGCCATGAGCGCAAACACTGCCACCGTTTACGACACGTCGAAACTCGCGGGCACATCCAAACTTTTCTCTCGCCTTCACCCATATGTTGATCGATCTATACTGGGAAGGAAAATATTTGCGAAGGCAATTGATTTTCAGTGGAAGAGACATCGGAATTTCATATCGATGGGAGAAGGATTCCCTCGTCGAACCGATAAAGGGGTCGATCGCGAATGGGACTCTTCGAATGGTATCCTTTTCATCCTCACACCACCTCACGAACCATCCTCCAACTCTCATACCCCTAGTGCGTTCCTACTAATGCTCTCCCTCACCTTCTCACACCGTCTCTCCTAACCTACGGCAGGAGGAGGACCCAACCACTCCCGCCACTTCGACCTCCGCCACTTCTCAATGGAAAAGGACCAATATTTGCCTACCTGCCTCCCGCTCGACTACTACTACATGTCGCCGGGGTGTGGGCGGGGAGGGAGGGTGGCGGAGGGAGACGGCAGAGAGAGGAAAAAATACAATGCCACCTCCTTCCTTTTCAGTCCCCAGGATTTTATTTCCTTTCTCCGCGCACATTTTTTCCCCCCACATTCCCCCCCACTTACTTTCCTTCCCCCTTGCGATTCTCGTTTTTTTTTCTTTGTTTCGAGACACTTCCAATATGCACCTGTTGAGAATGTTGGCTCTGGGTGGGTGGTTGGATGCTGGGTGGGGGGTTGGAAGGGGGTAAAAAGTGAGCAGAAAAGAGGGGGGGGGAATGAAAGAGTGTTCCCGAAATTTCAGGACAGTTCTCCCCCTTCCCCTTTCACTGTATTCCCTGATTGGGTATGGTAGGACGGGATACTCTTTCCCCGCTTGAAAGGCGAAGGAACCTTCCGTGACCGGAGAATGTTATTTTTTCCTCCCTGATCTATTTCCAGAGTTCAACGTGATCGCTTCCCCCTTTCGATCGACTTAATGCATTTCGCCTCAACCGAATGACTCTAATCTAAAGGATTTTCCCGCGATTCCCTCTTTCTGCGCCGTGAATTTCGCAGAAAAAATACCTATATTTTTCTTAGGAAACCTAGGGAGACGAATTACGTGTCGTAAAGTTGATTCCAGGATAGGATTTGGAAACCGAAATTCTAGTTCCATATTGTTGCGATGAGGCATCATTCCCCCTGGGATAACATTTGATTGAGAAATAGGCGTATATGAGAAAATTTTTCGCTTCGTTTAACTCTAGTGGTCTTCACTCTAACATCAAAAGAGAAGAGGAGAATGATAGACATACGAGCAGTTTTTAATAAGAAACTCGTAAGAAGTTTTTAATTAGTCATTTTGGGTCTATGTACATGGTCTAAAATATTTTATGGTAATGGACTTGGGTCCGTCGAAATCCTTCCCGCATTGATAAGGAATGTGGTTTCCTAAAAGAGAAATAGCAATGTATTCGCCCACTGGATTTTATAGAGGCTGCTGCAAGGTACCTAATGATGACGCATTAGCATTGAAACTAGTCGTTTAATGGACGATTACATTGTGTTCCTTATTTCATGAGGATTAACTTCCACATATTTGAACCGGAAACCATCGGACTCAGTGTGGGTTCCACTTAACTACTACTGATTTAGGTCGTGAAATTGTTTTTAAACATTTATTTAGTAAGTTTAGAGAAAAAGAGGCCAAAGATGACGGAGGTGTTTGGAATTCTGGAAACTAACTATTATAGACGCTCAGTGAATAATACAGGGTTCGTCCGGAAAATAAGTGTACTGAGCTCAGGAAAAAAAATTTATTACACTTTTACATATCTTAAGCTAATATTCCTCAAAATAGGACCCTTGTGAGTCGATACACTTGTTCCAGCGGCGTTCCCATTCCTGGAACGCTCCCGCGAAGGCATCATCGGGAACCTCTCGAAGACACGTCGTCACGGCCTCTTTGACGGCGTCCTAAGTCCCGTATCGCGTTCCTTTCAAACTCCTCTTTTTCTTCGGGAACAGAAAGAAGTCCGGTGGTGCCAAGTCCGGGCTGTAGGGCGGGTGCGGCAACGTTGCCACGCCGTGTTTGGCCAAGAAGTCCGACACGACAAGCGCGGTGTGAGACGGCGCATTGTCGTGATGCAGCCGCCAGATGTTTTTGATCGCTGGCCGGACGCGGGCGACTCGTTTTCGAAGCCTGTCGAGCACTTGGACGTAAAATGCAGCATTTACAGTTTGTCGTTCAGGTACAAATTCGTAGTGGACGACTCCCCTTTTGTCAAAAAAGACAATGAGCATCGCCTTGATCCGAGATTTGCTCATGCGAGCTTTCTTTTGACGGGGTGATGATGGGGTGTGCCACTCCGCACTTTGTCTCTTCGACTCCGGATCGTACTCAAAGATCCACGTCTCGTCACCCGAAACAACGTTCTCTAAAAAATGTGGATCATTTTTGCAGTGATCCGCAAGTTGTGTCGCGATTTCCAAACGATTGAGTCTTTTATCATCACTGAGCACTTTCGGTACCAACTTTGCACAAATTTTTCGCATCTGTAATTGGTGCCTAATAATCTCGTGCACTATTGTTTTTGGCACATTACACTGCTCTGCTATCATCCGAACACTAAGACGACGATCAGAGTTCAGTACATCGCGAACTTTTCGCACATTTTCGTCGGTGAGTGTCGTTGATGGGCGTCCAGGCCGTGGTTCGTCGTCGACCTCTTCTCTGCCCTCCACGAACATCTTGTGCCACCGAAAGATCATGTTTCTGGACATGGCTGACTCCCCGTAAGCCTGGTTAATCATACCGACAGTTTCGGTAGACGATTTCCCAAGCTTTACCGCAAATTTGATGGAATAACGCTGCTCCAAAAACTTCGGCATCGCGTTCCGTGACGTGGGTCGAGCGTGGAGGTTCGCGTTAACAGAGCTCCTCACTACACCACAGCTCAGAGCCGACTGCCTTTTTCAGCGTCGCTTGCCAACATACCCCCTTCCAATCGCAGCCCGTCAGAGCGGTGCTGGGCGCGCCTGGAGCGGCGGGAAAAAATCAGTACGCTTATTTTCCGGGCGAACCCTGTGCATAAATTTGAATGAACACATTGTTTGCCAAGGAACTTTCCCTAAAATCATTTAAATTTGAACAAAAGTCTGTGCAACTTCTAAATAGGAATACGATAGGAAAAATGTGCTTGAAATATATGCCATTCAAGATTTTGTTAAATACCATTCGCTATTTGGGAAAAATATGCATTCAAATACGATTTCAGAGTAATTCTATTGCTTTCATGTAATCGGGTATTACTGAGATCCAAATACCATTGCAGGCTTAACCTTCTACACTGCAATGAGTATTCATCAACAACAAAGGATTTTTATTTTACCATTTTTCACTATACGAAATAATATTGCATGACATCAAACATGATAGAACCCACATTTAACTTTGTCTCACATTAAAAAAAATGGATATCCTTTAAATTACATTGTTCAATGAGGGAATACTAGGAAGAGAGATAGGCATTTTCAAAATAGCAAATCAACAGGACATTTGAAAGGTCGGTTATAGAGCTGTGCTGGTGCAACCGCAAAGAGTTCCAAGGTGTTTTACTATCAAGAGCGTATTGAGTCAGTCCGCATGTGTAGAGGCGTTTTTATGATTTCAACATTCACAATGAATATTAATTTCAATTATAGGAAACATTATTTTAAACTGAGTCTGAATTCCTCTAATATCCCAGAGACTTTTTCACGTTATCCTTAGCGCAGATGCCCACACAGAGGGAACTCTCGACCACTCCTGAACTACTCCACGTTCCCTCCGCAGTCTTTCCTCACCCCTCTTCCTGCCCCGCCGGCAAGACCCAGCGCAACTATACCCAAACGGCGCCGGGGAGAGCCGAGCGGCTACGAAAAGGTCGTGCGACCCCCCTCCTCCCTCTACTGGATCACTCTGCCTCCTGGATGTACCATCACACCTCTCACGCACACGATTTCCTCTCCCAAGACCGTCTCTCGCCCCGATTAAACCAAAACTCCTTACCATTATAACCAGTCACCCTTCCGTCGGAAAAGCGGTTGTGAGATCTCTGTGACTTCATCACCGAGTTTCACGGTCGACCGGAGTTAGTTAAATCCTGCGTACGGGTGATGGTGGCACTCCATGAGAAATATGAATATAAGTCAGTCTATGAGACAGTTAAGAGTGGTAAAAAAATTAATGAATTTTAAATTTTTTTACCCAAATAAGCTGCGAGAGATGCCGCGACATTAGCTTTTATGGGAATCTTCCGCTAATCCGCGTTATTATGAGACATTTACGAAGTATAAAAATCACTCGCCTTAGCATGGATCCGAACCGGGGTCCGTCAATGTCTGGCCGAATGCTTTAGCCAGTTAAGCTTCCGAGGTGTCCTCCAAAAAGGTAGCTTAACTAGCTAAGGCAATCGGCCGAATAGTGGGGGATCTGGGTTCAAATCCTGTTCAAGGCATATTATTTTAACACTTCGAAATTGTTGCATTGTCTCTAGTCTTACCAATATAAGACAGTCATTATGGGCAGGTATCCTTAAAATAAGAAACTACAGATTTAAAAGTTAATAGCTTCCTGAGTCGGTACCACGTGTACAGATTGGCATTCCCGTTAGAAAAAAATAATATTAAGCAGAAACTACTAAAACAAATGATTTTAAGTCACAATACTGAAATAGAAGCTCCAAGAAGTGAAAACGGCTTTAACTTCTACGCGACCAAAAATTTAAAAGAAATGATAAAAAATTTAAATCTATATCCTTATAAATTTATTCAATAAAAAAGTTGATAAAAAGTAAATAATACATATTATTAGGGTTTTTACGATCACAATACTGAAATAGAAGCTACAAGGAGTGGAAAAAGACTTTAAGTTCCACGAAGCCAAAAATTTATGGAAAATGAGAACCAATTTCAATTTATTTTATTTAAAAATGTATTCAATGAAAAAGTAAAAAATTAATAATCTACATAATTAGTTTGTTTAGGATTTATATTTACATACTTGTCAGTAGGGAGCGATCATATGTTTATCAATATTAAGTTAATTAAGCGGCCATGTCAGAAAAGAGCCATTTTCCACTTTCTGGGTGTAGCTAACTAATTTAAATTAAAAAATTGAAATGGTTAATATTATTAAAAACTTTATATCGGTTTATCGATTTTAACTTTAATGCGTAGTATTAAATACCTATACTTATATTAAATGTCATAAATACTAAGTAAATTAAGACCTTATTTTAGTAACCACGTATACTATAAATGAAAACTTAACGCTTATACATAAGGATATTCATGCTCCATCAATGAGTTGTAGGTAATGATGATCAGGCTACTCTGGTAGTCTGGGCCTATGAGAATCCATGATATAAACCTTTGGTGCGACTGAGCCTACACTATTTTACATCGATTTGTAAATAATTAACAAAATTTTAATTATTAAAGAGCGAAAAATGATCACACTTCATTCATGGCAAGTAAACCAAATGCTTTAGTTTAGTAAATCACTGGGATTAAGGCAATATTACAATTTTTATTCAATTTCGCCATACCGCATATTTTAATAATATCCTAAGTTATAACAAATATAGAAGAGTTAGGTCTGTTATTTATTTCACGGTATGAAAAAAATTATTTAATACAAATGTCTTTATTATTGATTTATTCAACATATATTTATTCATAATAATTAAATTATCTATTCAAACAATTTATATAAATATTATTATTTAGTAATCTACAGGTTAAGGTACATTTACATACCGGTATACTGGGTGGAAAGATCACCCAGTATTAAGCCCTATACGGCATGTGAAAATTCACACATCAGGGTAGGGGGGCCAGTTCCTTTCCCTGTGTCGGTTATGGTGTCCCAGTAAGACTTGGTACCCGTTAAATCTCTTTAGCTTGGGTGGAGTTGCAGGTGCCCAGAGTGCCTTGCCCGGGAATCGAACCCGGGATCCTCTGGTCAGCAGTCCAACGCTCTACCTACTGGACTACCGCGACCCACACACACACATATTATATAAATATTTATATATACATATATATATAAATATATATATATAAATATATATATAAATATATATATATATATAAATACTGAATAAGTGTCATTACGTTAAAAAGCAATATCAACTTCAAATTCTCTATACACAATGAAACTCCGGTTTTGCGTATTGCCTGTGCTATATCGAAGGGCTAAATTTAATTTTCAAAGCAATTATTGATATTTACCATGAAAACGGTACTGTTCATTGTAAACCAAGTTGATCTTTAAATGAAGGTGAGAACAAAAAGGGAATGTAATATATAGGCACATTGATGATGCCGACACAAAAAGAGGAAATAAATTGACTATCGGTTGAAAATGAGAAAAAATGCTAGAATTGGTGTTGATACAATAGGTGAAATAAGTAGGAAGCGAAGGGTGCAATTGAACTGGCAGACAGATGCCAAGACGCCGGCCGCACATGAAGGCCGTTCCTTTAGGCGGAGTTGGGGGACAGAGAAATGACCACGGCCGAGCAATTTGCAGCAATGTTCAATGGCGAGGCCACACAGTCCTTGAAGGACCATGGTGAAAATTCATGACTCTAAGTCAAAAATCACGCAGGGCAATCAATGCTCACGACTGGTATCCAAAAATCTGCGCTTTATTATCTGCTGGGTTTCCATGTATTACACCGTCGTGCGAACATGGCAGAGTATCTAATGCATAAAATGTCTTCGCTTTGAGGGTTCTAGCAAATTCATGTCATTATTATATGCTTAACGTTCTTTTTTAAATCGTTCTAGTAATGGGATGTAGATATGTTTCCAGGCCCGACGGAAAGCACTTAGGTGAAATGTTTAATCGAATTCTGCACGAGAAGGAAATTCAGGATAAAAAAATATTTTCATAGCATTATTATATATTTAAATATTATCGAAGGAGCTCTTACTGTCCACACGAATATCGGGAGCATTTTATTATTCTTTGTTAAAAAAATCTTGATTTTTTTTGAAAAGTTGAGAAATATGAGAAACTCAATGGAAATATTTAATTGAAAGTAATGATAAGGCGAGAATTGTCTCCTTTCAGGACAAGGTAGTTGGCTGCATCTTCGTGACTCTTGGTTTATAAAATTTAAAATGGTTTAGATCAGTTCTATTTTCTTAAAATATTGGAAATCGAAAGATAGGATACAAAATGTAGTTCACTTATTTATTTGACGAAAACTGTGTTAGATTAGCTCTTCCCTACAGTTTTTGAGTCGATATCCTATGACTTCACAGTATCGTACAAATATTAAGACAAATGGAGGCCATATCTCCTGGCGTCAGAACTTTCTAAATGACTGTAACTATTATCTGCGTGATAATGAGCGAATGAAACATTCAATTATTCATGTTCCCGCTGGGAATAAAAACTGAGTTTTTACGCATGATGTCCTAACCTTACTATTCGCAATGAATAATATTCATAAATTGAATGACTCGACGGGCATTTGTGAAGTCGATTGAATCTCGTGTCACGACACGAAAGATTTTCTCTAGACACTGCTTATTCCCAATTTTCCCTCGGGGACCACTAGCATGGAACCGGGAGACATTTCTGTAGGTCTTTTATTTCATCTGAAACCACTAAAAATACACTGGAGAAAAACGCGACTGTAAAGGGGAATCGAAACAGAATTATCGTTCATCTCCCCTCTCTCCCGCGGAACTATCCTCCCACTACCCCCCCTGGCGTGTCTTCGAATCTCAACCACGCCCCATTCCCTCTCTCCTCCACCTCCCCCCCCCCTCCTCCGGTACCTCTTGGTTCGTTAAACATCGCGGGGAGCGCTGCTTCGCTCGGAAGAGGGGGAAGCTTATTTATTCATGGGAAAAGATGAATCCAAATGTATTCAACAAGTTGGGGATCCTTTGTTTGGAAAGTTGAAGTAAGGACCCGCCTCACCTACTCGACTCTTCGACAACCTTCCTGTCCACCTGCTCACTTCGCCACTCCCCTCCCCCAAGCATCTTCATCTCCCCCCCCCACCCAATGCATTACCTCTTCTTAATGACGAAAATCTCTCTCTCGATAAAGAAGAAAAGCTCTCTTGTTGCTTACAATTCTACTATTTTTTCTATGGCAACCCCAGTATGTGTTCACTCTCTTGAACAATCGTACAATGAACTGTGATTCATAAAAAAACGTTTATTTTCAATAATTAATTAAACGAGTTAAATCCTGTAAATTCCTCTATTTTTCATTCCTCTTTGCATATTTGTAGGCGCTGGTGCAGTTTGTGTACAATGTACAACTTGAATGCCCATGCCATATCAGCCCGCCGCCGTGTCTTAGAGGAAGAATTGGACATCATTTTTCACCTTGTCATCGTCTCTGAAGCGCCTTCCGGCCAAATGTTCTTTCAACTATAGAACGAAGTGGTAGTTACTGGGTGCCAAGTCCGAACTAAACGGCGAGTAGGTTATGATATCCCATCCACACTGTTGCAGAAAAGTGGACGGTTTGGCTTGCAACATGGGAGAGAGCGTCGTAGCGGCAATGGCTTACGCCCTTGCCCATCATTCCTCTTCTCTGGTTCTGAATCGCCCGTCTCAGTGGTTTGAGGGTCCCGCCATACTGTCATCGTTACCGTGGTCCTAGCAGTCATAAAGTCGACCATCAATAATATCCTAATGTATTGATCGAAAAATAAGAGTTGTCATGGTTTTACCGGTAGACTGCTTGTTTGAATTCACACTACTCACGAGGTTGCTGCTTGGTCGCAGGTGAGAAATGGTACACCCACGTTACGCCACCCTTAACATTTGAATAAAAAGTTGTCGTTTTCGCACAAATAGCACCGGATATATTCGTGGGAAAAATCTGGGTTGGTGGTCTGCTGTGAGCATTCACGGGACAATTCTTGGGCACAACTTCCGATGATCCAACTTCTCGGTCAAAATCCAATGCATTGCTTTGAGAAACCTCAAGTAACAAAATATAGAGATCATCGAGGGTAACCCTCTGATCTTAAAGCATGATCTGTTCAACCTTCGCGACTGTCTGGTCGAAAGTTGACGGCATCAAGAATTTCAGTGCGATCAGCTGTTAACTCCCTACACCACTTGCGAATATTTTTGACATCAATGCACGACTCTCCGTACCCTTGCTTCAATTGGCGATGAATTTCAATGGGTTTAACTCATTTTGTGTTCAAAACCGATAACTGCGCGAACTTCCCCCCTGGTGATACCGGCAAGCGGGAGAAGCTCCATTAAAACTGGCCGCCGACCCAAGACTGAGCGTTGCAGGGTGCTGAGCGATGGATTGTTTGGGAGTGGGGCAAGCAAGGTCCGCAGAAGTTTGACCGTCAGCCGCTCGAGTAGTTTGCCGGCAGCCTTAGCACTTAGGAAACATTAACTTTGGGACTACCCTCGAATATTACCTAAGGTACTGCTATTCATATAGTACATAATGTTGTTCTTCAATTGCAATTATATCGAATTTCAGCACAACAAGTTATTGATCAGAGTGACTGGAAATAGAATTTACAAATATTAATAATAAAAATGAATACCACTTAAAGTAAAGTATAGTGAAGTAAACTGAAGTAAACCATAGTGAAAAGATAATTTGTGCAAAAAAATTTAAGCCCCATATTCTTCAATCATATTAAAAAAATGATTACATAAAATTATTCGACAAACTAAATTTTATATAATATTTAGTACGCATGAAGATATTTACAGAATGGATAGTATCCCAGAGCCCATATTATGTTAGTACAAATTATGGTAGGCATATTATGACCACGTAGCATATGCATAATATGTTAGGCTGCAACAAAGTATCCTAATGTAGAGAAGAAATCCTTCAATATTCGCCATGAGCACGGTTAATCAACTTTAGAGAGAGTTAGGCGTTTATTTGGTGCAAGGGGGTGAGAGAATTGGATCCTGAGGAGATAGTAACTTAGTTTGAGAAAGAAAGGGAATCAAAGAGTTTGACGACCCTTCGGAAGGCCATGGATGAGAACCAATTGGCAGCCAATCGTGGGGGTAATTAAGACATCGCCTCGAAGTATACCCACGGGTCGTGACCTCTTTTGGGCTTAGGATATAAAGAAGACAAATAAAATTTTTTAAAAACTAAGCAAAGAACCACAATCAAAAATCCATCGCATTTAACGCATTGTAAAAACAATAGGAAATAATATCTTACGTAAATGACTAAATGGAAACCTAGTGTTATTTTATTAAATGAAATATTAAATCATTATTTGTTGCCTGTTAGATTAAAACACACACACACACATACACACACACTAACATATATATATATATATATATATATATATATATATATATATATATATATATATATATCATTCACAAACTAAAAATATTTTGATTTTTAGTAAGTGTAAAAGCGATACTTTTTGAGGGAAGGGAACTTTGAAAATAATGAGTCACTGCTACAGAGGATGCGGGAATCCAAGTAGCTGGGTCCACCTGCATAGTAGGTGTATGTTGTCAAGTAACTTGTAGAATCGGGACTTTATTATTAAATAAACCCAATTTACATTTAAACATCTGCATTCACATTATTAGGAAAAATCGAGTATACATTAAATCACTAACCTAACTGCCAACCACTGGCAGTTTTTTTTCGATCCATTATTCCTCTGCGTTGTACATCTTCGTCCACGTATTTTCGCTAATTTATAGAACTCCATGTTTAATTGATGGGTGGATAGACGGTTAAATCTGTAGCACGCCGTAGTCAGGGATTATTTGAAGTCAATAAATCAACATATGTCAGCAGCATGCACAAACCTTTGTTTGTTCGCTCACGCTCGAGTGCATTATCAATAGTATTACGTTTACCGCTCACAGAATTCAACATGATTAATAGCTATCGACATATTTTATATTTATGGATTAATGAGAAGAGCCATAGAAGGGTTAGCTTAAAACGGCTGCCTACGGTTACATTTCAATTATGTTTCTAGGTGTAAGTCTTCGAAATCCTCCCGGGGTTTTAATCTAGCTGGAGTCTGTCGGTTGTATCTGCACTAAGCACATACAAAAAATACATTTAAGAGAAGTCAATAAATCAACGCTGAAGTATTTCGAGAGAAAAGACATTGAATTTATGCAGAATAGGTACTTTTATGCGAGAAATATATAGGTTAAATGCCTTGCAGTTCCTAAAATTATGTGTATTACTCCAAATAGCTCTTCAATGAGATCCCACTTCAGTCTCTAGCTCAATTATCATATTTTACTAAATATGCCACACATATCCCCTGCCACACACCCTAGCGGTGGCTTACAAGGTGCATAAATAAATAAATAAAAAAAATTTAAATGCTCAGTCATAGAAGCATTGGCCGTGCAATCTATATTGTTCAACATATGTTAGTAAGATCCAAGGCACTAAAGGTCGCCGTTGTTATCTTAGCTAATTTGATGTCTACCAACGAAGTCATGAGATCTACGAGGTCTTTCGTTCGGAATAATGTTTATTGAGTAGACATAACTTTTATTCATTTCCTCGGAGGGCTCTTCAGTGAAAATGAATGCAAAAAATTAATTTCTAATAAAAGACTTATTTAAGTATTTCTTTACAAACCTTGGGACCTAAACAAAATGCCCATACGCGTGTAAGCGATAGAAAAATGCCTTTTGCAAGACCAAGAAGTTTCACATGAAACGTAATGAGAAAAATAAGAGCTATGGATATTGGGCACAGTTTGAGACATAATGAATTGTTGAGAAGAAGAGATAGCGGATGTCCACCGAACGACGAAAAAGGCACCAATACCTAGTTCAATAAAGAGAAATGCAAGAAAAAAGAGCTACAAGTAAAAAAATAAAGCATTGGATAGGTAAGAGTATAATACTACTGGTACCAATATCTATTCTATTTGAAATGATTAAATATGTATGAAGAAACTCTTGGTCGATGCTCTGTTGTAATAATGAGGAAGGGTTGGCTAGGAATTCAATTTATCATGTGAAAGAGAAATCAGTTGAATATTAAAATTTCTATGAGTGAAAATGATCGGGAAGATTGTACCTCTTAAAGTTATAGTGAAATTTAGGAAATATCAGGTAACGGTTTAATATATCCATGAGCATTCAGCGGAATGTAATTAAACTGAGAAATGTACAAATATATTTCTATGCCCCTGTATCCATAAGTAGAATGAAGTCAATTCTTTCGATGTTTTCGGTTTATACGTAATGACGAATAAGATTTTAATAATAGCCTCTGAAAGATTTTTACGTTTAAAGAAACATTTTATTAATTTAGTTAAAAGTCCAAATTAATATATGATGCAGTCATATAGGAAATATTCGCTTTATTTTTTCCTGAAAGCATCACCATCATCAGGAGTACAATGTATTTTATCCATTTTAATTTTACAAATTTAAACAAAATATGAAATAAACAAATTTTAATGAAGCACGAAGTAAAAATATTAAAATCATACCAAATCAGGCAAGGGGTCCATTTTAAATCATAACATGATTTCATCAGCTCTAGACTCTCTCTCGTAGTCTTAAATGGTCATGAAATAATAATTTTATAAACGAAGAAGTTTGAAACATGACATCTTTGAAAAAATGATTATTCTCACGCCGTATTTTCTAGCCTAATATGATAGGTTTACCAAGTTTTCCTTTGGGAATAACACAAGTTGCTTTAGTCATTTTCTTCATAGTTAAACCCTGTATGCCAACTCATTTATCCTCTCTATGGTTTCCGCTATTTATTCTTCTAACCACAGAAAAGCAAATGCCTTCAGTTTAACCCTTCTTCCACAACAGAATTACATTCCGGAATAGGAATTAGCTATGCTATTTACAAATACGTACTTACTCCCATTGAGGAGCGAATGTCTTCAGTTCAACCTTCCTTCCGCAGTGAATTCCTACTCCAAAATTCAAATTAGCACAGCCGAACGAACTCAGTCATAATAAACCCATTCCTCTATCTTCTATCCGTCGCTTAACTCCCTTCCACCGACAAATGTGAATGGTTCTCCTCCGGACGCTTCGCTCATGATAAACCCCGCGATCCTCTGGAATGCCAGTGTCGCCTTTACCCCTTTGCAAGCCACACGAATGATTTCATATACGTCACCGGCACGTTTCCCGGCTAGCATTCCGAATTCCCACGTAGGGTAGGAAGGGCGCGGGGAAGTGGGAGAGGAGAGCATTACCCAAAAGCGGGTCGCCGTCTCTCCTCTTCATTTCCGCCGGTCGAACATCAAGCTCCTCCCCACCCAACAGAGCTCTCCACTGCTCTCTACTCTCCTTTTGCCCGAAATGCAATGCGCCGCAGACGATGTCACCTCCCTTTTTAAAGGAGGGGGGAGGAGTAAAAATCGCGCCCCGACGGCCATTTCAGGTGCATCTCGCCGCTCAAAACACAGTCATCCGGAGTCGCCACGCGACGGTCTGTTATACCGACGCCTAATTGCCGCATTAACAAATGACTCCGCCGGATCGTCTAGGTATGTACGTCGCCCGCGAGAGGAATCCTTTGTAAGTACGCACGGGAGTACACACATGCATACGTAACCTGTACCGTCGCCCATACAGCCTGCTTATCCCCATCGGCAGATTGCCACGGGAGCAGTTACCTCTTCCAACTCCACCTTCGGCCCTCTGCAGTGCAGGTCTCGTGGGCCCTCTTTCCCCTTTCTTTCTCTCCTCCCTCTCTCTCTCATCTCATCCCCACATTTACTTGTACCCTCTTTGTAGTGTAGATGCGGAAGGGATGAACTCTTTGCATTCCTCTCTCTCTTGATGGGAACGAGTTACAACCGAATAGCCCAAAGTTGAGCAACTCTACGGCACTGAGTGATCCACGGGACGGATTGGTAGCGAAAAAACCGCGTAAAATTGAGAGACGAGTTTTATAAATCTACGCATTTCCCCCTATTCTTGTGAGCGATTAGTAAATTCGCATTTCCTGGACGATTAATAGAAATGTGGCACAAAAACCAACACCACTGGCCAATAAAGATATACAGGTACATAGGAAAAACATGAACCACTTAAATGGGATTTCTGTATACTTGCACAATGATCGTTCTTATGTTATGAGACCAGTGTTGCAGGTTCGAAATAACACGGAAAAATAGGCTGGCGCACGAATAAAATATATTTTGGAAGGTGTACATTAAACCGACACTACTCAAAGCTTGCCAAACACTACCGATAGCTCAAAGTTTGCCCATATTTGATGAACCCAGATTTGGAAGTCTGAAGTCATCTTGAACCTACATATTTATAAGTGACGAGAGGGAAAAGGAGGTGGAACAGAGATAATGTAGATAAAAAGAGAAAGTTTGAACCGCACTAAAAAATAAGAACAAATCGTTGTGTTACTCGTCATTAAAATTATCTTTAGTTTTTTTTATTACGTGAGGTACTAAAGAGGTAATAATCCGTAATCCATGCCCCCTTCTCTCTGTCCCTCAATTCCTTATATATGTATATTACGTAACAATATATATATATATATATATATATATATATATATATGTATATATATATATACATACATATATATGCATATAAAAATATATATGTATATATATACATACATATATATACATACATATATATACATATAAAAATATATATGTATATATATATATACAAATTGATAGGATTTCATATTAAATATTTACTTCTTGGCCCACTCTAACGGATTACAAATTGCCGAAGCGCATAACTCACAAAGAATTTTACGGCTAATATTCAATGAAGCCTCCGTAACAACGTTCTCATTCCAAAAAAAGGGGTTAAAGTGATACAAAAGAAAGCATGTTCATCATATGTAACGACCGAAAAAAGTATGACGCGGAGTTGACGACATGGCTTAATAACTTTAATAAAAACTGGAGTCCTGATCAATTTTTCATTGCTTCGTGTTATCTGCATCTTTCGGCGGTATACCCATGGATCAGACAATATTAATTTTTCAGGCTTCTAAAAGAGTCTTTTTGTGCAGTTAAGTGATACTCAAAACTCGCTCCGGCGAGGCCCGTTATGAACTGAAGGGATGGTCGAAAAAAAATGTTCGCCCGGCTCCATACTCCTGTTTTGAAGTTTGTCATGCACACACCCAACTACGGCGCATCAGCGTTCCACGCAAGCTCTCCGTAAACTTTTAAAATCATCTCGTAAAAGTACTTTCCTCCAGTATCCCCTCGTTCTCCAGCATGGACCATGGCGACGAAAATCTGCGTATTACACGAGGTCAGTGTTGTCACTCCACATCATGTACTCAGTTCTCCCTGGATTATTCACTCACGGGGTCAAATTTTGGAACGCAGCTCCTCGACTTAGAAGTAATTACTCTTCGTTCCACATGCATATTAAGTATTCTTGGGAGAAATTTCTGTTTCTAACACATAAAACTTATTTAAAAATTGTACGCATCCAATAAGATTCAGAAACTTAGGTATTTTTAGTGAGCAGGATAAGCTTAGACGAGGGAGTAGGAAGGAAAAATTTGGGGAAGTGTTAGCGGGGGTGGGGTCAAGAGAAGAATTTAGTGAAGGTAATTCAAATACAGGAAAAGCAGCTGGTGGAGATTTTGTGAGGGAGCGGGTTGTTGAAGGCATTCCAGAAGGGAATATTCTAGATCAGCGAGAGAGGGAATATTGGACGGCGTTAAGAGATAAAAAGTTTGACGAGCTTGTGATGCATGAAGTGTTGCACAAGGGTGTGAATAATCCTCATAAATGTTTCGTAAGTCCGAATATTTAGCGTAATAGTCTAAAAACGACATTAATTCTAAGGTATACTCAGAGTAAACATGCTAAATACAAAATGCGCGAAAGTGCAATAAAACAAAAGCAACTTCTTAGAGAAAATTCGTATCATTACAATAAACTCCCACTACGCGAATCTTAGTCTTGGCTTTAAAGCTTACTGCTGTCAATATTTTTAAAAAATTTCATATATTTTCATTGGCATGCTTACATTGGTGTCAATTATAATTTTTATATGCTGGTGTGATTTATTTTTCAAATATGAGGCAATTAATTATATTTTCGTTAAAATTGAGATTGATTGACCTTGACCTGGATTCGCGCGACTGAATATTGATAAAATTTACTCAAATAAAGTGTAAACGATTTATGATGATCCTTTATTGTAAACAATATACATTTTTCTATTCTCTGAGAAAGTTATTTTGAAGAATACCATAACTTTACAAAGTCATATTCTTCTTCAAGACTAAAATATGAAGATATAATAATAAAACGAAAATCTTTTGATGAAAATATGAGAGGATCGATGAATTAAAGCATCCATAGCGGTACTTTAACATTAATTATATGACTTTCCTTGGATGCTCTTTAAAAATTCTCAGTTTAAAATAGAGGATGTGGAGCTATTGGCTGTTGAAGAAATTGTCACAAGAAGAGAATCCTATAGCCAATAAAAATAATAAAGAAGAACTCCAGTACCGGTATTTCGGTCACCTGGTGACCATCTACGGGGAGTTAAGTCACTTGACTTTGGACAGTGCCTAGTGAATAGTCTTCCAAATTCAAGGCCCCATTTGATTCTCCCCATAGATGGTCACCAGGTGACCGAAATACCGGTATTGGAGTTCTTCTTAATTATTTTTATTGGCTATAGGATTCTCTTCTTGTGACAAATTCGCAGTTGCTTGTCGTTAAACGATAATCTCGCACGGATGCCGATGGACGTACTTTGAATTGTGAGTGCAGGTCTTTATCACTTTGGAAGCTGACAGTTTATGGATCATGGGCCACAGATCCCGACAAGACTTCCTGCATCGGCCAAAGCAATTGTGCCGTTAAAACGTTTATTTTTAGAGCAGAAGCCTGGTTTTATTCGCTCGTTTCATCTGCCTTGTTCATTGTCGACATAATTAAAAAACAAGTGAGACGTTTTGACTTGCCACTTCGTGGAAAGACGAATGGATGAGGACTGCTAACTTTGATCAGTGATCCGGCAACGGGTCAACACAGGAAATGGGAGACCGCGTGGAATCTTCGAGCCTTGACCTTGGCCGTGGGAGTCCAACACGCACCGCGGTGCATGACAACGAGAGATGAGCAGGAAGACGAACGATGGGGAGGAGGAGTGGGTTCAATTGGTGGGATTGAGCGAGATGCGCGCAGAACGTGGGAGGAGGGTTTGAGGGAAAGCCACGGGACGCTAGGGGCGAGACTCCAGGAAATGAGTGCCCCAGGAGGGGGGGGGGCGTGGAGATAGAGGTTAGAGTTTGTCTGTCAATGGTTACGGCGAGGATGTTTCTCTCTCCAAGTCGAAGGGCTGACTGTTGATCTCTTCACTTTACGATCGTTCGCGGCGATTTACAGAAGAAGGGAGGGGAGAAACCAGGATGGGTCGAGAGTTGGCGGTGAGGGAAGCCGGCCAGGAAAAAGTAAGCGCTTTTAAGGGCCGGCAATTGGAAATGGGAGAGTAAAGACGCCCCAGCCCCGGCCACACACCGGGATTTTACGGCCTTTTACCAAAAAAAACCGTCGACCGATTCACCGCAGTCATCGCGTTCTTGTGCGGTGTGTATATGGACATCCTGTGCTCATTTCACTCGAATATATAGTAGGTGAGTATATATGAGCGCAAGCTGTGCTCAGGGAAACTCGAATGCTTTAATGAAACGAGCCGTAAACCTCTCTCTGTGTCTCTATCTTATGTTTATCTCGCAGCCGATGGATCCTTGTCGAAGTGCATGGAACGGACAGCTTAAGAGGAATTTTGATTTCGTGGGGATATTCGAGGGTATTATGGTCACGCGTATATGAGCCGCTGAAGTAAAATATGGAGCACCGCTAGGTGTACTTGCCCTCAAGAACTAGACTCAAGTAATGGTAGAAATAGAAAACAAAGAAATTTTCAAGGAGGAAACGGCATCGTCAATCGTTTATGAGAGCTCTAAATTCCAGTATCCGTATGCACAGGAAACAGTGAATTTAAGGGAGGAATATTAAACATTAAGCGAGCGTTATCAAATTCGTGTTGTAAAAACTTCATTTGGACCATCAAAATTAATATCCGAGAACGACGGTCGGATAAAATATTACTCGTTAACCGCGAAATCATACCTCAGATATTACAATGAGAGAATTCCAAGAGTTGCATTGTACCAAATTTTCAAGGCAGTATTGCTGATTCTGCGAAACTAGACGAAACGTTTGGTAAATACGATTGGACACCATCTTCCATGTATACGATGCAAGTCCATATACTTGACACCTTTAATACCAAAACTGAGAGATTCCACGGACGAGATTATTTTGGCAAGTCTAAGATTAGCGGCTTGCATTCGCGTTTGGGTGGTATTTTTCAACAGGAACTCCGAAAGGCATTCTGCATGTTCATTCCTTTAACTTAAGTAAACAAATAAATGGTTTACGAGAGCACTCAATTCAACCATCAACCCGATTTTTCAGAATCATCTTATTCCCACAAATTTTGACGTTTGTACGCCAAAGAAAATACTGTTCCAAGTTTCTTGTTTTTACCAAGGTATGCAGATTTTCTCCCCTGGTCATCGAATATATATATTTGAATATAAATTATACCATGGGTCCCAGAATATATTTAGATAATTATTATATTTTTTTCTTGTTGTTGTTTATAGTGTATATCATATGATCTCCATTTTCCCTCTGAAATAATAGTAGTTAGTGGGGAAGTGACCAACAATTAACTTCATTTGCATCATAATGGATAGGTGAGTTATTTGGTACGGGGAGAATGTATAGGAAATCGAGGATGGGTAGAGAGAGACCCGGTGTCGGTATAGGCCTGTTCGTAACGATTGGTCCCCCAGGGGTACGTAGTTTAACGTCCAATTCGATAGATGGCGCAATCCACTTAAAGTGTTCTCCATATAGCACCCCAAGCAGGGATCGGGATACCACTGAAATATCCTGCAACCTCCGTAATTCGAACCCGGACCCTTGAGGTTGGAAGTCCGTGCCGTGAATTAGCCACTACACCATCCCGATCACCTCTTCCTCTTCCTTGAATACCTCATTCCAATCACCGACAGCTCTGCTTTGACAACATATTGGAACACAAAAACCACTTCCGCAAAAATAAATTTTGAATCGAACGAAATAAAAAGAGAAAAATGAGACAGCAGGTAACAATACAATGCGTAAGTTATCACGTTTAACTAATATATTCTCATTCCAGTTATTATTATTCGTTCATTAGTATTTGATATAAATATATTCATGGTTGGTATAAAAAGTATCGGAAAATAGATTTATTTTAGATAAAATACATTGAAATGCCTCAAAATTATTTAAAGAACATCCTTTGAGCGTTGACACCCTTTTGTCGGCGGCTTTTCCACGACTCGAAGGCTCCCTAGCAGGCGGATTCCGGAAGGTTTGCGTGCAAGCTTCTTTGATGGAACCTAGGATCCCATGATGGCGTCCTTGGAGGGAGGAATTCACTTTTGGGAATAGGAGATAGTCGTCTGGTGCCGTGATTACGTTGCCCAAAATGTTGGGGTCTCCTTCAACGCGTTGCAGGTCTTTGCTAGCAGACACTCGACTCTGCTTTGGTCGTCCGTCAAAACCTTAAGAACGAGTTTAGTGCAGATCTTTCGCATTGCCAAATTTTCAGTGAGAAAGTGTCATCTTATCAATGCCAATATGATCTGTGCTTATGCACACACTAAACCGACAGCCTGATTCAGCATCTTGCGCACACGCCAGGAAACAATTGTTACCGATACTTTTTATACAAACCTTGTGTGGATAATTTATCTGAATTTAGCTCATTTGACCGAATCTAAGCCAAATATTTAGAGTTTTATTGCATTTTTATGAGAGCGGGGAAAACAACCCGAAGAGCCGATAAGATAAAATTATCGAATATTAATTATCAGCTATGCTTAAAACCCTGCCGTGCAGATAGCTCCTATTTAAAAGATTGTGCTTAAGTATATTCTAATATATTCAGGGGGAATTTATTTTTTTGAGAAGCCATGACAAAGTGTGCAGCATATATTAGCAACCCATTAACATTTAATTAGTGGTGACAGACGATTTGACCAAAAGGCACTTAATATTTTATAGCTGCCCGGAATTTTTCCTCTGACCAAAATAGGTAGGTACCAGTATGAAAAAGCCAACAGATCCACCAACCTGTCTCTTTTTAGCGCTTTGAGATCGCATAATTAATGGAATTAACAGTCTAATGAAATATTCATGCTCGGGTATCTTGAATAAACTTGATTCAGTCATTAAATATAATATATATTATCCTTCTCATGTGGAATTCAGAAAAAAAATTCAGACGGATTCACTTATTTGACGTAAAATATCAAGATGTCAAGTAAATAGAGAGCTACACTGCAATTGCGGAGAAAAAACAAATACGAATTCTTCTCATCATATTAATAATCACTTTCCGACGTTTATAAAAGACCGAGAATGTGCGTCGAAAAACCTCACTTTAGCCCATATATGACATACAAATTTATCTTACTCCTGTGGTTCATGATCATACTGATCGAAGAAGAAGATTTCATGAAAATAAACGGTATTACACATATGTACATATACCATCTTGTTTCTCCTTTAAATGTATTCATTGGGTGGGGTAGGGGAGATACCGCATTAAGTCAACTGCTCTTCCAGAGCTAATATAGTTAATCGAATGATTCCCAGAGAATACATGAAGATAAGATGGATCGGAAAGAGCATTGAATACATATTCTATGCTTATCAAATGGTAACTATGCATGAATCAAGATAATAGTACTAATTTTGTTTTAGTTAGTTTAGTTTTAGTTGTTGTTTAGTTTGTTAGCCCCCATTTTGTTTAAAGCCGAGTCCTCAATTACCGGAAGTTCACTAGCTTGCGCTAATACAAGCTCACCCCAAATAGATGGTTTATGAGCAATATTTGCTTTCCAACTGTAGCTTAAAGGCTCTTTTCATTCAAGCAAGTACCACGATTCATAAAACTCTTCCCTTCCGAATTACTTTCGAATACGTTCCAATGCATGCAAATAGCCAATAAAGTTTGAGAATATATTTTTAAAACACTGCATACATGTATAGGATTTTGCCTCAGTAATGAATATCTTGAGGCAATTATTTCACACCTGATGGGTTACAGTAACGCAAGGATATATATAAATGAATACTACGATTATAATCATACACAATTATTCTATTAAACTGAATAATTTCAAGTGGACTTCATCACTACATATTGATGGATTTCCAATTCAAGTTTAGCATTCAAGGGCAATTCGTAAGGTATTTATCAATTTTTTTCTGAGTTCTTATAAGGTATGTTGATACTAGTTTCCGGGGCTAGTTGAAAAAGATTTTATAATAATAGAAATTTATTTTATTACTTACTTACTCCAAAATCTTCTCTGAACAAAACTTGTCCCTGTAGACTAATTGTAATATAATTGGTGGTGTCAAGAGTGACTTTAAGGAATCGATTCATAACGTACTCTTATTATAATGGAAAACTATAAATTTGTGATTCCTCAGTATTTTATTTAGATACGACCCGGATTGCGACGTTCAACCCCTTCATTGATTCCATGATGGCGTTGGAAATCGAAACCCGGGTCGCATCTAAATAAAATACTGTGGAATTTAGATGTAAAAGTAACTTTAAATAATTAATGTGCAGGTATTCAATTTGAAGAAATATTTCTACTTAAATATGCATTACCATCCTTGTAAGGCATCTAGTGCACTTGTCACATGAAGCATATATTCAGCTACCTGGAGTCGGTTTCGAAGTGGTAAGAAGTTTGAGAAGATCTTATTTCTGAGATACTAGGAAATGATCCTTCCTATTATCTTCCTTTTCTGATTAGATAACTGTTCAAAATAACTAAAGAATGGGACGGAGGCAATGATGGAAAAAAGTAAATTGACCGTGCGTGAAGGGACCAAATGGTAAATAAAGCATTGATTACTTCGCCAGGCGAAGAGCTCTCTTCGAAGTAGACGGAAAAGAGTATCTCTCTCACTGGGGGATTCGAAAATGGATGGTTAGGTTGGACGTTATTCCGAAATCGAGTGACTTCACGGATGACTGCTCTGGGAGTGAGCGAGCGAGAGAAAGCACACTGTTTTCTTCTCGTGGGACTTATACACCACTCCATAAAGGATCACAAATTCGACAAATGATTCGCAAGAGTCTGCTAACAAGGGAAAACTACGATTTTTAAATAAGCTTACTCCGGCGGAGCTATACGCTTACCCTTCTTTTCTAGGAAGCTTCAGAGAAATGAAGGGAGAAGACACTCATTTCCACGGCATTTTTACTTCTAGGAAGACCATAAGTAATAATGAAAAAAAATATTTTTTTCATCCGTCCCCAAGGAAATAAGTGGCATCGACTTGGGAGTTTGGAAGCAGAGAGGAGGAAACCATTCCATTCGAGTCTTTTTCCATGAAGGAAAGCGAAGGAAATAATAATGAATGGCTGCTGCCCGCTCTTTAATTGGGAGCGTGTCTCCTCCCTCTTTCTTTTTCTCTCTTAGACCACAGGTACCTACTCCCCTTCCCAATCCTCATGTCATCAAATAAGAAGAGCTCCAACAAAAAAAACCTGACGTTCGACCGCAAAACCTACTCCAGTGCTGGTGGGAGAAGAATGCCCCGTATACTTAAAAAAAAAGGTCCACTCCGCCTGTGACGAGGGACACGGGTATCCATGTTCATGGTTGCTCATCAGCATTTCGTCCACGTACACAGCAGGACTCCCACATCTCGCTAATGCGACGTCTTCAAGAGTGTTGCCCACGTCGCTCGATGCGATTCAAGGACCCCCCCGTCTGCGGCGGCGGGCAAAAGGAGAGTCGGATGGCTCCGGGCTTTCGAGAGAAATAGGAGAAGCCCATTCGCACTGATCTTTAGGAATGATGAGAAATTGAATTGTTGGTTTTAAGGAGCATGATTACCATGGGCTCCTTTCAGCACGAAGTTATTTCAAAATTATCGAAAATGTAACGCATATTTAGTATATAATTTAATTAAAAATAAAGATATTGACATATAAACTAAAATCACAGATATACGCTTAACCTAGGTAAGTAACTTCATCATAATCTAAACTGTAACGAAGACCTAACGCTGGATTGGACATTATATTGTTACAGTGACATGCAAATTCTATTTTATATAATTGTATCTTTTATACGAGGGTCATCCGGAAAGTAGTACCCGTTCGTGAAATAAAAAGACAAAAGTAAATATTAACAAACATAAAAAATTTTATTTGAAAGAGGATACTTTAAACTACTTCTCAACATAATCTCCAAGCAAATTAAGGCATTTGTCATAACGTGTGACAAGTTTCTGTATTCCTGCTGCATAGTCCTTCGCCGCCAGCTCATTGAGATACGCGAGGGACCCATCTTGCACAAATTTTTGCATAATGCAGATGGTGTTTAACAATTTCATGAACAATTGTTCGAGAAACATTGGGAAAATGCTCACAGATGTCATCAATTGTGACGCGCCGATCGTTCCTCACGAATATGTCAACTGAGCTCACCAGTTGGTCTGTAATGACAGACGGTCTCCCCGAACGCTCATCGTCGTGTGTGTTCCCCCTCCCCATGTTGAATTCGCGACACCACCGCCGAACAGACGACTCGTCCATTACATTGTCTCCATACACCTCCTTTAATTGGCGATGAATATCACATGGGCGAACGTTTCTTGCATTGAGGAATTTAATCACTGCCCTCACTTCACAACTGGCGGCGTTCTCAATTTTTTTAAACATTGTAAACAATCACAGAAACAACACAGGCAATGCTAGCGTCACGCAACTTGGCTCAGAGAAGGCAGACAAGCCACTGAAGCTATCTGACCTCGTCCAGCGGCTACTCGCGTCGTCAGCACTTCATGCGGCACGAACGGGTACTACTTTCCGGATGACCCTCGTATTTACTCTTGGTACTAAAAGGATCCTTCTTTTATCCGGATTCTTAGTAAGATACGCAATAAAATGTTTTCTAACAACTTTTGGTAACGTCGTCAGGGTTTAGAGTAGTTTAACTAAGTAAAAATATTTATCTAATTTTTTTCGCAAATTGATTGATGACCTCTATTACATTTTGTTATCTCATACAAAGGTGAATATAAAACTATTTTTGTAATTAGTTCATCCGAGTATATTATTTAAATTACTTAATATGCAGGCTCTATGATTTTTAAATGGTGATATATATTTAAAATAATGTCAATGATGAAGGCTCATGGAATATATTCTATTGTTCTCTCATCCGATTATGCTTGGGATACCTGTATACCAGTATGTCTGGGAAATCATTTATATGACGAGTCGCGTAACTAGACGTATTCTTTTATTTGGATTTTTCTCCTGTGACTCGAACCATTAGAGTTTCATAGCATAACGCAAAGCTACTACAAATGTTTTATTAAATACTACCTAATGGATATAATTATTTAAGACAAATACGTGTTTTTCATGGCTGAGAGTCATATGTTGAACAATGTTAAGCATGCATTACCGAAGGAAATGTAATGACTAAAATATGCAATCATCACATGTCTTACTTCCAAATTAGAATTAAATTTAGTTATTAAGCATGTTAAAATCATATAATTTTTACACCACTTCGTAACATAATTCTCTAGAGTAACTTATTCCTCCATCTAGTCACCAACTTCCTCAGGTGATATTAGAAATTAATCCGTTAGCTTGAATGAATATTCCTTAATAAAATTTTAATTCGGATAAACTCTACGTGGTCAGTTTATTATGAATTTTATGCACTCAGGGGACATCATCCTTGCGATTCATCCTCCTGTGAATTCCCATTTTTTAGACTAAATGGAAATATACCGGCATGTTCGAAAAGCTTAATAGTTCCGACAAAGGTTCTCCGATCGCATAAATATTAAAGGTTCCGATTTTGGAATTGGTTTTCCTGCCAAAATTCTTGGAATTGAACCACAGCCTGCAGGTATACTTTTTTTGGGCTGGAACTAGGTCACTGATTTTCATTAATTAATAAAGAGATTTCGCCCGCATGAAATGGACTACTACTAACTCATGTTTCCAAGTTTTCGACGGAGAGATTTGGCGGATTTATAATCAAAGAATCGTATATTTCATCAACATTTTTGTTAATTTTTTAATGAAAACAAAATAAGAAATGGATCATGAATGGACTCCACATCACCTTCTAAATTTCTGGCATAACCTAAATTTTTATAAATAATGAAATGAGGATTGATCAGGGATATTCCTGCATTAATTAAAAGGGGATACTACTGCGGCACATCATTCATGGTGGAGGTTTATAATCTAGTTTGATCTAATGGTTTAAATTATGCCAAATTCAAATAACTTATTCGACCCACAGCCTACGAAGAAAAGGTTAATGGTACACATAAGACCAAACGATTTTTTGAAATTAGGAAATAAGATTTATACACACGAAACACAGCGCACAAATTAGAAATATTAAATTACAGAGAGAAGTTTACCCATCTCTCTTTATTCTAATGAAATAATGTAAGAAACGATTCTCATTAGTATATTGAATACTGCTTCATATTTTCATCAACTTACTTTACTCAACTCGAGATTATCATAATACAATACAATCGATACACACGAGGAAGATTGAATATAATAAAAGTGTTTTGGAATATCTTAGTGTTAATTGATCAGTTCATTACCCACTCTGCTATTGTTTTGAAGAAACCACCACTGGCACGGAGCAATCAAAGCGTTGTGTGTGTGGGTGTGTGTATATATATATATATATATATATATATATATATATATATATATACACACACCCACACATCTCGGATTTTTACTTGCATAATGAATGCCTCGGAGATTCAACCTGGCAAGATTTCCTTATTTGGGCTCAATTGATAGAGATTTGAGAAGTGTAAATATTTAAAATATTTACTTCTTTCTCAGTTTAACATTTTGAATATCCCAACTGGAGTCATGGGGCTGATGGACATGAGAATCAAACTTGGGACACTTATTTTTTTATTGACGGAAAACACTGATATGAGCGCAACAAAGGGAGATTCTGAACAACCTCTCCCGTGTAAAACAAAGCAAAGGGAAATGTCGAGCACGCTCTTAGGTGTAAAACTCCGTCTCAATGAGCAAGTCTCTGAAAGCAACCCTCCTTGGCAGAAGACTGGAAAGGACTCCCACTGATGGCCGCTTATTCCTAGTTAATTGTCTCTCCGAATTCCACCGCAATATATAAACTGTGGACCCCAACCCCTTAATGTCCCCGAAAATAATCGCGAACGAGGCTTAATCCACTTAAATCCTCCTTGCGGGGCTAATTCAGCGGTCCATGGGAAAGGGTCACCTGCACACCTCATTTGAATTGGGAGCGAATGGTAATGGTCGAGGGAAGGATTGGGACGCCGCCTCCAAGGGTCCTCCCTAACCGTCCTATTTCATTTCCCCACCATGAGAGGGCTCAAAGGGCCCTGCGTGGCACGGGTGATGGTTAAATGGGAGGGAGGAGGAAATGTAATGGCTGGAGGGAAAAGTTTGAGAATTGTGAGTGGAAAAAGAGTGCGTGCACTAAAAGTAAAATCCCGCATACTCATCAATTGATTTACCTTTATCTTAGCCCACATTAATTCCACCAGATCGGCCGCGGAAAGTACCCTTCGAAGTAATTTCTTTAAACTGAAATGAGGTGATCCTATGAAAAATCTCTTTAACGATAAAGGGTTTGTTACATTAGCATAGAAATATGTACTTGGCCATCCGTAAAGAACGAAATATTTAAGATTATTTCTGCGTTCAACTAAAGGGCATCCCAAAGCCCGCTCTTAGGCCGTTCCAAATGAGAACCTTGAAGTTGATTAAAAATTAAAAATTTGCAATTATTGATTTTTAATTTATTATGATAACCCACCATATCACGCCTAAAACGTCTCTTTTTACTTGAAGTTGGTGTTTTAATCTGCTATATTTCCATAAAATGTTTCGATATAATGTGATTAGGTAGTGAGACTCCACATAGAAAGATTTTCAGGTGTTCTTCTTTTATAATTAGTGAAATGCCGAAGTCAGGTTTCCTTCTACCTTATCTCAGTTACTAAAAATACAACCTATTTCCAAATATCCGCTTACCTATCTCATTACTTCATCGCTGACATCAGCTGTCGGTCAGTTTCTTTGAGAAGTATTAATTGGTATCGTGTAAATTTGGAAATTCTGTGGAAAATATTATAACATTAAAAAATTAGATCCATTGCATTTTTTCCCATTATTTTCTCCCACAATGCAATATATTTTTGTGATTACTTATCTTTTTTCATCAATTTCTACTCCTCAATATAAGTCTCAACTGATTTTTTTGCATTTTGATTAATTTCTATCCTACATCAACTGTAATAAAATATATGTGCATTAAATGACTCACAAAAAATATTTAGAGTAAAATCCTGATGTCATATTTCGCCAAATGGTCAATTACCTGGACTAAAATTTGACTGCTTAAAAAATGTCATAGGATACTACATTTTTTATTGTAACTCTTCGATCTCTTATCATACTCGTATGTCATACCTATTTCGACAACTATTTCATCTGCATAGTAATTTCATGCTCCTTACAAACACATCAAAACTACATCAATGGCAGTTAATATTTTCTAAACACATATAGGATAATTAGGGAAAAAATAAACAAAAAGGAAACAATGACAATTACTTACCTAAACCTGCCTTCTTAGATCATTAATACGAAAATAGTATTTTGAGTTGTGTCCAAATTAGATGTATGGCATAAAACGGAACTTCATTAAAATTAATTTCACTCGTACTCTCTTCTTATCTATGCATGAAGGTCATGGGGCTATATAAAACTTCTTTGAAAAAGGCTGAATAATAAAGCATGAAGTTGGTATTCATCGACTCAATTTCTAATTGTGTTGTTAAATTACAATGACAGGCGAACCTATAATACCTGATAAACATACAATAAAATATGTACTTGTTATGATAGACATTGCTAGGAATACCACGGGATACTTTTAAGTGGCGTTCCATCATGACAGGACAGAACTTGAAAGAAAACGGAAGAGCGCCAAAGAAAAGCGTGAGTGCCCAAATTAGACCGGCTACTCTTATCGTAAGTAGCCAGGAGGCATCTATTATTTTTTCATCCCATGTTGTGGGTCATGTTCCGCTGTTCTTCAGTGTTTTCCAAACGTCACACGAACTAGCGGATGGGAAGCGGCGGAAAACTCAAGTGAACTCGGGAATCGAACCGAGAACCCAATACAAGTCGGTACACGATCCACCACGCCAATCAGTTCCCACCCTTGGGCCCATAGCGAAGGGCCTGGATTCATCCCACCCACCCTCCTGTCTCTTCAGTGGGTAGGGCATTCCCTATGTGTGTGTGTTGGAAGGGATGGGGAAGCTAGGGGGTTGAGAGGGTTGGTTGATTGGGTCTGGATAAGGGTGGTCGCGGCGTGCCTCGGTCACTCAGAATGGGGCACGCCTTCGACCGCCCTTCAAAGCCCTGAGACCACTCCTCTGGACGGCCCTTGATCCTGCACCGCGATCCTATCTCATTAAGCCTGCTCTCTCTCCGACACGTACATTAGTAATCATGATCCCCCGGTGCTGGAGAGGGCTTCGGTGGCGCGTTGGGATCGAGGTGAGTGGTAAGGCATTGGGAAACCTACAGCCGCGGCGACCTCAAGAGACCGTTGGAAGGAAGGACGTCATAGTTTAGGGAGGAAAGAAAAAACACAGGGGGCCGCGAGAAGTCCACCGGGTGTGGCGAGGGAAGTATTTTCGCTTCCGAGAAAGAGATGTCTTCTTCGGTCCGTTTCAAGTGACACCGGAGAGGAGAATTTACGATGAGGTTTAGACCTTCAGGCGGGGGCAGATGTATTCGGAGGAATGGCTGGCGGAGAAGGGGGCAGATGGGTGAAATGAGCACGATTTGGTGTCGGGAAAGACATTAGAAAGGCGATAGGGACGAGGTAGGGACGATATTTGAAAGAACAAAAATTTCCCCACGCGCTGTTTATCCGATAATTGGATGTGCGGTCTTATCGGGGAATCCGGGAATGAAAATTCGGTTAGGTAATTCTTGTAATTAGACCTCGGAATGTTTTTGGTTTTTCAAATGTCAGGTTTTATTCTCCGCGTCATTAATGCTTCACTTATCTCGTTCACTGCCTCCATCGGAAGATAAAGTTGAATCGCATTCCGTCCAGGATTTAAGCGAAAAATGGGAGTTCCCCGAGCAGCTAATTAATGCAGACTCTCCCAAGTTATATGTATGTTATTATATTGAAGATTACAGATAGTGACTGGCAAATAAGAGCTTCGAAAAAAATATCCTAATAATGAGCTCACGTTATAAGGAGCCAATTTGGACTATGGAATTTAATTTTTATATCAGCTCTATAGGAGCATGACGGTGTCATATTCAATGCCATTCAAATATTATCATATCATTGTGAGAAAAAATATGTTTGATAAAAGAGCAGTAATATGATAGAAGTTTGCAAGCTAGAAAATTGTAAGGCTCAAGTTAATTGGAAAACTATTGGAAAATACGCTTGAAGGTTCCTTTCTCACCAATTGCAGGGCCAATCAAAACTTTCAGATATAAAATTGATATCCACGCGGCTAATTAGAAGAAAAATTATCTCCCGGCTACATGTTATCCGTGTGTGAGATTCATGAAGTGAGTTAATTTTTCCTATGATAACTTTACCCCATAAACATTTGATTCTGTGCTGCTTCATGTAAGTTATTCGTGGTGATAGCATGTGCACTTAAAATACAGGCCCGTAGAGCCACATTAAGCTCTTCTGGAATGTCACTAATTTTGGAACACTACCACTAAGTAGTGTTTATTGGAAAAAATAAGCTTTTTTTCACAGCCATCAAATGGCTGAATAATTGTAAACACATGCCATTGTTTACCTGATCGCGTTCTCTGATTACGAAGTGATTCTCCCGACCCACTAGAGCGGATGAGATGTCATAGAGATTCTCAGAGGTTTTTCATTGATTAACAGCGGAATCGACACGCCCTTAAGTTTTGAAAGTCTTGCTTTTCTCCTGTTGGTTTGCATCAAAAGAAACTAAGTATGCAAAATCATAAGAGGGGTTTTTCAATCTTTGGAAGAAGACACGGTACTTGAATTCATTCTACATACTCGTATTCACTTTGAATGTAAAAATCCCAAAAGGTAGGCTTAAGAAACCTTCCACTGTTTCATTGGACGGAAACGTTTTCCTATTGTTATTCGGAAGAGCATATTTATTAACAAACTGGTGAAAAGGTTAGATTATAGAATCGATTTGTCTAAGTACTGCTAATTGGTGGTCGTATGCATCTCCGCGGAAACTACGAAGTTTATTCTTTCAGGTACATTTTCTCCTCTGAGATTCATAGAAATAAAAATGTAGCAAATTACACTCACATTTTTTTCTATCTCTTCGTTAACCACAAACATACGACGCGTCTTTCGAAGGTCAAGGTTAAAAATAGACGTCTTGCTTAAGTCTGTTCATCATCACTCATAGAAACGCTTCACGTTTGACCTTGTTATTTTTGATGCAATAGGTAACATTAAGATCACTGATCAAAATTATACATCATTCAAAAATACTATTCAATGTATCATCCAATCTAACGGTACATGAGAGTGGAAATGGAAGCAGCACCCATGGTACGCTATCCAGGAGAATCAGTTTCATTTTTATATTAAATGACCTGTTGAAAAGAGATAATTGCCTGATAGATAGGAAATATTCATCAGACGCCATGCTAACGAAATGTTAGACTTTATGTGCAAAAATATTGTAATGCATTCTATGCCTTTAATACTTCGTCATGACTAAAAATTACAAATTTTGTCTTAATAATTCATTATAATAGCTTGCTTATAATTAATATGGTTGTATTCAAAGGTTCATTGAATTACAATATTGATGAAGTTCACATCAGACTTGTAAATGATTTTCTATTTTCCCTATAGCTCACAATACCTAAAGCTTCAATTAACCTTTAAATCTGTTGGTCCAAAGAGGACATGGAAATATTAATAACTCAGCTCCTAAACTTGTATGTGATACCCTGAAAATTGCCTTTTACCCGCAACGGAAAGGGCTTTAGGGCCTAGACCACGAAAAAGATTTGAAGGAAATGTGCAAAGATAATTAATTTATTTTCACGTTTTTCACCTCTTAATTCCTTTTGTGACCGTTTGAGGGAAAAACAAATCCTTGAATATTTTAATTCGACTAAAAAAAATACTGTTAATTTCTCTCAAATTTTGTCTCTTTTGTCTAAGCTACAGATGAGTAACCCTAGATTTATTTAATTGACTTGACGAGTAGAAAGTGAAAGCATACGTTTAATAATTCTAATACGTTGAATCGTGGCGCTTAAAGGCGACCCCATTCATAATTACTACTTTATATCTTATGCGTTAGTTTTTCCTAGCCGCTGCAAACTTTTCTCAATTTGTTCAGTGTTTAAATGAATGAATTTTAGATGGTTCCCATATGCTGCCGCACATTCGACATTAATGATGACTAACAAAAAGCAATATTAAGTTTTCTTCATGCTTTCATCGCTTCAAATACATCAATATGAATGATAATTTTGTTTATTTTTTCAACGTGGCCTTTTATCATTTAATGTATGTAATGATGTAATTGCTGCATAAAACTATTTTTCGATTAGCCTGACATAAAATTTTCGATATGTAGATGATAAAATCCTAAATTTAAGAGTGTGAATTTAGTCTCTTGCAGCCCAAACGCCTTGTTTTTTTTAAACGTTTGTTTTTGCACATATTTAATTTAAATGTAAAATAATATTATCCGAATTGTTTCCTTAACAGTAATATGTTGTGTTTTTATTAGTCTAAATCAATCAACACCATTTTGAAAAGTATTTTTTGTGTTAGTTTATAACAATAATTATTAGAGATTTTAGGTCATGAAAAGTAAAAGAGATGTAACCTAATAAAATATGCATTACCACCCCAACCAAATTATTTTTAACCTCTTTAGTCCTGCTCCAAACACGGCGACAAATTTACTAATGCATGCGATTTATTACTATTTGTAAACATTCCAACCCTGAATTGGGAAGAAATTACGTGGCAATAATTTAATAGCAAATTTTCTTCCTAATAATAATAATATATAAATAAATAAATACATATACATATATACATATATATATATATATATATATATATATATATATATATATATATATATATATATAATAGCAATTCTTTTCGCTAGAAATCTTTCGTTATCCACACTAAATTAGGACTATTGAGGATGTCTTAGAAAATTAAATTTTACTATTTCCAGAATAACGCCTTGGGAACGTGTAGTTCAGAGCGCTGGACTACTGACCAGAGGGACCTGGTTCAATCCTCGGGAATGCCTCAAAGCACCCTCAGCTGGACCAAAATGAGAGATTTTTCGGGTATTAGATCCTCCTGGGAAATTAAGAGCGGTACATGGAAAGGAACTGGTCTTCTACCCTGATGCGTGTATTTCACACGCCGCTGGGCTTAGTACTGTGTGCACACTAACCTCACCTATCAAACCAACCACTGGATTGTTTATAACATTGCCAAATTTTCTCATACTTTTCAAAATGATATATCATCATAATATTCTAATAAGAACGAATCGTTTATATACACATTTTAAAAAGTTTTAATTTATTTACTGTAATATGCTACGTATTTTTATCATACAAATACAGTGGTATGCTCGAAAGTACTATCTCTTGA
The DNA here is from genome assembly GCF_022747635.1 of Hetaerina americana. Classification (NCBI taxonomy): domain Eukaryota; kingdom Metazoa; phylum Arthropoda; class Insecta; order Odonata; family Calopterygidae; genus Hetaerina; species Hetaerina americana. The sequence goes on along the minus strand of NW_027287538.1, from coordinate 36,860,243 downwards.
ATACTTAATTTAATTTATGGTGAAGCGATACTCGTATTTCATATTTAAATTAAATGATGTGTTTAATTTCCAAGTTATCAGAGCTATAAAAACATAGAAAATAAAATCGGCTGAATGCATCACATTCAACACAAATATAAAAAAAGTGATGCATGCATTTCACGGGTATATATATAATATCTGGTAAGCGGCATTGAAGATATGATCAGAAAGGCGTTGGACATGTCAAAAGAAGGGAGCGTAATAAAGACGCCTAACATAATCAAATCATGTCGAATGATAATCTTAGTGGAAACAGCGTATGCGTCCCATGCCAAATGGAATGCCCGTCAAATGTCAAGGAATCACCTTGACTGATGATGAAGATTTTATTCAAAGATTCAAAGAGAAGCAGGTTATCTACATGATTTGAAATGCACAACAAATAACTCAGCGCCAGAAGAAAACGCATTCAATTAATAGATGCTGATAACATGTCGTTGTACAAGGTTTCATGAGCGAGTAAGAAGACTGACACATTTAGCGCTAATGAGTGAATAAATGTAGTGCTCCATCTTCGAGAAATGCGCAAAGAAACTTTTGTAACTGAAAATGTACCTTATGTGATGAAACCGGTTGTAACGTTTTAATAATATTTTAGTTAATTTACAAAGCTTGTCTTATTCCTCAAGATAAATGCTCACAAGGCTGAGCCCGATAACATAGAAACTCTTCTTTGGTTATATAAAGCTAACCTAATTCCACAAGCGATAAAGGAATTTCTTTAAACAAGAGTAGAGCCATCGTTGTACCAAAACGGTGGAGCAATATTGCTGGATGAGACCGAAATGTTTATTCACCAGCACTTAAATAAGCTTTGATACAAATTTTTTATGAGAAAATTTTCCATGCATTTTGTTAAGAAGGTGGGAATTACTCCAAGACCTCGCAATCGTTTGCTCGCAGTCGTTTGGACATGAATCAGGGACACTTATAACATCTATCAGGTGGTGTATCTGTCGCACTTACCCGTATGGTCCAAAGATTTCGTTCCATGGCAACGCAGCTCATCAGCCAATGAGTAGTCGCGCTTCTTCCCTTGCCCGAAAAATCAGCCAGAGAAAAATCGACCCCAGCCAAAACCAACCGAATCCAACATTGATTAATGCACGACAATCTAAACAGCTGCAAACTGAAATACGAACAAGAATCTCAGTAGTACTCATCCTTCGATCCTCAAACCCCTAACGCTCCTATAAACGTTAGGGGTTAGAGGTGACCCCTTAGTCTAGCGCCGATGAACACGCTCCACTTCCTATGAGTCTTGTACCTAGAATGCAGACTTAAATGAATTCCGTTTCATTTACCTCAGAAATTCTCACTTTTCAATACTTGTTGTTCAAATGCAAAGTTTTGTTGATAGGAATTCTCAATTTTCACAATTCTATAATGTAGGATAAATTCAATCTGCACAACTTACGTTGTGTGTTCTGCGTATTGCTCTATGGCATTTCTAGTGGAATCACTCTTTCTATTTGGGGAGCGGAATGGTGCGGTAGCTGGCGTACTGGCCTCCTGCTCAGAGGGCCTGGGTACGACTCTTGGAGACAGATGACTTTTTCATTAGTATCCCGATTCCTACTTGAGGTACTTTGTGGGGAGACCTTCAAGTGAGTACGCCATCCGTCGGATGGGACGTCAAATTGAGGACTCCTTGGCGCCTTTCATTAAGATTAGGCCAATGCCAACGCTGAGTTTAACTCCACCCTTACTCCTTTCCCATCCATCTCTAATGGCACATATGACCTCAGCTGCCGGTCGCCGTTAAATATGCAGGAAAAAGGTGAACGTAAACTGGACTAACACCATATATTTTAACTTTATTGTTTCTTCTTTTATTAATGACTGTACCTCTGAAGGATTTTCCTGTGATTGTTCTACAAGATTCTCCAAAACTTTGTTCATTTAAGTCCACATGACTAAACCTGATGTTTTTTCTTCAAGCAAATCAGCATCATTTTCAAATAAATGCTTTTTTTCTTCAGTTAAGCGCCTGTCCAAGCTCAATTACGTTAGTTGTGCATCACGTATATGCTATTTATGGGTTCAGATTTAGATTTTTCCACTTCTTCTTCCACCCATGACAGGAGCATTCAACATGCACACTCGGAGGACGTTGATGTCTAATAGTTACCATATTCCAGGTTCGGAGGATACTCGTATTCAAAAGTTAGTTCATGTCAGGCTACCCGTCCGAAGAAGAACCCAGGCGTCCCAGCCAACCGTCCCAGAGTTCGTGAGGTCATAGCTCTCCTTCGTGACAGGCCGAGAACAAGGGGTCCGAGAGATAGTGTTTATGAATGATTGATGGCGCATCTGCCCAACTTGGGCTATGCCATGTGCAGGACACGAATGGGAAATCTGCCCGGTCTAATCTACGCACTCCTAGACGGAATTTGGACCCATCACTTATGCTTGCTCAATTAAAGCATCACTAGAAAAAGCTTCAACTCTAAGTGAGAGTTCATTTAAACTGCTGTCGAACATATCAAACGGAGGGGTGCTATCGCTTCTTCCCTCGAAGAAAACAACCCCATAAGAATAATATTATAATGGACGCTGAAACCTGCCAAAAGCTGCGGTGTTGGAGGTGTTGATTATCAGTGGATAGGTACGTGTTTCAACCTTACTTTAGTCACTTATTCGCTGCACCATTATTAAACCTTATCTGGATTTGACAAAGATCTGTAATTCAGGTAAATACTTTTTCAGTTCAGTTCAGACGAAATAACAAGCGACCAAATATGGGTGAATGATAGTCGTTGAAAAAGTCAATGGCAAATAAAGTTATCTACGAATAAAGTTATCTCGTACTTGGTAATGGGAATAATACTTTCGGTAGGTTGAGAACCATTAAATGATCTCCATCTATCATATTTTATGTAAATCTTTCATTGGTATTTATAATTTAGAAGAAATAACGGGGCGTAGTAAATATTTGAGTATACATGTACACTGCAAACATTCAATATTGAAAGCATTTTAACTTGTTTTGATCATCCATTTTTTAATGAAGTCATTTAAGCTGAATGAAGCCGTTCGCGAGGCAAGCAAATGTTTATTTGAGGAAAACCCTAGAATTATAATAGATTAATTCTTTAAATTATACACACCTAACTTGAGGCATATCTTCGCCTGAGAAGAGCCTGGCGAGAGAAATCTTTAGGAAATTTAAAGAATTTTGACTAAAAAAACACACACCCATAAACTCTCGGACAAAGAGTTTTCGTAAAGATTAAAATTACCTCATCTTCTCAAAATTAGTCACCAGAATTAATAGATATTTCAATAAAATTAATGCAAGAACAATTATCCATACGTTCAGCTAGAACAAAAAGCTACGCATGCCTTCCAAAACAAATTCTTTTGAATTTCAGTTAATACTTGTGCATAAAATAATGCAATATTTTTCAATAAATTCTAAATTCTAAAATTATTATAAATTAATATTACGAGTTAACACCCATTCTATTAGAAAAATAAAATTCTTCATTGTAAATATCATAATTAATTTTATAAGAACCGTCGTTCATATTGTCCTAAATAGGAAGATTTAAGCAAGGGTAACCCATAGTAAGGAGTCAAAGGGAGTATATTTTCAAATTGGAACAAAGGAGTATTTCCCGTAAGATTAGGTGGACGGTCATAGCTTCAGCGAATAGTCAGGAAAATATTTCAAAGGTTGAAATAAAAGGTTAAGCCCTCGAGAGGAGACACTACTCCGTAAAAAACGTGTGGGTATCTTATTATAACGAATTCTAGTGGGTATTTTATCACAAGCTATCTATTTTCAAACAGGTAAAATGGGTATCTTGAATAAGGTAGTTATTATTAGGACGCAATTGAAAACCAATAAATTCACATTCGACATCGTATTTATTTATAGGTACTTTTTATGGATATAGTTACTTATTCCTATGATTTATAATTATTATTATTTTCATTCCGTATGAAAATAATAATTATTTTTATACATTAGTTAAAAATAAGTACTTTCGAAGGAAGAAAAATACTTAATTATTAGTTATTGATCATTTGACTACTTCATATTTTTGTATATTTATAACTTTGAGTTAGGACACAATACTAATCCCTTAATTCCGCAATTTAATCAGAAAATATACAGAGACTCCGATTTACTATGGAAAATTGTTAATTATTGGTAGTTCAAAAATCAAACCCATTCATGTAGAGATACCTGTATGTACACTTCTTGAGAAAAAATCAATGAATATTTAGACGAGGAGTCGCTGCATGTAGCGTGGAATGACTATTGAAGAGTCATTGATTTTCACGATAAGAGCAGTAATCATAGAAAGGATGAGGCCATAAGCCCAAGAAAAGAATCTTACTCTATGGCAGTTTTTATAGAATAATCAGAGTAAATCAAGGTTAATCCGTAGACTCTCCTTGGCCATAAGCATAAATGGGATACCAGACTGTATCGCGAAAAAGATTGACATTAACAGGGATGCATAATTGGTAGACGAACCAGCGATGTACCAACCAAACCAATAATCTGCCGTTTTTAGTAGCACAAATGAAAAATGCGATAAATTACCCAATTCAAGCTCCAATCATGACAAATAACTTTTAAATTAACGTTAGTTGCGAAAGAAAGAATAAACAGCCAGTGGCTTCGTCAAATCCTACTGCACATCATTCTGTTAATCTCATTCACACTTGACCATCCAACGGATTATTTAGTCAAAAGTTCAAAGTATATTTATTATTGTAAAACTATCAATTATACCCAAATACCTACACCCTATAATGTTATCGTGAGATTTGAAATTCGTGTTCAATTTTGAAATTCGCATCCAACGGTCTACGCCCAAAATCATCCGTCGCGAGTGATTGATGATATCGCTGATCGAAGTGCAGTCTTTGGTGATTAGCGTCTTCATATACCTTTATTCACATGTGAACCTATTAATAACTCGTCATACCCTTTAGAGCAACCGTGTTTTAAAAGTTAAAAATCATCTCCGGTCACTCGCAGGCAACGTAGGTCCGAGTGCCGACCATTGATAAGGAGGGCGAGTCTCAACGGCGACCATTTGGGTCCGACAAACTGGTCAAGCCTCCTCTTCCGTTCTCCCAAAGCCGGAAGAGGGGGGGAGGGGATCTGGGTGGAGGGATGAGGTGTCCAAGAAGAGACCTTGGAGTGGACCGCGTCCATCAGGTAGGGGGCCAGGAGAGGAGGTGGACAGTACAAGGGAATTAATTAAGAGCGAGGTAGTCCGGCCGTGGGCCGGTCGGGAGCAAAGAAGAAGCAAGGCGAGAGGGAGGGGGGAGAGAGGGAGAGACGTGTTCGGAATCCGGCGAACCGCCAAGAATGACCCTCTCTCCTCCTCGTTCCCTCATACCACCCCCACTCACCTCCTCCCTCGCCACGGGACGGGCCTTCACGAAGGCGGAGCCATCTGTGTGGGGAGGAACTCAATCGTATTTTCCTTCCACCCCACCGCGTGTAGTTACATACACAGGATCGAAAAAGGAAGGAGGAGAATGAAAGAATACCAAGGAGAGTGGAGACGCACAGTGACTGTCCGCCCTCGTTTTTCGGGATTCCGTATCGAAATTTAAAAGCTGGATCCCTGTGACGTCCGTCCTGAAAAGGGGAACCTTTGAGGTGGTTTCCTTTAAAGCTAACATGATTTCCTCTCAATTTCCTCCCAAACTTTATACCTACGCCAACTTTGAAAGATAATCAAGAGACAGTTATAAAATTCAGGACTGTGAATTCAAATTATTCCCCGAAAGCAGCAAATCAAATATCTTTAAGTTCTATTCAAACTGGAAAATGAAACCTTGAAGTGAGTTCCAATTGTTACCCATCGCCATTCCAAGGGAAATCAAAGAGCATATATTTAATATGCATGCTGAGTGTTCATAAAGAATAGCCCTGTTGCTATGGGGTACGGCCAAATGGCAAAGGTTGCGTTAAAAACTGATTTTGTAGCGAGTTTTAAACCGAAGGTATGAATAATCCGCTTCACAATAGTGGTTCATGAATTCCTGTTAGAGAACTGCATCGGACTTAAATGACACAACTAAGAATATGACAGCATTTGCGGTATCAGATGAAATTCTCTTTACCGTCCAAGTAAAGGAGTAATTATTCTTTTTCCGTTTTTACGGCAGATCGCAAAGAGAGGGTGCGGAGAATGCTGCGGTCAGTGCTGTTATCACAATAGCGAAACACTCAAATTCATTCTTGCAAAACCGGACTTCTTTATTTACAAATACCTATGTACGGGAAGAACCGAGGACGGAGTGTTGTGTTATATCTTAGTAACATAAAAACAGGCAAATCCAAAGAAAACAATAGGGAAGGAAAAAAAGGAACGCATAGAAAGCGGGAATATTATGAAAACGTTTGCCATAACCTATGTATAACTTCGATAGAGAGGCAAAACAATGAAAGAAGGCGCATGAGACTAGGGAAGTACAAGTATGGAGTATGTCTCATAACCAACCTAAGAAAGAGCAATAATTCCTGATGAATGGTGATTCAACTTAATGGTTGTTTTCATAGACTCCAGTGATAGTTTATCGCTGATTGGCTAATAACAGCAACATACAGTATGATACGATTGTTAAGGGCAAACAAAAATTTGTGCCATCCATAGAAATTATCTCGTGGCGTTAAAACACAGGGGTGTCCTAAGTGGGGTGTTAGGAATTCCCCGAATTTTGCTCACAGTTGTACCTTTGAATTAACCACACGTTTTCTCCTCTCTCAAAATTACTATATTTCGTGTCCTTGATGTGTAATTGATAAGGTACACGCGTCAAAATGTAGAAGTACGTTGAATAAGTATCACACACCTTCCGAGATTGAAACGTAAAGGCGAGTGCGGCCGAGACCGGAATTCCATTCAGTTCGGAATGCACCTAGACGGAAGAGAGGTTGGGAGAATGTGTTTTTTCCTCTCTCCTTGCCGTCGAAGTCTGAAGATTCCATTGGGAAGAAACTTTTTTTTTCCTTACATTTTAATTTTAAATTTGTCCCGGGAGAGAGCGACAAAGCGTTGAATGTCATCTCATTTAGGTTTGGTGTGGAAGGGGAGGGGGTGAGTACTAAAATTCTCAAATGGGTTGCAGCGTGATTGGGAATACCTATTATCTTTCGAAACACGTCATCATCAAGCGTTCTGGAATTGGCACCCCCGATGAGATGGCATCCGTAAGAAGGAGACGTTTACGGGGGTAGGGGGGCAGCCCTAAGAACTAGCTGTCCGCCTCTTCCTGCTACCAATTCCATTCGTTATAACGAAATGCTTTACCAGACCTTATCGATGAACCTGACACCCAAAGTCGTAAGGGCCAGAACGTTACTTCTTTCTCCTTAATACGAGCATGGTTATGGAAATGATTCACACAGCATGAGGGCTTATTATTATTCTCGAAATGGGAAAATAAAAGCGAGCCGAGTAAAAGAACTTTCGGTGGTTAAGGGTTCGAGGAATTCTCAGGCCCTTGATGGAGAGGAGACCGCTGGGAAAGTGACAGACTCGAAATTTGTTTCGTACAATCTACTAAAATATGAACAGCGATTGAAGATTTACCGGGACAAGGACTATCCCAGCAATTCCATTAAAACAAGATAAATTCTAGTTTAACGTCGAGTCCCCTTTTTGAGATATAGAAGCTCATTAGATGAGCTGATCGTTACGCCCGCCTCAACGACCAAAAACAGATAAAAGGGACGCTGGCAGACGGAGAGAGAGAGGCGAAGTAAAGAAATTCCAATTTTGGAATTCAGATTGTATTCGATTAGCTTTGAGCAGTTGGCTAAGGAAACCCATGCACGTATCTAAGAAGGTGATGTTATCATAACCAGATTGTAAAAATTTTTCGTGGACATGAAGAATTTTTGGATGTTTTCTTTTTATTAGAAGGGGTGAGAGAGATTTTTCGTGCAGATTACCCTTAACATATCACTACCATTGTTGCAGCATAAAAATATTTGAATGGTATTAAACGTACCATAGTGAGTGTGAAACATATTAACCTGAAATAAGCATTTAGAGCATTCTGTAAAAAGGCTATAATGAGAACTCGTCTATCAAGTAATCTCTAGTACTCCTTCATTTGAATAAATAGAGTTATTTAGTCACGATTTTTTCGAATTTTATGTAAAGCTGTGGACGATTTAATGCCAGTTACTATGATTCCATATTACGTTAGTTTATAAATTTATTTTATCAATAAAAACTAAGCATCGATTCGATAGCATTCAAGTAAAACCTAGGCTGTAAAGTATTTAAAAACCCAGACGTATGTTTATTATTGTCACATAAATTGTCAATAAAATGCTGAAACAACAACCAAGCATGGTTAATGACTTTTATAAAGATTTAAATTACAAACATTATGATACCTCAATGTATTTTTTATTTTCAATATCTCTTTATGTCTTCATTATCATGGTAAAAATTTACTGAAGGAAATTTGATGATCATCGATAAGAAATATTAACCGAGAACCGGCACTGAAATAACAGTTGACTGCTGGTTATTACTATCAGAATCGGATGTCGCAAATGCAAACAAAGAATTGATGACGGATGATGAGATGCTGATGCAAAGATTGATACTGAGTTTACACACGTGGGTGTCATGCTAAAAAGTCAAGTAAAGGTAAATATCCCAAACGACAATTAAAAGCTTCCCGAGAATTTAATGATTCAATATAATTTCTCGAAAGATTCAACATGTCAGGGTTCGGATACATATATGTACATATTGATTTTCATTCACGATTTGGATATACGATAGATGCATGGAAAAGGGATAGAAACACATGTTAAAGACAAACACAGGAATTATTTTAATGTGTTCCTATCCCTTTTCCTTATATCTATATCCATGTGAATGAATGTGCACACCAACCGTTTGGCGGCTTTTCTATATTTACTACTGGATACCGGATATATATATATATATATATATATATATATATATATATATATATATATATATATATACATTCAAACACGAAATCCCGCCAAACGGCGAATAAATACTCATATATACAGGAACAGATATAAGGAAAAGGGATAGGAACACATAAAGGACGAACACAATAGAGGTGGTGAAGGCGGAATCGAACGGATCACAAGAGTAAAAATATTTCCTTGACCGGGATATATATATTATATATATATATATATGTATATATATATATATATATATATATATATATATATATATATATATAATATAGACCCAATTTAATCTGCTTGCTTTGCAATTTGCCATCCCTCACGCACTATGCAATTTTAAAATTCCCGAGAGAGGAAGGGGAAATGATCGAATCGAAGGAATTCCTGCCCGGACAACCTTGAAAATCCCTTAAAAAGTGCCGCGCCATGGTTTTGGAGTCGTTTCACCACTTCTACCGTTGGAGCTGAATTTCAAGACAAAAAAATTCCCACCGACATAATATGAGGAAGAAATTTGGAAGATAACGTTGGCGATTGGTATAAACTTACACACGCGTCTTCCTAGATTAAATAGTTATTTCGAGCTTGTACATGATGCCCTTGTCTTCCAGGCGCTGGGGGGTTTTCGCAACCCTCAGAGGTCGCTGAGTGCCGCGTTGTATTATCGGTTAGAGCCGCTGGCGCACTCGTTCCAGTGTCTCGGTGGAAAAGGAACGGTGCATCTACTCTCGGAATGCAAGTGACGGCCCTTGGCGATCTGTTGGTGGGTTGGTAGGGCGCGATCCAAGGACATACTGAGTGGCCAAGGTAGTAATTGGATTTCTGGAAACAGGCAAGGTGGGCAATTACGTAAGTGGAAATTAAATGAAGGGATGCAGTCAGTGGAGTAATGCTGTACGAGCCCTGGAGAGATGAGAGAAAATGGCAGCATACTTCATGGTTGCATATGCACATGTTCGTGTAAATAAAATAAAGAATCGACTGTAATAGCGTCCTGTGTCACGTTACAATAGTAATGTTAAATTAGTTAGTCCAAAATATTTAGAGTAAAAAATACTATAAAGTATGCTTTACATTGGGGATCACTAGCAAGTAAAATCCTCCAAGTCGCATACATTAAAATTAAGTTTAAAAGGAATATTACAGATTTTCATGGGGAAAACGTAGTTAATTTTTTTTAAAAGTAGATAGAATAATAGTTTGAATGTATTTAACTGATTAAAGCTTTATTTAAACTAACCAAAAGGATAATTCAACTGTATGGGATAGATTCTCAAAGGAATCTATCCCAATACATGAGATCCAATTCCGTCACATCTTGATACTTAACTCCGGTTATTAAGCATGGTCATTCCCATACGACGATTAAATGATCTTCCTTATCTTATCTCCTGAGAGGTACATCAACATCAATTCCTAGGCCTAATTATGTTCAAATACCACAATAATTTCTGGGATAAGCGCCATAGGCAACTTATTTATCTTGAGGATTTTCCCAATATATCTCTTTACAACTTCTGTATAGGAATACGAATTTGTTTTAGTAACAAATACTTTAATTAGAGAATAATGAATAGCTGAAACATGTCTCGTCTATAAAAAAGTAGGTTAAGTCATCAATAATATTGTTAATTTACCCGATTCATGGAAGGGCTTCTAGATTTTAATCTTCTGCAAACTAAATAGCATAGACGAGTTAAGTGTAGTTTTTATCACTTCACGAGAAATTTGGCAAGACAAATTACGAGCAGGATTGATCTCATTTCACTGGTACACGATCTATCAATCATCAACTCACAGGTAATGAGAACGGAAAATCATCTTTAAAAAAAGGAAGTTTAGCAATACAGAATTTTAATGGAAGTCACTACTAATTAGCGCTTAAAGAATTGTAGTGTTCCTGTTTTCTTATCAAACCTTTCTTAAACTTCGTCGAGCAAGTAGGGAGTAGGGAGGCATGCCTTAGTATAAGAAAACCCTTAAGTAATATAAGATAGGTCACATGAGACAAATAGGTTATGAAGGATAGACAGCATAAAGATTTCTTGAATGTTCACCATACACTCTTACGCTGTGTAAGTGGAAAATACGTGAGTTTTGCATTAAGATAAAATCATAAGATCCATATTACTTTAAAGAGAAAGTTTAATTTTTTAAGTCCATGGCTAGTTTCTATGGGAAGGTGCCTTCGATTCGGGAAATTAATCATCGGAGATTATCCTTGAACATGAGTGTACTGTCAAGATGCCAAAATGAATCTCTCCGGCAGAAACTCTGCCGCCGGTGCCTTGATTAATGTATCCATTTCGCTCTGCTCTCATCTTCTGATTTGCGTTCCTATCTGAAAGCAGTTATCGGAATAAGCTGAAAAGATTTCCGGAAGCAATTAAATGATAGAGAAAATAAGAGTTCGGCTGGTATACTTTCATCCATGTACCAAGAAATATCTACAGGAATGAAAAGCGTGATATTCTTTCACATACAGAGAGAATGAGAGAGGGAATAACTAACCCGTACGATTTGAATGTAGTCAAATCAAATGAAATAAGTTTACGATTGGAACTTCAGTAGGATTGTTCTTAGAATCAGTTAAAATTCTTATTTCTTTAGAGATGTTTAGGGGATGAAGTAAAATAATATTTTTCTTCCATGCTATAATGAATAAACTACTGCCTGACGAGTTTTAGCGGCTCCAGAGAAATTATTGGCATTTCCATAAGATTTGGGTAGACATAGTCTCCATTAGAGGGCAGTTCTAAATATTAATTTCATATCTTAATAGAATGAAATAAGTAAATATAAACAAAATAACACATGAAATGATGTAATTCCCAATGTTAACCACGAGTTTTCTCGTCCATAGTTGAGAATATTAAAATATGATTCCTTAAATACATATCAATAGCTATAGGGTGCGGCAACATAATTTCCTTCAAAGACAAAAGGATTTTATGTTGCCGTATCATGTATGACAACAGTGGTCCGGTTAAATGCATTAAATTTGAAGATTTAATAAACAAAACTTTTGCATTTAAAGCATAAAATTGAAGTGGAGGGGAATATATATTGAATTGAAGTGATGAATAAGTACAGGGAGGCACCCAAAAGTGGTAGGACTGATTTTCTCTGGCACGAACGGGGCGGTGGAGGGGAGTCTGTCTGGCTGGGTAAGGTGGAGAGGGGGCTCTAAGCAACAGACCGACACCAACCTCAGTCACCTGCGGGCTGTCGTTGAGTGAGGACACCGTTTTTAGTGAAGCAAGTTTTTTGTCCGCGTCGAAAAACAAAATGAATCTGAATTTAGAGCAACGTTATTCCGTGAAATTTTGTGCGAAACTCGGGAAGACGGCAACTGAGACCCTCGATATGATCAAGCAGGCTTATGGGGACACTGCCTTGCCGTTCCACAGTATTTGAGTGGCACAAGTTGTTTAAAGAGGGTAGGGAGCTCGTTGAAGACAACCATCGCTCCGGACGGCCGTCGACGGCAACAACCGACACGTGTGGACAGAGTGAGGACACTGCTGAACACAGACCACCAGGGGAGACTGTGAATGCGAACTTTTACGTGCAGGTGCTCACCCGCCTCCGAGAACGCGTGAAAAGAGTCCGACTGGCCATCGCAAACTGCTGGGTGCTTCATCATGACAACGCGACGTGCCATGGCGCGCTCGTCGTCAGACAGCTCCTGGCCAAATACGGCGTTGCCACGTTGCCGCACCCGCCCTATTCTCCCGATCTGGCACCACCGGACTTCTTCGACTTCCCCTGATGAAAAGACAGCTCAAGGGACGACGTTTTGACTCGATAAAGACCGTTCAAGAGGCTTCGACGAGGGTCATCAACGGCATCCCCAAAGAAAATTTCCAGCGGGCGTACGGGGAATGGGAGCAACGTTATACTCGGTGTGTAGCAGCTCAAGGAGCATACTTTGAAGATAATTAAGTCTATGTAAGTATATCGTCAATAAAATTCTTGTAAAAAAATCAGACCTACCATTTTTGGGTGCGACCCTGTATGTGCACAAAACTTAAAACACGACTCGAAGACGATTCAGTCGATTCACAACTCTTGACCATAAAAAAAGTCCTAGACTTTTTCTTCTAATGAACCGCAACCACGCATCAAATCACGTCATATTAAATGGGCTAGAGGGGGCACCAATTTATGGTTATCCACTCTCAACTTTTTTCCTAACCAATATAACCTCCTTTTCCATGATTTTCTTCTTTAATGTTCTGATTAGTCGTATTTCTGGATAATCCCTCACAACCTCACGTGGAAATGATATCACCGTAGTGGGCCCTATTATGATTTCCGTTTTTGCCAAGGTATATTCGAACAATTATATACTGCAAACAGCATCTCACATATTAAAAGAAAGTCGTTCCCGTGGAGAATTCCCTATTCCCATATGATACATCCGATCTGCATATCAGATTTCCATATTTTAAAAATATTCTCCCTTTTTTCCATTTTTTCCCGAATATTTGAAGAAATATCAGAATATATTCTAATTTTTTGACTTATCAGCCACTCTGCATTTTTATTTTTCTTGTTTTAATTTTTATTTTTATAATTTTTTTTAAAAGAGTGTATCGCTTCATATTAGAAATATGATGGACCCTGGCACAATTCCCTACTGCTCCCGTGAGGCCTAACTGACTTGACAGAGGATATTCTTAGACCCTGTACAACTTATTGCAAGAACACATTCTTTGACTCGGCATAACGTTTACTTTCCTTAATTCTTTAATGTCATCCAAAATGCCTATCATTTTCTTCCCGCTGCCTTATTTTCCTAGCACTCTAACGCCTGTTACCATCTTCAGCATTCATTTGCCTCTCATTACCTCCTGCATCAGTTTGTCTTGCCCTCCCTTATATTGGAATGGGCATTAATACTGATCTAAAAAAGTCTTCCAGCCTATGTAACAACCCTAATAATGCTAAAAATGAGTCCATTTCTTCTTTCTCATTTCTTCTAAACTCTTGAGCAGTTTTACAGGGATGCTATCTACGTGTATTCTCACAGCCTTCTCCTATTTTGTTTTCTTTACTACCTTTTCTATCTCGCAGCTAAATATTCCTGGTCCTAAAATCTCCCTAACGAAATCATAGTCCTTTCCATATTTAACGTCCCTGGCCAGATACCTTTATCATATATTTCTTCTTATATTCTTGTGTTTTCTTCTTCCTTCTTCTGTGTTCACGTTTTTTCATTTCTTCTTCCAATCCATTTTTCTAATCACCCTCTATTTGCCGCTCGTTTACATTACGTTATCAATTTACTTCATAGAGTGCGTTTTTATACTCTTGGGAATGAGTGTATTTGGTACTTAAACCACTGTTAAAAATTTGTATTTCAAATGAATGTCATATCATTGATATCATCTGTAAATATATTTTCTTATATATATAATTTGTAAATGTATGGAAAAACAAGAGGATATATGTATTCACTAATAAAACCACAACGCTAGGGCTTCATGCGAAAGTTCAGCGTCATACTTAAACGTTCCCTGTTCGTCCTTCGAAGCGCTCCCGGAGCTTCTTAAGTGGTAAAACAGTCATGGGAGTAGGCCTAACTTAAAGGGTGTGAGCTAAAAGGTCTACGCTAAGGACTACCACGAGAGTTCGCGATGAAGGACGAAGACCACGATGAAAATTTGCATTTGCCTCTCAAGTGAATGAGGAAGGATGTGGAGGAAAGGTCACATGAGAGGCATCATTTATGGGCTTCCCCGTGAACTTAATTTTCTCAGAAATTGCCTGAACAATCATGGCGGAACTTGCTGACCAGAAAACCCCGATGGGATTTTCGAGTGCCGGTAAAATTCAAAGTGGCCTTACTGAGGCAAACTTCCTCGTCACTTATTATTTCATCGCTTCGTCACAGAATTAAAATAGATAAAATCCAGCCGTTTATAAAAATATGTTTGTCTACGTGATGAAAAAACGTTTGGATTCCAATGTCACGAGGCAAAGTCAAACGTGGGATTGATATTAGAATTCTTAAATGTCAGGTAAATACCATTACGTGTATGAACTTAATATCCAAGCTGAAGAAACAACCTAAAATAATAAATCTCTGAGGCATAATAATTCAATGAAGCTCGAATCAAGGGGCAAAATGAGAAATAATGCGGAAGAGTAAAAATGTGAAGCATTGAACGGAATAGAAGCAAAATAAAACATTTCACACACCTTGGCGTAAAATGGTGTTTTGGTGATTTTAAGAGTAGGAGACAACTAGAAGGAAGAGTGAGGAACATATGCTGTTACTATTTAATGTTTATGGTAGGTTTTTGTTGGACACAGACTGGACAAAGATACATTTTTCTGCCTCTAATAACAAAAGATAATCTGTCACCACACACTAAATTAAATTGCTCTTCAATTCTGCAAACTTTCTATGTCCCTTCGTTCTTTCCAACTTGCCAATCCTATTTCTATCTCTTCCTTGTTTGCTTAACGTTCTCCGCTCTTATCACATATTTCAACATCTCATAGCCAATTAGAAAGCTCTATCCATTTTCTCTGTTTATTTTGGATGTCTATCAAAAACCTTCTCTCCTCCTCCATCATGCCCATGCATCGTTTGTTTTTCTGTCTATTACACCTTTTTAATTCTTCTCTACACCCACATATTAAAAGTGTACAATCTATGCCTATGATCTGTTTTCAACGATCAAGTTTCCACCACGTACAAAACCACACTCCACATCAAAGTTTTGACGAGCCTTTTCTTAACATCCTTGCTCAATGTCCCTGTCATCAATCCTCTCCTCCTTGTGAAAGAATTTTATGTGAATTTGATGCACATGCAAGATAAAAAAATTATTTTACATCGCAATCTCTCGTGTAAGTAGCTCATTTCCAATTATCTGTAATCTATCCGAAGACAAAAGTGGTGTAGCTCTCCCTCTATCTTGTTGATTCATGCGTTTTCCGCTTTATTTCGTTGAACCTAATTCACATATCCAATATCTGCTAACGGATATTTTTTCTTCATTTCAAATGACTTCTATCTATCGTTCCTCATGTAACAATAATTCTTCAGGAAGCTGTTAGAACTATAGTACAACACATGATACGCTCTTTTCCTTCAAAGTATTTTCTACAGATTTATTTCCTCCCGTACACGTTGCAGAACTTCGTTATAATTGATTAATCGAGCCATTCCGCTACAATAGTACACACCTATTTCGTTCAATCATACCTTCTTTTCTTCTACACCCTCGTCCTTACTCCATACAGATTGTCCAGAAGCCTGTAGCGATTTGTTCAATAGAATGTCCTTCATTTCAAGCTGGTGTTGTTACCCCTCCAGACTTTTTTATCGTAGGTTTTTACTTTGCCTGGGATTTCCCGAGCATTTGAACATCCCTCCCACTTGTTAGTCAAAATAAAATTCGACTACATTTCTTGGAAACAAATTCAAGATATTTTTATTTTAAGTTCCCTATCTTAATGCTCATGTAATATCTTTCCGCAAGCCAATATTTTGATTTGTTCACATTTATTCTTAATTTTATTTGTTAACCTATTGATATTTTGTAGTAAAAATGTCTAAACATTGGAAAATCCGATTACCCAGTTATTTTAATTAATCCACTAAGATTCACGGTAAAAAATACGTAGAAATAATAGAAAGTCTAATGCGTCAGTAATGTCATAACGGATAGGTATGAAGATAATAAAAGAGAAGTAACATATTTTTTAAATATTAATATCTGAGATAATTTCTAGGATTTTGTCAACTGATATAATCATATTATGTATTACATTGATTTGAGGAAGGAGTCTTTTCATTACTAAAAAATATTACACATATCTTTTACTTCTAATAACTTCAATCCAGCCTAAAGTGATATTCGTCATACATTATTTGCATAATCATTCATATCTTAATGCCTCACAAAAAAGCCCCTTTTCTGTTTTCCTCAACCCCACTTGATATCAACCCTTTCTACGAGGACATTCAGAAGGCCAATCAATGCCTTTTAATATCATCCCCGCCCACGATTTCGGAATCTGGATGCACGTCCATTTTTTCATACAATGTGAACGGGTGATTAATGTCTGTAGTTATTAAAAAACATTTTAGTGAGGAAAATTTAGTCTTAGAATGGACAGATTAGGCGTTAGCTAATGAAGGGTAAGAATAAAAATGAACTGTGATATGTTGTAAGATGCTTAGAGGTGGCAGCTGGAGCGGTTTGATCATGCCAGTGGGATTAGAGAGGAACGTTTAGCAAAAAATATGCTGCTACGGTTACCGCATGAGCGCAGGAGAAGAGGAGGGCGAATGCATGAGTGGGTGGATGGCGTAACCGAATTAGTGTGGACTTAAACGTCCAAGTCCGCCAGAATTGACTTCCGTAGAAAATGGGGGCAAAGAGGCGGTGGGAGTTGTAAACATCCACCATCTAAAAAATAGTAATAAAAATTTAACTAATTTTAGTGGGTCAAATTTTGCACTGGTAATAAGGAAACTTTGGAGGTACAGTATAAATCAATACAACGTCATGGCTTGCATCGTTCCACTTCTTTCGATACCACTCAGTTTTAAATAGGTAAGTAATACCATCAAACTCGTTATCACTTATCATTGGTAGGTTAGTAGGTGTTTACTTTCACTTTACAACACTGTGACTCATCATTAATATGAGTACTATGTGTTTGTTTCCGACTTTGCTTCAACAGTCTCGGTCATAGTGAACAAAACTTAAATAGCTAAGGGTTAGAATATATGCACACAAAAGTAATTAGCGTGAAGACCTAATTAATTGAAAAGTATGTTGATAGCACAAAACGAGGGTTATCACTCTCACCTCATTCTCACAACGAAGAGAGCAAGAGTGAGAGGCCATTAATTCCCTTAAGGGCGTCCTCTATAACTATACGTCAAAGTCAAATAAATCTTAAGGCGATCAGCTTATCAACGTCAAATATCGATAGCGCGGCTTGGCTTCTACAAACAGGCGTGTCACATAGGTGGAGATGGGATACTGGATATATCTAGCGAGGTGAGCTCCGGAGCAATGAGATATCAGGCGCGGCAGAAAGGCGTTTCACTTAGAGAAGTAAGCTAGAGCGTGATAAATAATTATCCGGGACATCCGACGCTTTCTAATCCGGGTGGAGAGAAAGGGGGAGACCAAAAGAGGCGGCAGGGGCGCTGAGTGATTGCCAGGGGCCTCAAGACGCCTCCTCAGTGCAAACAACGGGTGCCCTTTTACAAGGCTTCATTCCGAAACTCATACCCAAGCGCCAGTCAACCCTCCTCCCTCTAGAAAGCCTCATTCCTTCTCTCGCCCTCAGCCAAATTCGTGAATCGCTCGATGAATAAAGGAGCCTTGCGACACTATGTACGAACGTTCCGTCTTCATGATAGGGCAAAAGAGACATGTAATCGTAACCTTTCAGCTATGCGCTACGTAATATATAGCTACTTGCGATACAATGCACAAAAAATACGTGACAGGAGACTGTTGGCGTGGCTTTTGGTTGATCATCGAAATCATTGGAAATTTCCGTCCCTACGACTGCAGGAAGATTTCAAAGTCATTCTTTTGTAAGCAAGTCGATGTAGTTGATATGAATATTATTTGCAAAGTAAGGCAAGATTAGTTCCGATGGTCAAGTTTATTTCATGAACTTCGACAGTAATGTTGAAAACAGCTCGACGGCGACATCAGCGTGTAAACAATCGAAAGATTTGAACCATTTAAACCCTCAAATAAGTAATGTGGCTTAGTTTTGGGGACTTTCCGATCCATGCTAGTTATATAATCGAATCTATCAATCGAATAAATCTATGAAATATTTTACGATGAAAATAATCGATCTACATTAAATTTGTCATGCAATAGCTCAAACTAACCTACATATGAATAGTCCTTAAACTCATTGATATGTGCAGTACATTCATATGTTCTATGAACTAATCCACATAAAAAGGAAATCGGCTTCAGTACAGATTGTCTGAGACGTAGGACAATTGTTTAATAATACATCCTTCAATCAGCTGGTTTCCCTGCGATAATTGAATCCTCGCCAGAAGAGCGGATTGTTTATATAAGTGGGCACTTAAGACTATATATGCGTAGTGATGATTCTTGGGAGAAAGACTACAGCCAAAACCGGAATGATCTCTTTCACGGAAAGAAAACTGAGTCGTTTCGGAAACTCTCCTCGGGTATTGTCGTGACAGTTCGAGCATTTCGCTTGACAACGAGCAGTGATAGAAAGAGAAAGAATTTGTATTTTAGTACCCAGAGAGTGCAATGCAATACCTGCGAACGACAGAGAATCGTAGCCTCCGCCAAAATTAATAACTTTGTGTAAAAAGTTTAATTCGAGGGTATAGGTTAGAATCCATTCAAATGATTTTATCTTGATTTTTGTAAAGAAAGGTACCGTGACTCAGGAAATCAGAAGACTACAACAATAGTGACAAATGATCGAGCATAAAATTGGCATAAAATATGGAAATTTGGAGGAGTACCATTGGGAGAAAATGAGGGCAGATAAAAAGTGCCTGATACCAACCAGTTATTAAACAAAAGCATTAATGTCATAATTGGTGGATTTCCAGTAAGTGATGGGGGACTGAAAATCCTTTTTATTTAAAAAATGCCAAATAAAATTAATATTTATTTATTTCATATTGTTAAATTAAATGTTATTGAAGGAAGAGTTTTTTCACAGGGAAATATGATTTTTCAAGTTTTGTGCGTAAGATTTGAATAAAATTCGCAGTAACATAAAAGTCGTTTTCACGCGGAATTTATCCTTTTAAATTAATAGATAGGAATATTACGCATAGCAAAATAAACAAATATCCACATGAGACCCGTTGGTTGGTGAAATTCTAGCCTGGGAACTGCAATACAAACAAAATTCCGATAAAGTTCAACATTTGAAAATAGATTATTTCCAATTTAATTATATGGGTAGCATATTGAAATTCTAATAATTTACACTAATACACAATTACCTGCTCTCTCTCTATTTAATTTTCTGGTTTTCTATGATTTCCTCTATTTTGAATGCTCATAATCTCATATTCGTATTCCTTTACCTGACCAGCCTTTTGCACATATCATCAAAGTTATCATTGCTGGAATAATCTGATCCAAAATGCAAAACTTGATCAAACATTCAATTCTTTGAAATTTTATTTAATTTCACCTTTAAATAGCCATACACAAATTAATCGAAAGTGAATGAGATACACTAAGAGGAAGTAATTGCAATTGAGGGTAAAACTATTTCAAAATGTAGTTCTGGTATTCAACTCTTACGGCAAGTGTGAAAAAAATACGAACATTTCGTACATTTTAAGGTTCTTCTTTAAAGCACGGTGCAAGTGCCGAAAGGTTAGAGAACACATTGCTCATGTGAAGTTTAGGAATAATCTTAGACAGCTAATTTTCGATAATTAACTAACTGTACCATGTGAATGTTACATGCCTCATTCTGCTCAGCTCAGTAATAAGTCAGCCATTACTTGTCAAATCACGTCTTTTGTACTGGTAAAAAGTACTTTAAAATATTTTGGCGAGACTAGAACTCGAAATCGGAATCTTTGAAAATTAAACAATGGCCGAAAGCAATCATGCGTTTCATCCCATTAAACACCATTCAGGATCCCTGAGTCACGTGGATTAAATGACCAAAATTTGATTTCTAAGAGAAATCATATCTTTATTTTCTCTTAATGATAATTGTTTTCCAATTAGGAATTGCTAAATATTTCTGGAAAATTTTCATTGGAAATTGCATAAAATTAAAAAATCTTTTGAACTCACGGGTTAAAAATTCCATTTTGCCTGAAGTGGGAAATTGCAATCAAAAATATGACGACGAAAGCTACTTGTCGAG
Source organism: Hetaerina americana (assembly GCF_022747635.1). Lineage (NCBI taxonomy): Eukaryota > Metazoa > Arthropoda > Insecta > Odonata > Calopterygidae > Hetaerina > Hetaerina americana. Next base: position 36,839,359 of record NW_027287538.1, on the reverse strand, counting down.
ATTTAATACAATTATTTGAAAACTCCGCGTCACCAACGATTTTCCCAGACCACTTTTCTGCTTCCACTTGGCATATTTAAGCCCTTTATTCTTGTTGGTTGCGACGAAAACTTCGGTTGGATAGGTACTGCTGGGATGACGGAAAATGAAAATGTGAACGTTTTGTTTTTAGGCGTTATGAGTTTCAGGTCTAACTTCGTGGAACGTAATCACGACGACATTAAACGCTTGTGACTTTTCCAATCAATTTCCGTAATCAGTAAACGACATTTCGATACTTTTGTAACATCATGCGTCCTGGTGTCCCTGCATTGGATGTACCTTTTGATGGTGAGCTAGTGCATGCTAGTGGGTCATCGAGGTAATTCATCCAGAGGGGATAATAGTTTCTTTAAATTAGTGAAAGAAAACCGTTGGCAGGAAAATTATAAATGCTGTGGGAAAGAAATATTACAATACAATGTGCAAAGATTATTCAGGATACGTAATGCTTGTATCAGGTAGAAGAAGCGCGGAACGTGCAATTATTGCCGGTAACTTAAGTATATTTGTTAGAATAGTTTAAGGAATAAATGAATGCGCTGAAACGGATTCGGAAAAGTGGAGTCGAAAGGCTGGTTGCCTTTGCCTCGTGGGATAAAGAAGTGAAAGATTTGCTTGTACAAATAAAGAGCAGTTTGGTAGTGTTTTTTTCGTTTTTGTTTGCTATCTTCAGATGCAATAAATGTTTATACCTATGTAATAATGAAAGCTAATTTAAATGGAATTGGGTGAATTTGTATATCCCACCAGAATTTTAGCGAAACATAGTAGGATATCTATAAAGAGATCAATAGAAGGGCTAGTTGAAAGGTTTTTTAGGCATCGTTCAAAGCTTCGTAAAACGGGACCTGACACCCCACACTGTATTTAATTATTCTTCAATTCTGCATACATCTACCTCTTTTCGTTTCATCCAACATGCGTCTTCTTTTTTCCTTCCCCTGCCTCGGCTGCCTAACGCTCTCCCCTTGTCTTCATTAATCCATCCAAATTCGAAATGCTCTACAAATTCCACCTTCCCTGCTTCCTTTGGATTTCTCCTAAACATCCCCTCTCCTTCCCACCGTGACTAGCACTTTCTCGTTTATTTTCCTCTCTGTCCACTGCGCTTTTACCATCCTTCTCCACATTCACATAACAAAATCCTCCAATTTATGCCTATTATCTTGCTTCAACGACCATGGTTCCGCACCGTACCAAACCTCACTCTATGTTTATCAAGGTTTTCACTAATCTGTTCTGAACATTTTCGCTCAAAGTCCCAATCATCGATTTGCTCCTTTTTGTGAAAGTTTTTTGCCTAACGCTACTCTTATTCAGATGTCCTTAATATATAACTACCTTAGTCCAACACATATCCAAGATAAGACTATGGAGACAGTCAAATTTGATAGTTAAAAGTTTGATACTGGGAATGAAATGACGAGAGAAAAAATTCATTCTTGTTGAGAAAAACAATAATAGTTTGGTTGATGAATGTGACTGAAAGTATTTTAACACACATCAGAAGATGAATTATTTCAATAATGATGTAAATCCAATATTCTATTCAACTCCGTTAATTTTGACCCAACAACTGACCTGTTTTCTGACCGCTCTCAGAAATCTACCCGAAGGTTTCATAATTCCTTGTTTCTCCTCAAAATTTCTACCTCAAATTACATACTACAGTACTTTTCCAGAAAGAGTGGTTCACAATTTTATTTCACACTGTTTACGATTATCATCTTGCAGTCATCACACGTTAACTTAGAATAGTAACAGAATGTGTACTGCTCACATTCAGTTGTCTGTGCGACATTGTGTCCGTGATGTAGCTGCTGTACTGTGGTGATTCAAATTATACTGCCCTTGACCCGCGTACAATAATATGTTCAGATAAGATATTCATAATTATCGTTATTATTTTTACCGCATGAAATTAAACTGTAGTGTTTGGATGAACTTGTACAATTGACATTTCAATTACGCAAAGCTTACTAGATAAAAAAGGCAGAAAAAATGAGTGAAGGATATATCGAAAGGTAGTGGTACCGTGAATGCATTGATCGGAGGAAGAATGTTTGGGGAAATGAGTTGAGGATGAAAGCGCATTGGTTCTATATACGGAATGAAGGTTGATAGAATTTTGAAAAACTAAAGAAGGAAATAATACAAGGTAAACAAAAAGAAGTTCTCGCGCTACGTGGAAGATAATATTCGTTAGAAACCGTCCAAAGTCTACATTTTATTTTACAGAATACCTTGAACACACTGATTTGAATAAAATCTTCGGGGGGGGGGCTTCTTCTACGTCACTACAAAGAATTAGAACTAGAAGAGTGGACCTGTTACAATTCGTATCCGCTGGGGTTTTAGAATAGAGGGTATCTTCCTGTTAATACCTGATACAGTAATGATAAATTTCCTTCGCCTTATGCGACTTTATGTCACACGCTAAGCATTCAAATTTCCTCACGCATTTTTACATACATGTATAAGCTAGATGTGTGAACTAGACCAGTCAGCATAAGACGAGCAGGCACACCCACACACGTATACATTTCCGAATGCTACTCGAGTTTCCTCCTGCTGGTCCTGCAGACTTCGTACCTCCAGCCCGGCCCTCCGTGCAGCGGTCATTAAGGATCTCATTCATCATCTCGCTCATAACTCGGGGCGAGGGCGGGATGAGCCGGGGTGGAAGGGAGGTTACGGAATGGGAAGAAGGGGACGGCGGAGGTCCTCGCTCGTCGACACTCGCGCGCCGAGCGCATTCCACCCTTCATTTGTCGAGGCCATCTGCCGGCTTTCTCCTTTTTCTCCTCGCCCCTTTCCTTTCACTCACCTCTTCCTCCTTCATTCACTCCGCATTTCTTTTCCTTTTTTCATTCTATCTCCCACCATTCGCATTCTACGACTTCTTCCCCTGCACCTTAATCCGAATCTAGCAAATAGGGTGGAATGCTTGATCCTCAGGAGTCGAAGCACCTCTGACTCGTTACTATTAAGGGCTTGCAATTTCCATCACGAGCAACAACCAGAAATTTAAAAAAATTATCCACTATTATCAACTCTGTACTTTTTATATGTAAATTCTTATCGCTTGGACTGATTCGTCTAACAACATTTCCTGGACCTTCATTTTGGTTGGGGTTACTGATTAATACGAAATGCAGAACCTGAACCTTTTTATGTATTTAATTGTTACACAGCTAAACCTGAATTGAAAATCATGAGAAAGCAAAGTTAAACTGATAAAATTTTAAGTTAAAATAAAAAAATTGAAATAAAACGCTATGCCGTCATTTTAATTGCCGGGTTTCTTATGACAAGGCAAATCAAATGTTGCATCAGTTATTTTGTTCCAACCCTAATCCAGAATAGAAACGTTTGTTTTGTCGCAGTTATTCAGGTTTCTCGTTACTCCATGTGCGTATTAGACGAAACGGCACACTTCGTTCTAGCCGCCAAACCTCCGACCGTGGAAGACGGCAAATACAACAGTCGGTCATCTAAAGCACAACCTCAGACCCGCATATTAAACTTGACATCAAATCAGGTAATTTTAAGTATGTTAAAAAATGATCCATCAATATAATACTCCGCTGCATGAAAAATTGTCACAAAAGACACTTAATCGACCAAAAAGTATTTACGGCAAGCTATCCTTTAAGAAATAATTCAAGCGCTCGTAAGCAGTATACAACTGACATTGTGTAGCGACTCATGTTCTGGTAATAGTCCTTATGGGACGAGAATCTATATTTCTCAACAAAGAGAATTGTAACGATTTCTTGGAAGTGACTTTACTTCAACTGAACACCTTGGAGAAAATACATAAAACTATATAAATATAGGCAAAAGTTAAACAAAGGCAAACCATTTTGCTCACGAGTACTTCAAGCATGAATGAGCAGTACAGGATCTACAATGGGCGACATCTGTTTTATTTCGCGCACCGTAATAAAGTTTCTGAAACTGGAAATTAATGCTACTTTTTATAAAACCTGCCGTAAAAAAAAGAACGAGAAAATGTTTCGCCGCTAGCTATTCATGGGGCATACGACTCTAGGAGAGTAATAATTGGACAAAACGAGAGACACGGCTAGTACGTCGCAGTTTCTATGGTTTCATTTCAGTCTCTTTCTCTCCCTCCTGCAGTATCTTCCGTCTTCCCCATCTCTCTCTTCTACCTCCCTCCCTACTCGTCCGTTTCCTCCCGCTGCAAAACATATTAAAAAAAGCGGAATCTTCCCACGCTTGTTTTTTTTTCCTCATATCCCTGAATTTTTTGAGTCAACGAGCATTTTTGGTCCGCAAATGTCTCACGTCTCTGATGAAACTGAGAAATTAAATGACATTGTGTGTTTTGCTTAAATGTAATGCCCCAAAAAGCTCTCGACGGCGATTTTCACGAGGGGACGCTATATTTCAACAAAAATGTACACGATTTTATTTTTATAACGGAAAGAAAATGTTCGTCACTTACGATTACGATCATACGAAAGGGGTTAGTGCATTCCTCTGCGTGTGACTATGATATCACAACGTCGTACCTGGACAAGTTTGCACAAGAGCGCCCAGTGTTATGGATATCTACTGCAAAGCTCTGATAGTTTGCAATGCAAAGTTCTTTACAACACGCATTGCCAGTTATATTTTATTGGCTTACGTGAGTTGAATGCACTTGTGCTAACAATACATATATATGTAAAGATAGGAAATACTTAGTGCCAAATGGGATAATACAAGGTTTTTTATAATTGTATCGGTAACAGATTTTTCCTGGCGTGTGCGTGAAATGCTGAATTAAGACGGTCGTCTAAGTGAGCGTATGATCGCAGATCGCAATGGCACTCACAAGATGACAGTGCACACCACTATCACCGAAAATTTGGCAACGCGAAAGAGCTGCGCTAAAGTCGTCCCGAAGGTTTTGGCGGATGACTGAAAGCAGAGTCGAGAGTGCTTGCGAAGACCTGCAACGAAATTGCGACGCTCCGCAACCTCCTTATAGTCCCGACTAGGCACCAGCACACTATTTCCTATTCTCAAAAGTGAAATCCTCCCTCGAAGGACACCACCATGGGACTCTAAGTGCCCTCAAAGAAGGTTGTACGCGTACCTTCCAAAATCCGCCAGCCAGGGAACCTTTGAGTCGTGGAAAAGCCGCTGGCAAAAATTTTTCGACACTAAAGGGATGTACTTGGAAGAGTTTTCTAATTGGTGAAATATGTTTTTCAGATATTTTTGGTAATATCTGAAATAAATATATTCCCCCGAAAAAATTCCTAATAATTTTTATACAGGCCATGTCATACAAAGCAAACAAATATTTATTCCAAAATTGAAATCGAAGTACGATCTCGTAGACTTAAAATCGGTACAGTATTTAACATATTCCTATAACTGGGTCCAGAGTTCGTTTCCCACTCCACTAGTTGGTGCTTCGCTGTAACATTGGGTACTTTAATTATTCTACGTAAAACAATATATTAATAAAGATTATAATCTTTAGAATCAGTACATATGTGTACATGCGTGAGCAGGTATGTAGGTAAGTGTATTTTTTCGTGTTTATATTTAGTACATGTATATGCATGCATGCATATGTACGTGTATGCCTAAGTTTATAAGTGCACCTATATGTATATATGTTTTCAATTGTTTTTTCTCCTTAGTTTGGGTGGATATAACGAGGTAATGATCTAACATTTTGAAATAGTTATTAAGTTACCATGGCGTCAACTGAAGTGGTCGGTCAATATTTAACATATCACTCTGTTTGTATTATTTTATTGGAAATAAATAACTGTGGCCAGCCATGTATTATCTTGAATGGAATACGTCGTTGCAAATTGGTTTGCATGCCAGAATTGTTTATTGTAGTTAGGTCTATGTCATGGTACGTGACTACCTGTTCATTTGTAGTGCCCGCTTGGTGTGGATGCACCCCCTGGCATCGCACGCATCTTCACAGTGGCTTGCGGGGTATTGTGTAGATGTCGATATAGATGTAATGAAAGGAAGAATAGTGTTGCTAAATGGTGCCTAAAAGTATCGCTTCTCAACGTTCTTCGTTGAAGCACTCACTTATGTATCTATTTTCTGTAACAAAATTCCTGTTATGAGGACAGGGTGCCATTTAAACATAAAATATGAGTGCAACAAATTAATTGCCAATATAATATTGTTTTTCAACTCTTGACCAACATATTGACTTCGAAAAGTCATTGATACAATTTCATGGAAATATATTGGTTCAAAGTAAAAATTGACTCATTTGGCCAAAACGCTAGCCTTTGAAAATTATCAAGAAGTGATATTTCTTTTGAAATGATGGAATGTATAGAAGTATAGGACTGGTAGAGTTAAAAAAAGCCTATACGTAATAGTCATAAGGTACATAATCAAAGAATAAGTTTAGGGTATATGTGTTACAATGCATAATAAAAGCATACCCAAGTAGGAAAGTCATTGAACATGTGCATTTTTAAATATAAAATTAACAGGGTATACATGTAATAAATTTACCACTGAGCTAATAAATAATCAAAAGGATTATATCGGAAGTGTTCAATACATGCTTATCAATAACATAGATAGAGTGCAGACTACTTTAAGTAGACTTGAACACAAAATTATAGAATAATGATAATGGCCATGAATACCTGTAAACCTCTCCGTAATAAGTCTTCACTGGCATATATTAGCTGTTCATCTCTAAACCTACGATAATTAGGCTTGCGCTTGGCCAAATACAATGAGTAAGATGGCGCTGAAAGGCAATTCCTTAAACTTGATCTCTTGATGCAGCAACGTTTCTAACTCACAGGGCATTAAAATATTATCGCTATGACCCCAGGACCGTTACGAATTGCATCACTTCTCATGGAAATGGTAGATCGTATTGACTTTCGAGCAATTACGCATGAGTTAAGGGGGAGGGGATAGAATCAATTGATACACGTGATCCGAAACTATAAGCGATAGATCCCGTGGTTATTCGAGAAGCGGATGAAGGGATGGAGACCCAATTTCCAAATAATTACCAAAGAGCAATAGGGAGAATGAGCTAGTGGATATTTATCTAGTTAATCCAATTACTTCGCGGGTGATTAAGCGATTATGAAGAAGAACGAGGCCCGATAACCTCCGGTATCACCCCACCAAAATTGCATGGCGAAATAATTTACTCCAATCAGGCAATGCGCAGCCCCCTCCCGAGCACTCAACTTTGCCGCAGCAATGTATACAATGGACACTCACTCTCGAATCTTTCCCCATATTTTCACGCCAGAGATTTGATACCGCACCCTATCGGAAAACTTTCCCTCATCTTTCATGAATTTCCCCCTCGTTACGAAACCTTTTCGATTCTTGTCGTGCGACTGAGCGCTCTGCGGTCCCGAGTTCCGATTGAAATATGTATCCGATAAGTAACCATTTCCATGGAAGCGATGGGTCCATATGGAATCGGAGTAACGATTTGTGATGGAAGGGCTTGGTGGTAGCAGGGGAAGGAGGTTTAGAGGAGGGCAAGGGGAAAAATTACACACAGGATTCAATCCTAACAACCATTAAATCGGGTCCTTCCATGGCAAATGAGTCAACGGGACATCAAATGGGGGATAAACGGTCGCTCGGTAGCCCTTCGCGTTGCCGCGGCATAACGCAATCCAACGCACGGAAATTCAACTTATTTTCTTAGCTAGATGTCTGTAGGTGAATGCGTTCTAGCTGTAGTTCAGACTTGCATGTCCATTAGGATGAAGAGGAATAAGTAATGCAAAGCAAAAACCGCGTGGTTTCGGGACGAATGCATTTTTTGATAAGCATTAATGTCTGAGAAAAGTAGCCGATTGCATATGAGATGTGCTCAGGATCATAAACCAAAATCTGAAAAATATCTTTGATAGTCTAAGAAAATTGTCTGATAGACTAATGGTTTATCAGTTTTTAGGGTACATTAAAACCTCTCACTGAGAATTTACTTACAGCGTACTTATATTTAGTTATTCAGGAACCTAAATGTCTTTTCATAGTATAAAAGGTAGGTATATAGGAATTTTTTACTTAATTTCAAAAACTTTATTCCTTTATCTTTTCATTTGGCAGCCTAAGTGCCATTTCCAATATCTTTGAACACAGAGAACAACATGCCCATGAAAATAATATTATTGAATTATATTCTCATCCTCATTCTCACTTTTTCATTCCATTATAAACAATGTTTATTTAAATAGGAAATATATTCATAAATATCCATTTTTGTTAAAATGCAACAATTTAAATGGAGCCTTATTTTTCAAAATAAAAATTCAAATGATGGAGGTAATAGGGATGATAAATTAATCGATATAATGGAAAATTAAACAAACATACAGCAACACCCGTGAAAAAATAACCTCTGAGTCCCGTTTAAATTTTGCATGACGGATTGGTAGATCGAATTGCTAGAAAAAACCATTCACATATTTTCACTCTTGAGTTAAGGGAATAATCCCTTCTCATATTAAAGGAAGTTGATAGTGGGCAATGGGAAGCAGACAATACTTAAAAATGAGAAATAAAAAAGTCATTCTGACCTCTGCTCTCATAAAAGCCTGGATAATGAACGTTGTCATTGTATTATTCGAAAAAACTTATTTGATTCTGCCTGCAATTTTCAAATAATGCATCGAAAATAGGCATAGTATTTTTCCTAAAAACCATTAGTAAACGTGATGGAAATACTGACGATATGGTAGGCCTCCATTGATCATTAAGTGTTGATACCATCAACAGTTGTTTCAGCTCTATGCTATGCACTCTAAAGCTAAAATTATTACCAGTGAACACGGTGTTAACGTCGCTTAAGCATTAGCAAAACGGAAAAATTCTATTTTCCGATATTTCAATATATAATTCTTTTGCTACAGAAACACGAATAATTAATGATTTGTCATCACACTTTTCACTCGTGAATTAAAATTAGTTTGCACCCAAGCTAAACTAAATTAGGTAAATTAGCCTTATTCAGGCAAATAAATTAGGTTGGCGGGATATTGAAACGGATGCATTGTATAAACGCCTAACGTTTGAAAAATTATGAATTACCCAATTAGATAACTATTATCAGTTGATATTTAAAAAATTTTCAGTGTCCGGAGGCACATAACATGAGAACTACAAGTATAAAGCCGGAGATTATGATATCAATGTTTTTGCATAATATGCAAGTACATTATAAAGAATTCGCTGAACAAATAACTATTAGTTTAATCTAAACTTTAATTATTGACCCAACTGCGACATAAAACCACATTTTAATGAGAAATTCTAAGCGAATTCCTCCTGAAAATATATATCGCACTGATCTTTACAGTTGGCTGTTGAAATATGGTGATTAAACACTAATCCCCACGTCAAATCCATACCATTCAGCATACGCCTCTTTCGGAGGATCTTCATAAAAAAACAGTATATCCCTTTTCAGTAAAAAAGACCACCAAGACAACCCACGTAATTAATGCCCCCAGCATAATTAATGATTTCTATTCCACTTTCCCTCATGAATATTAAATAGTACAAATATAACAGAATGGCAATCATTCCATTCGGATACCCAATTTCACCATCTGAAAATGACACGTTTATTTGGGGGATTAAAAATATGTTATCTAATCCCAAAGAATAAATAATAAGTCCTGAGTGATTGTTTACGGGCCGGCGGCGGTGCCGGCGTTTCCTCTTTTTCCACCCGACCCCATCCGCTCTCCCTCCACAATCCCCACTTCCCCACCCACTCCGACACGGCGCCCGGTTCCCCTTCCCGCTCTGGCGATGATAATATTAATGAAGCAATAAATCAAACCGCACAATCCGTCGAAAGCGGGAGAGGTGGTGGGCAAAATGGGGCGGTGGTTGGGGCGGGGAGGTGAGGTGAGGGAGGGAGGAGGCGACGGTGGTGGATCGGCTAGGGTGGCGGGGCGAGAGTATTCACGGCGCCACCATCAAAAAGAAATCAGGCGAAGAGTACGTATAAATGGACACGGCTCGGGAGTGGAACGACTACTCCGGGGGGAGGAGAGGGGTCATGGAGTCCCGGGGGAGGAGCTCCGGATAATGGGAGGCGGATGGGGGCGTGAGGGGTGGGCCGGTGAGGAAGGAGACGAGCGGGGCAATTAAAACCCCGGCCCAGATTGGGTTGATACAATTGCCGCCGCGTTGGGCACCCCTGCCGGAATGACTGGCACTGCCTGTCCTGGCAACGGATTGAACATCATTTTTATGCCAGTCTGAAAGTGCGTGTGGGTATTGGTCATTCGATGGGACGAATCGGGTTTCGCGTTAGCAATTAGGTAAAGTCTTATAAAATTAAATAGAGTTGCACCGCAGTGGAGTGTGAGAGCCCCCTTGGTACTTGGGAAGAAATTGTCTCAATTCTGTCCAAAATAACATGTCGAGGGGTGGACTCGGGCAATGATATAGGTAGATTATGGATCTGATTCGATACTTTTCGAGTAAAAATTCATTTGTAATCGTTGTGAAATCCAGTGGTTCCGCAAGGGCCGATTGTCATACGCCATCGCATCCGAGGGATCAAATTTCATGTTCCAATCGAAAGCAACACAGAGACGGTCACTTTACACTGCATTTGGGAACGGTTACCATTGCTAGCGTTTGGGACATCACTAAACCAGTTAAGCTCCATGTACGGACATAACTGGCCTCGTTCAGTTGCCTATTTACAAATAATTGAAAATGAAATCAAATTTATCTGTAAACTTTAAACTAATGGCGTCTATCTGAAACGTCTAGTTGTTACATTAGTGTAAGCCAGTGACGGCTTTGTCATAAATGAATAAGTGAGCCCAGCAATAGAGAAAAGATGATTTTTTTAGACACATACTGTAGTTCTCTATACTCTACGAGTTAATTTCGGATTTATTCACCCAATTTCATGTATCTGACAAGAATGCTCAGTGTTTCTGGATATTTTAAAAGAAATTCGCTTTTAAGTAGTCCTAAAAAATAGCTAATCATTCTGATAAAGGTGATCCCCTAATCTAGGCTAAAATCAATTGCTCAATAAATTAAATAACTGTGCATCTAAATTAGTTAAAATATGGCAGTTTCTCTTGACTCTTTAATTATCCAAAAATATAATCACCGTTTAATTTTATTAGCCGCTGGCTGTGAGTTACCGCTTCATATTAATCACCCTCCTAATGAATGAAAATACTGTCGTTTCAGACCTCAAGGCCAAGTCTTCAATTACCATAATATTTTCAATTAAGTCAATATATCTTTGCTCAAGTAACAAATTTCCAAGATTTCTTATTCTATTTCAATTTGGAACTTATCAATGCTACTTTTGTTAGACAAATCATGTATTATCTTCTTCAAGAGTCGCTGTATCCATTCGCAACCTATCTTCATTTTTTTATGATGGTAAAAATAAAACCTCCACGGGAGTACTCTCTTTCATGTAAACCGTTTATGGCTACACAATGACATAAATTGCTTTGGTTTAATCGTACAATGCCCTTGTTTATTATAGATTTTTTGTTTTATTATTCAATTTAAAAAGTCATAATGCCCATAACACTATACCGAACATAATTTGACGACTGATAAGAATGCTTTGAATTCTTTAAGAATGAATCTCTTTTTTGTCTTTTAATTTACCAGCCATTGACCCAAAATCAATTAATTGAATTTCTCATGCCTAAATTGTTAGAAAATGCTGAATTTTCGTTAAAACGTCTCTGAGTACTCTGCATTTGATTAAACTTGGGTACTCGTTTGACTAGAAATTAAATAGAGGGTAGACAAAGAATGCAGTTAAACGTTTCCATTCTTCAACCACCTGAGAAGATGAACCAAAGAACCAATTCACTATCATGATGATGTGGGTATATCTGGATGCCATTTGTTTTTCATTTCAATCACCTGTTATAATAGTGAACTCAGGGAAACATACCTGTCAGTGCATGTAAACATCCTCTCACTTTACCTCAGCGTTGAGCTGACGATATTTAAAAAAAATTCTATTTGTAACTTTTACATGCGTTACGTTACGTGAAGACGATTTACACATGTAAACTTCTACATACTTGTGTTTGCTTGTTCTTTTATGGCTAATCAGGCATTGATTTTTCACCTATTGTTGATCACTAAAAAAATAAACTTGTTTTTATCTGTATATTTCTTCCAGATTTTTTAAAGAAATGTCGGTAACTTCTGTCATTTTGTCATTTAAATTAATTGGTTTAATTTAAATATTCTAAAAACCCATGCCTCACCCATTTTCCCACACGGAAAGTATAAAGATCTAAACTTAGACAGGCTGTAAATCTAGAAAGAGGCGATGAAAATTTGCATTTAACTCTTTTTTGAAAGAGGTGATAATTATTCAAGATCAATTATACAGCAATTAAAACGGAATTTAAAATTTGATTGAAATACTTAGTGATACTGCATCAAAGAAAGAGAATAAGAAATGAACATTTTAATGTCTTCTTCAACGGCTAGAATAGATATTGAAAATGGGAATTTCTCCAAACGGCAGCCAACAAAGTGGGACGGAGGCGTAACAAAAATGCCGCCACTTAACATGTGTAGACACAAGCCCTTACGCGCGTCTTTCTAACGCACTACTTGCCATTACTTTCTAAACAACCGTTAAGGGGGCCTGATTAAGTAAAATAATTCAATGGAGTGCCTCATTTATGGCTATTCCAACCATCAAAGCTATTAGGCAAAGAGGTGCCGGCAAGATATCGTATACTTAACATACCAAGGCAAACCGATCGAACGAAACTAGATTACGTCATTGAAAGGGGCGTAAACGATTTTTCATGTACTAATTTTCAGCTAGGAGTCAAGGAGTGACTATCATGCATCTCCTCTTTCCCAATTCTTTTCCAGACTCTCGTGCGCGATTCTTGAGCTCTCGAATTGACCAGCAAGTGAAGGCCTTTTTTCGGTAGAAGTTATATGTACGTATTAGAAGAGCAAAACCCGTCCCGGTTGCTTTTGTTTTTTTTTGTTGAGATTAGTTCAGACACGCTGGAACCCCACAGGAAAACAAAGTGCCCCTGTGGCAAGAGTGAGACGTAGTGAAAATATCTACTCTTCACGTTATTTTTGTAATTTACCTCGTTTGAATCTAGTTTTTAATGTGTCCGAATACGCCAATTTCGTGCTAACATTTTAATTTTTTTTTTAAATCCATTGATAAAATTTATTTATCAAAAGATTAAGGTAAGATAAAAATTACGTTCAAATAAACCCAAGCAAAAGTAAATTTAGAATCGTAATAAAGGCAAATGATAATCATAACTCAAATCCACTGGGTAATTTTATTTTTTGTGTCCAACTATTGCAATAACGCTTTTAGGACGTGGGAAGACACTCTGCATAAAAAATTGACATTTTCTTTGGTACTAACGGTCTTTGAAAAAATCCAGCATTTCCGCAAAGTAAACAACATTTCAGGGGTATTGATAACCTGATTTTTATCAGATTTGCCCGTCGACGATTACTCGGTTGTGGTCATTAAATACATATTTTAATCAAAACAATGCCCCAAAAACCTAAAAGATAGCGTGTGGGGCGTGCTAGGAAACTATTGTATTATATATATATATATATATTAATATATATATATATATATATATATATATATATATATATATTAATATATATATATATATATATATTTATACAATAGTTTCCTAGCACGCCCCGCGCGCTATTTTTTTTAGGTTTTTTAGGTATACGTATATATGTATATATATATATATATATATATATATATATATATATATATATATATATATACGGGTCCAGTAGCAAAACTTCCATAGTGGCGTAATTTCCCCCAGCTAACGACAGCACTCCCTTCCTTAGGAAGTAATGGCCAAGAGACTGAGTCGTAGAAACGTTCTTTAAAAACAATAATAGTTTGGTGGCGAGACAGAGGGCTTTTCATACGTGGTTTCGTTCGACTCGTCATGGCAGGATCGTGTGGCTAAAACTATTAGGAATTGGATTACTAGTGTACAGGGGACAGGATCTGAACTTCCTAGAAAACCAGCTGGGCGGTGCGGACACGTTAAAACATCGTGGCAGTGAGAACGACTATTGAACAGTCTCCATCGCGCTCTGCGCGGAAACATGCTGCCGCTCTCGGAATATCGCCCAGAATGGTAAGGCGAATTTTATACTCTGACTTTCACCCCTACAAGATGGTTGTTCAAGAATTGAGTTACGAAGACTGGGTGAAACGCACAGATGCTTGCAACGCAATCTTAACCTATGTTCAAGCCGATACTATTCTGTGGTAAAAATCATTCCCGGTCAAGGTGAATGATTTTTACCCTCTGAAATTGTTGTACATACAAAAATACCTATCTACAATATGCAATAATAGGCGTGTTTGACTGAACGAGCTTACATTTTTAACTTCAGTAATTAGGTCATCAATTTAAAGTAGCGCCGGGAAAAAAGAGGATGTAGTTACTTGTTTCGTAGATTATGAGAAGACATTTTGATAGAGTTAATTGGGTTAAATTTATAAATGTACTGCAGAGATTGGAGTAGACTGGAAGGATAGTGGATTTATTCAAAAATCGTGCATGTCTGGTTGTTGAAACAGGATGATGGGATTAGATTGGAGCATCATGAGATATGCACAGTTAAGGAGTAGGCTGGTAACATTGAAATGGACGAAATAGGAAACTAACGCAGAAGTACTAGGCATGGTAGGGCAGGGCAGAGGCCTGTTGGAAGAAATCCAAAGGAAGCAGGAAAGGTGGATTTAGAGCATCGCGATTTTGGAATGATGAAGTAAAGGGGTGAACGTTAGGCAGCCGAGACAGGGGAAGGAAAAGAATATGAATATTAAAGAGAATAAAGGGAGGTATATCAAAGGTGGAATAGAAGAATAATTTAATGTGGCATGGGGCATAACGTTTGACTTGTTAGGTTAAGCTAAGATATATAGCGATTATCTAAATATATATAAATAAAGATATATAGCGATTATCTAGCATGCTTCCATCTAAAAACCTGCCTTAAACGGTAGACTACAAAAAAGAATGGCGATAATTTTAAAATGGAAAATATTGAGGCGTATGGGCTTGATTTTGTTCTAATTGTGTGTTGTCCGAGGGGAAAACGATGGCATGAAACTCTCAGTGACGATAAGTACCTATTGTCTTTCATCCGGCGGGTAGCTATACGAATATGAGTTAGTGCCATAATAACTCCATCGACATGGCATGAAAACTCGGCTGCTCTGCACTAATCTTTGAATCTTATCCTTCTCGAGAATTGAAAGAAATAGTCCTCTCCATTGACATAAAAACCTCCATTCATGACTTCCGGCAACAGGAGCAATAGTGTTGTGAAAATCTGTCAGAGAAAATCTGTAAAGTGGTCTTCAAACTCATCTTCCCTTCCCTGAATCATGATCTGCGGCCAACACCCTCTTTCTCTCTCTCTCTCCAACTCCTCCTTCCTAACCGACAGCCCCAACTCCTTTGGCTGCTGTCCCCGGGACGGCGCCGCGACTCGGTGACGATGCAAGAGTTGCACTCTGGGATTTGAGAACTTTCCCACGAAACTCGAATGAAACCCAGTCGCGCGCACACACACACAAGCAAGAACTACCAAGCCCCCATCCCGCGGAACTGTTCGCGTGACTCCGTTAGCGAACTGCGGTCGAACGTATAAAAGACCCTGGGTCCGAGATTAATCTGAGCGAGTTAAGGGAAAAGCCGCAAGGAGTATCGGGCACGGTACGGGAACAACTCTCTGCCAGGTCCGGGAATTCACTCTTTGACGAAAGAAATCGAGAACCAGGGGGGAGGGGGGGTGAGAGGTGACCGGAGGGGAACGCCCCAAGAGTTTGCTTGCCTGCACTGGTGCAGGAATTGTGCCCCGGGCAAGAATCTTAGCTCATCTCGAGCAGTGAAGTGCAGAATTATTCCTCCCACATAAAATGAAAATCGTATTCTGTTCGGGACGCGGAGTTCTATTAATTTTCGGAAAAAACTTCTAAGAGCTGCCTAGGCAATATATTATGGAATTCTGTATGCAAATGAAACTTTCTTCAGAAAATAATTGACAATTAAAATACTGTGGAGAACGGGAATGATAACGAGATTTTTGTTTTGAAGTCTGATTTATCTATTATCTTTTGCGAGTATTTGGGACTTGTGTGCCACCTGACAATGTCTATCAGCACATGTGTATTTTAAAAAATAATAAAGAAAATGCAATTAAATATAAAAACATGTAATTTACTCTATATTAAGTAAAGATTATGTGGAAAATAACATATTCAGTAGTTCAAATTATTTTTTAAAAACGTTTTTCCCTTTATTTGATATCTTTTCAATTGAAGGCTATTGTTCGGTGCATTTTATTATCCTCCAATGTAACTAGTTATTTAATGCACCTTGTTACAGAAAAACACAAATATAAATAATAAACTGGAGCACGAGTTTCAATACGTTAATAGTGTTATAAGGGCGCAATGATGTTGTTAAAGCATTACGTTCGTGTTTCTTTGTTCGAGTTTATAAAAAATAATGTTGCTTTTTGAAGCAACATCTGGCTATTTAGCGTTTTATGTACCCTTATTAACCTAATAAATTTGAGGTTAAATGTTAAAAAAAATCGTTTTAGAGGAAAGTAGTTTAATGAAGAGGCGTATTAATTTCAGCAATTTTTGAGCAAACTCAGGAGGTTGAATAATTATGGCAACTCTAAATTATTACTTTCTGAAACATAATTGCCCCACACTTCTTCATTTTATTTACAAAAGATTCATTGAAAGATATGATTCCCTTGTTTCAAAAACGAGAGCAACTTTATACAATACTCCACCTCTTTGCTCATATTTGGTCAGCTCTTTGGTTGATGTTTTTAAAAGTTAAAAAAGATAAAGTATTTCTTTAATAATAAATTGAAAATTTCATGGATAGGAATCGACTCCATATACCTTAAAAGGCGGTGGATATTTGTCTAAAGCTGGTAAGCTATGAATTCTATGGTCTCGGGCTCAACTTTGTGGAGGTTCATGTTCGTTTAAACGAATAAAAATTGTGTGGAAGTTACAAAGTAGACATTTAAACGCTGGTAAGCTATGTCAAAGTACAAGATATTAGTAGATGTTGTGTAAAATTGCAAGCCATTCCATCCAGCATTTCACTAAAGACAGCCTTTTGAATCACTTGTGGTGCGTGTGTTGCTTGAAATGAAATAAATTGAGAATTGTGTAGTGATAAAATTCTTCGTAAAGATTTGATTCCAACCGACATTCACTCGAGAATTGTAATTGTGTATAGGGACTCTTCTCCATCGATTCCCCCCGTGAGTAAACGGGTGGCCGAGTACAATCGTACCCGTGGTATGATCCACGTGAAGGACATCCAAAAAGTGCAACCACATTGGAAATGTTTGAAAAAGTGCATGATATGATTTTGGAGGATCGGTATACGAAGGAGCGTGAATTTGATAATTTTGAAGGGATATTTAAAGAATGCGTCCAGTTATATTATGCACGAGGAATTGCCTATGACAAGGCTTTGCACAAGATGGGTGCCGTACGTATTCGCTCTGGATCCGAAACGCATTCGGACGACACTTTTCAAACTGTGCTAGGCACAATTCACAAGAAACAAGAGTGATTTTTTGCGTCTATATACGAAGGCGATTCGAAAAGTAAGGTCTCCTATTTTATCCTTGTAACAAGCTTTTTAATACCGGAAATTTATAATAATAATATTGTTGTAACCAAGGACCTCCGACACAATATTCTGTACGGAGAAGTAGCCACTCTCTTCATTAGGGCCTTCCTTAATCTCATGAAGGGTAATTCTCCGGTTATTGCGCACCATCTCGTCAATTGGAGCCACCGTTGATTCCGGCAAACTCGGCCGCTCCGACCGCTGCTCGTGGACGTTTTCCCGGCCATCAAAAAACTCCCTGCACCACTTGCGCAAGGTTTTGATGTCCATTCAATTCGGGAGAAAGGTACGACGCCGGTATTAAAAAGCTGCTAACAAGAATGCAAAAAGTGATTGATCGCCAAGGCGACTATGTAGAAAAATAGCTAAATGCTCAACCTTTCCAACGATGTATGCAAAGTTGAGAATTAATTTAGTTAAGAAAACAAAAACAAAGTTGAGAAATATGATTTTTTAATTAAAAAAATAAGAGACCTTACTTTACGAATCCCCCTCATATTAACGGATAAAACGGATTTGTTATTCCTCACCAGAATCGAAAATCCTATCCGTTCAGCGGATAGGGGACGGTTATTCAGCCCCGAAGAAGGCGAAGGCGGTGCCATCGGCGGGAAACATTTTTTGAGATACGTAAGGAATCCTGTGGATCGATTACCTTGAAAACGAAAAAAATAACTGGGGAGTACTATTTTAATATTCTAATGAAACTGGACGCAAACGTTCGTGAGGCAGACCTTGCTTGTAGAGGAAAAAACTATTTTTCATCAGAACATATCACCTACTCACAGAAGTGCTTGGCAATGATAAAATTGATTTCGTCCAATAGAAAAGCGATTGCGGATGTAGAAGAGTACCTTGTAGCACTTCCAGAAGAACACTACAGAGACGGGGTAGTGGCGATTATGTTTGAAAATTAAACTTTTTTTGAAATATTAATTGCCATTTTCATCACCAGGTCGACAGATTTTTAGATCATCTTCATAAAATGCTTTTTGCGTGTTAAAAGCTTTCAATCCAGAATCGGAAAATATGGGAAATTCCAGTACAGATAGATTCTAATTCTTTCCCCGAACAATCAGAAATCATAATATTAAGAAACCGAATCCACTTTAGAAATATTAAAAACATTTAATGTACAAGTCAGAACAAAATTAATCATTGTAAAGATATCGGGTATATTTGTAGGTTCATGTGTATGTTACTTGGTAGTTTGTGGGTTTGCATGTGTGTGGTGTAAGGCTTTTTGCATGAATGCATACTATGTTTTGCTTGTGGACTGCATAAATTTGTGGCTTTTGCATGCAGGTTTTTCTTTTTAATTACGGGTGGTGCCCCTACAACCCCCGCCACAGGCCCTACGGCGGCTTGCGGGGTATCCCAGGGTTTGCATGTGTGTGGTGTAAGGAGTTGATCCCAGAGTTGCCATAAACACTTTTTCTTGCCATTTTCCGCGTTTAAGACTTCGTTATTCCATGCACATAATTTACCTTGCAAAATGATGTTATATAGGGGAAATAACGAACAGATAATGGACCAACCGGAATTCTGAATTAGTATGCCTCATTCATGAATGCACTCATGAAATAATTGAATGACTACATAAAACGAATGATTCAAATATCTTGCAGGTTTTCTGAGACAAAGAAATTTGAGGAAAATATTTACTTAACTATATGATGGGAACTTAAAACTGATCGAAACATACTTGTATGGATGGGAACGATGAAGCGTGGTAGAATGCACCACATGAAGTGGGCTGGTAAGTACTATACATTATAGACCGTCGTACAAGAGTAGATGACACGCAAGGATGTTGAGCAAACTTAACGGTGGACGCTTTTGGATTTGTTTAGATTGATCGTTTTAGCAACAGGGATTGAACATGCACTATGGATCCTATTACTCGATGACTGCAAGTTGGAGGATTGGAGAAAATCGGTGTCACACCAGACACCCCTATCAACCCCACAATCCACGGCGTCCGGCCGCTCCGCAGCCTCAACCGGCTTAAGACCGGAAGGGGGTATTACCGTCCCGGAAATTGATCAATTAAACTCCGCCACCTGAACGATTAAGAAGGAGCAGGGGCGAGACAGAAGCCAAGGCGCAAAGCCAATAATAATGATTGGACGACGCGTGTGTTCTGTTACCGGAGGACCGTGCCCACTTCCGCCTATTCCTCGCATTGTCTGTCCGTCCCATACCACATCATTCCGTCCCGATGGTTCCGCACCGAAGAGCGGTGCATGAAAATCAAAGCTTGCGGCAGAGGGTGTTTGTGGGTTTACCATCCTGTGTGTGCATCAAGCAATAGAAAGACTGGACGACCCAACCCTCTAATTTGTAACACGGGACAATGGTGGAAATGAGGATTGGAAATTGGATATTTTTCCTTCTCGCCCCTCATGCAACTCAAATAATAGGGTAATAAAATATTCATTCCTTCTAAAATAAGCAGGTAATATAATTCAATATCATTCACTGTACGCGAAGGATGTCCCTTTGATCTAAAGTAAAATTTTCTTCATAAAAAATACGGCAATGTTTTCACGCATTTCAAGGATTTGAAATTCACGGAAATAGACTCGCAGTTTGGCTCATAGGTGATGTTAGAACTTCCCTTGGCACGTGCACGGAGTTCTATGGGATGTGCTATCCAAAATTGAGGCCAGGTAACCAGTTGTTTTCCAGAGCATCATAATATTTCTCATAAAATTTTAATTCGTTTCCAGGAAATCGCATAGACTTTTGAATAGGTGGGTCCACACGTATCACTGGGACTTGGAACTGCAGCACTCAGGTCGCGTGCTGCACTTGGCGATCTATAGAGGCCACGATCACAAAGTACAAACCATTGGTTAAAATGTTTACACACAAAAATTAAGAGGTACTCGCCATCTAATATAGTAGGCAGAGTTTTCAAAACAACTTTTATTAATTAATATTTCGCATTCCATTACACATTTCAATGAAATTACCCATGTATTTCCTTTATTGAAGTTAGGTACTGAGTACAGCTTTGGTTACGTGAATAAACACTTATGGATTGTGTGGAGGTATGAAAGGTATATGAAACAAGAAGGACGTTCGAAAGTTGAATTCTACAACATATAAATTATATAAAAGGTTAGTCATGACGATGAATGATAACCAATTTTAGTTTAATTATTTGCATATTAATAAAGAGGGTTGTTTTGATTACAAAACCTTATGAGAGCATTCCAAATTTGATGAAAGCTGTCTCTCGGCCGAAGGCATGCTATATTGAATTATGTCATGTTTTACCTTAACATTATGCTCCGAGGAACATAAAAACCTAAGCTAATCAGAATTCACGCATTTAATTCATTCATTGATTTCATTAAAAGAAGAGGCATATGTCTACCATTTTGTGGACTCAATTGGCGGGAATCAAAATTATTTATTTTTTGCACCCAATAATAGCTATTAATTTACACATTGCCTATCCGTCGTGGCCATAATTTTAAGTCAGCGGAAATAATATATATATATATATATATATATATATATATATATATATATATATATATATATATATATATATATATACTTAGCAGGAATTAACAACACCCTCAGTTGATAAACTGTGATGTGGAAAGAATATTTTTTTGTTTGGTGAAACCTTGGGATGAGTAAACCACGTTGTTTGCGGCTACGTTCTCCATGCAATTACAAAATCGTATCTGCAAGGAAGCGTGCGTAACGTGATCCGTATCATATTTCAATGTCCAAACTTTATATGCGACCATGTCACTTTAAGAGACCAATATGTTCGTGGCCATGTATTCACGTACTATCCGACCACGTTTGCCTGCAACTTTCGCTGCTGACGCGCGCCCTAAAACGTGGGTTTTGTTCTATTTCGTGCAATTCACAATCACCAGTAAAACAGGAGATTCCACCAACACAAGAATTTAATGAACCTGGATGTAGGTACATATATGAAGGTAAGGTTTCCGTCGTTTCTAGTGGAATTCATTTCAGTCGGCAACGCCCGTAAATTGCAGTAATGCATTTTTTTTCTCCCAAGTTAGGACGCTATCACGAGAGAATGGGGAAAATTTTGCTCGGGCGAAACGCTAAACCACCGCCACAACCACAATGGGGTATGTGTGTGTGTGTCCGTGCGTGTGTTCGTGTGAGAAAGGGGAGGGGGATGTCCCATTTTGTAATGTGACGCGACATTCCCCGGACGTATATCTCACGTCTGCGCGGCCACTGTTTAGGATCGGCAAGGTTATATTTCTTCCTTTGCTGGCGACTGATACACGCGAGATGACCGCAGTCACCAAAAACTCTAGTTGCTAATAATAGTTTTAAAAAATCCCTGCGGTCCTAGAATCTACTGAGAGTATGTCGAGGTAGAATAACGAGGTTTTTCATACAAAATACAGAAAAAATTGAAGAGAAATGCGTATATTTTAAATATCACTGGGTAGGGGGAGAAATAAAATACAACTTTTTCTTGTAAAACGTACAGTTTTCGCTACGGCGTCAAAGGTAATTTAATTCGATGTATGATTACTCACGCACCCTTGTTTTCACCCCGAACTTTCCCAATCCCGATAGAAAGATTCTGGTTTGAATCGTTCGCTTGAATTTGAATACGTCTGTTAGATATACAGGTACTGTAGGTACTAATGACCACCACAATACTAATATTGCAAAAAAAAGATCATTGAATAAAATACCAAACACATAGTGAAATGTAAAACGTAATATTTTACGATTTCAAGAAACGTTAATGCTGATCAAACCTGTATAACCTCATAATTTATAGTATAAATGCTGCGAAATTTTAATATATTTTTGCGGACATTCAGTATGTTTTACTTGGAAACACGAAACAAATGCGAAGATATTATCTGTTGTTATAAAGAGATTATAGAAATTAAAATAAAATATGCGGAATCTGTGCCAGTTATTAAAAACTGAATTTCGTACCGATCATTCTGTAGGAATAAAAGATGCTCGGTGGACAAATTCGATATTTAGTTACAACCACCGGGGGGCGTCTTAATTAACAGGGGCATTTGGGAGCTCCAAAATGTGCTAGGGACGCCGGGTAACAGGGAGTAGCGACGATAAACATCGACATCTGGGGGAAAGGGGCTTCGTCGATGCGGGAACACATACAATGACCGGAAAAAAGAAATCGGCCATTGGCGAGGGAAACTGAGAGAACTGGGAATAAAATACGTCCCTCATTCCGCTCTCCCACTCAAAATACATAATACGCCTCCCCAAATCCCACGGTCTTCACTGCATTCCACCCCTCCAACCCCCTACCCCACCTCCCCGTTAACCTATCTATGTATCGAGTCGCCCACGCAGCAAACTCCAAACGGACGCCGCATCGCGGGCAAAAGGGGCCGCAAAATACGAGACCCTCTCCCCGCCCGTGCGAGTGGTAGGGGGTTGAGGGGGGGGGGTTAAGGAGGGGAGGTATGAGGAGAAAGGGGGGAGGGGAGGAAAATTTCAGTCGGCCCCCATCGCCGCAGTTATAAACCTTTGGAGACCGCAACGGGCCTGGGGTGGCTCTCTTGTTTCGCCACCAAAATGCGGGAGTTGAAAAGTGTTGTGTGGTCGAGGGGTGGGCTACGCGTACTCGTTGAAAGAGGCGGAGTGGAGAAAGAGGAGAGAGAGGCGCTTGAATAATAGATGGTCGGTTTACACGAATACAGGTAGCCGATTGGACCACGGGTGAAGAGTGTAAAACACAAAATATATATTTGTGAAAAGACGACGAAAATAAAAATAAATACTATAAATAATACATGGAAGAGCGCGCTTGCAATGATATTATACCCACGCGCCTACAAATGTGACTACACAGATTTTTACTTGTATCACGCACCAGACGAATGGATTAAGCGGAAAATATCAGTATAAGACAATGCTGTGTGCAGACCTAATTCAGTCGTGTGATTCTTAAGACGATGCGAGCGAAGAACACCCAAAGTACGTATCACTGATTTTCGATGTGTCGTTTGCCGAAGTCAAAAATAAATTGCAACATCATGGAAAAGTTAGTATATTCAACATACTTATTATCCGAATATTTTTGAAATACAACCCCCCCTATTGATCGGGATTCAAAATAAATTAAACACAAGAATATAACCAAAAATGGTGCAAAAATGATTAAGAAAATTTTAACTTAATTCTACCGGAATAAAGTTAGCTAATCCATCTACATCACATAACTTTCGAGAAGTTTCATCGCATTACGACCGGATGGATTTTGAAATTTTTCATGTACTTTTTCTGACTGTATTCCAAAGTGTAAGCCCTATTGTGCTTGTGTTAATTGGTGCATTTTTCAAATGTTATATCTTTTACATAGAGCTAAGCCGACGGGTACTTACTATATTAGAAATAATCATGGTGCGGCGATGCGTTGGTGTGATTTTCATAATTTGACCAGAAACCGTTACCCAATTACGAAAAGACTACAGATAACAGGCTTATTATAGCGTGTATCTTCAGTAACCTCTATTTAAATGCTGAACCTTTATGCCTTGAACAAATAAAATATTATTAAATAATTGAACGATAAAAAATACATTTAAATTTTAATTATGAAAAAGGGGATTTACTGTCAATATCTGCGCTTAACTCAATTAATTCCTAGTATAAAAATTTCGGAGTATAAGTGCATGATAATGGAAAAAATACTGATTAGTGCGATAAAGTAATTAGGTCAAAACTCATCGCACTCTTTCGATAGATAGAATTAATTTTATAGCAATATCAATTCAATACAAGCTTAATCTGAATTGTTTTAGCAGAAAGGTGTAAAATACCTTCTGATATGCTAGCTGAATAATCTGGGTATTTTAGTTACCATGAAAGATTTAAGTTCATAAAAACACATAAACAAATAAAAAATATAAGGTTAATAAACATACAATATGCAAAGAAAAATTATACCCACACATACATAAAAAATGGACAGAACATCCGAGATCAGTATGCCTACTGTCTATCTAACAGCCGTTTGCGAGTTGAGGTTATGTTCTCCACAGTGGAACCAGGCTAATGTGCTTCGGATTTAAAAGCTATCAGCCATTACATTTTTGCGAAATGAAGTTTTTTAATGGACCGTTTAGAAGGCGTTTCACAAAACGCCGGTCCTTATAAAAATAGAAATTTAAAATGCTTGAAATGATTTCAATTATCACCTGATAGAAAAGTAACTTAGATTCGATATGTTGACCGCTTCGTTTCAGATGTCATGTGAAAAAAAACTTTCAATTGGAATGCAATATATACATGCCTATAAATGCATGCATACTCTTCTCGTTTTGTCCGTTGTTTCTCTCAAATTTATTTTGAACAAAGATTAATTTTTCCATTTCACGTATTAATATCTAATAATAAAATCATTTAGAATCCTTAATATAGGATAGTTTACCGTCAAAACTACTTGTGGCTTGCAGACTTAGAGCAGAGTGCAAATGACACATTTAATATTTTTTTCATATCATATGACAACATTAATCGATGAAATATTTGTTTCTAGGCCGGAAACGAAAATTCAAATACTTTTTACAAAAAGATGAGTAAAATGGAAAAGAAGTTTAAAGGAAACCTGCAAATAAAGCATTATATTCCGTATTGTGAACGAGCATACAGATGCATTCGTAAATAAGTGTGAGCTTACCCTTCCAATTTTATTTTCTCAGTATTACAAATAATACGCAGATTTTCGCTAGGTACATACATTCTAATGGATGTTACTACTCTCTTTCTTATCTTCATCTTCGTAGTAAATAGAATACTTAATCCCATATCGCAGGATATAAATGCTTAAAGATAAGTATGCTACATAGTTTGTCAAACATTATTTTCAATGGGTTTTACTCAACAGCGTTTTCATCCAGGAAATATAATATGCTGTAAAAATCAGTCATTTCCAGAAGTTTACTAGTGTAAACCCAGGGAAAATACTGAATTAGCGCCTTTTTTGATGAATTAGTTCCTATTATTTTGAAGCTAAACAAGGGTTTACCTACTTAAAATCCTTGAAAGCTCGCAGAGAAATATTCATTCAGTCAGCCTTGTGGACAATGTTTGAAGAGCTTTCGTATCAATGAAGTACTTGCTACTGCCACAAAATAGTCGATCGAAACTGAATCCAAATGAAATGGTTACATAATGAAAGTGATTCACCAATTTATCTAATGACATAGATAAGAAAGATAATTGTGTATACATTAATGCATCTATCTTGTGTATTAACACGACGTTTTCTTGCTACTGGTTGGTCGACAACGGAGTAATACGTGAGGTATGGACTAATAATAGTTATCAGTTTAAAACTTCAAGGAGTGAGTCCGGAATGATTCACTTTTTATCTTCATTGAAATACCGTGCTTTATGTGATTTTTCGGTTAATAATACCCAACAATCAAGATGTTGGTAGGTGTAAGTTGAACAATCCAGATCATTATTTGAAAATTAATTATTTAATCGTCATTTTTACTCCGTGGCCTCTATCGCCTGGTACGTATATGCTGTAAGCGGAAAGATTCTCTACAGTAAAATATGGAATCTAATAATAAATAAACTACTAAGAACATAAAATGATATGTTATGACATACTCGTAAACCATTATAAGATTATTTCTCTTTGTGAGTGTACCTCCCTGACGTCTAAATACCGAGAAATGTTAAGTTCTAAGCTGATGAAAAACTAAGATAAAAATAAGCAACAAACAAATTCTATATTTAGTAATTCTCTGGTAGTATTAATACATCAGTTCTATTTCTGGCTAAGGACTATTAAAAAAGATATCATAATAGGCAGCTGAAACAAGTAATCAAAGAAAGTTGCAAAGTAGGATTCTCTCCAAACCAAGAATTAATCGCCGAAGTAGACGGGTATTTTGCCGGTCTGAAAGAATCTAATTTTCGAGATGGGAACAAGGCATTGGAACATCGCCGGACCAAGTGCATTAGTTTAAAGGGAGACTACGCTCAAAAATATAAATGTTTCAATGAGGTAAGCCATTTGTTTCAATTCCGTTCTGAGAAATTTTCAAATTTCCCTCGCAATTTCTGTTACATTCATTTACTACGTCTGTAGTTCAAAAAACCCTGAACTGGATAGTGAAGCGCGCAGTCGAGAAAGCGAGACTACCGTAACCGTAGATCTCCTTTTCTCTGACCTCTGATATTGTCCGAAATGTCCTTCAAAGCCAAAGTAATAACAGAAAACTTTAACACTTAATCCTAGAATTCCCATTTTTTACCAAAGCATTATGCTCTTCCAAGAAAAATAGGTTTATTGGCTTACTTTCGAGTGTTTGATGCTTTGGTAGCTGCTCCGCTGCTTGAAAGAAAATGTGTGCCCCGAAAACATCGAGTGATTCTTTGGTTGTGGTCATGTTCTAGCCTCACATATGGTACACACTTTCGATTTTCCGGCTTGGAGGGAGAGTAAGTGAAGCCAGTGAACTGAGTTTTCCGCATGTGCGATAGGAATTTTAGGCTGCGGTTATCATGCGAGTACTTTACGGAAAGACTTCCTGAAGCCTTATGGGCTATTAGTCACAGACTCTCCTTTAGGTGAACCCACCACGCAGACCTGGACTTAAGGTCTTATCTCATATCCTTGCGACGCCCAATCGTCTGGAGGCGGTCGGCGGAGGAGATTTCAAATAGAGATGTTCAATTAAATGTGGTTTTCCGCATCGTCTCTTTCTATGCAACAGCCGAAATGCTGCCAAAGGTGTGTGTGGCCTGGGATTTTAGGTAACCAATCTTTCGGTGTAATCTTATATTTTATTCATGACAATGAATAAAAGTATATCATATTTTAATTCTATTTGTATTTCCCACCGTTCTCTTCTATCAGTTTATATCAGATATAAATGAATTTTTTGAATTCTTATATTCCTTGGCACTACACATTTTTTCGGTTGAAGGTTTCGAGTTTAAATGAAACTTAGAGTTTGAATGCTTCAAAATAAAAAAATCAAACTATATTCATGTAGTTTGCGTACTTCCAGCGAACAGCATCAAGGCATTATGATATGAGAATGTTGCTTTTTTCGATACTTTTACTTTTTACTCGCGTAAACGTACGTATTCGTTTAAGATTGCGGCAGCTTTCCTCACGAACTCAGTAAAGAGAATCTCGTATACCCTTAGGTGTATGTTAAAAATTACATTCCCTATTTATCCAGCCAGTAATTCAATGTTTCTCACAACGAAACCGTTAATTATTAATCTCTGAACTCTTATAAAAATATAACTTCTAATGTCGTCGGTTACCATTGTATACGAGAGTTACAAAAAATATGGCAGCTGCATTAATTGTCTACTGTATTGCATTTAATTTATTTAGAGTACTCATTCTAAATATTCCAGTAACTCTTCCAATCCATCCAAGTGTTATGAGTCCTGGGTTATCTCGTAAAAATGTCACCAACTCAAAAATTGCACCCCGGCAATCATGGTTAAGGTAGTTTTCGGGGGCTTTGCTGAGCATTAAAAAAGTATATTTAATTTAAATTTATATTTTTGCCTAACAATCATCATTATTGATGCTACAGCGATGGAATTATTGTTTTTTTGCACATTAAATATGTCTTTGACCATGTGTGCACTGACTACTTATTTTTGATTGACTCCTTATTAAGCTCCGACTCTTTGGAGATGCGAGGCGACATAAGAGCGACTTTTCGCCGTAAAAACATTTTTTACATCGGAGGCACATGACAGAATCACCCCACTGTTATTCCTGGTTTACTGAAGCCGCAAATGATCGGACCCTCTTTGTGCTCCTCAACAAACCCTGAACAAAATAAGGCATTCATCCAAAGAATTTCGAATGTGGGGAGAGTCTATCAGGAAGAATGCATTCCTCGGTTGTGTTCCATGCTGCGTAGGGCAGTGAATTGGACGTTTAGACGGGCAAAAGCACAGAGGAGGAAAGAAAAACCATATGCGGGTTAGGGGGAGAAGGTGAACATCAGGCGGCACGGACTCCAACACTTCTCGTCTAGGCGGGCGGTACAGGTAGGAACGCTGGGTTCGGCTCGAATAATGCACTGTAGTAGGGTTTGGGTCGGTGAAAGGAAGGGTAAAAAGGACCTTTTGAGTCGGTTTGAAAGGGACTTCAACGCCCTAGGTTATGTGCAATCGGGAGGGTGGGGGAATAAGGGCCCTTTCTGGGTAGTAAGGAATATGAGAGAGGGCGGGGTGAGGGGAGGAGAGGCTTCGTGCGCACGAGATACGCCACTACCGCAACCCCGTCGCCTCGGAAAGGCCAGGTGTTGTGTGAACCACGTGATCACCTACTCCCCCTCCTCCCTATACCTCGACACCCTTATTCTCTCTCTCTCTCTTCTCCCACACCCCAAACATCGTCTAGTACCCCAGCCGTTTTCCCCACCTCGCCCCCGCACTATATTTCCCTCATGGGTCCCATCCCCTTCGATTGTGGGCTTTCGGGGATATGAAGATTGAGGGGCATTGCGGGCGGGGAAGGGGGAATTGGAGATGAGCGGGCGAGAAAAGAGAGAGAAGGGAAGGGAGATAGGCGAGAGTGGAATGGAAGAAAGAGGAATCGGAGTTACTGCCGTGTTTTTAAACCGCGGAGGCCACCCACGTCGTGGGTCAGCAAATTGTGTCCGGGCTGAGCGCGTTGCGCACCTTTTAGCTGCGCTTACTTTTTACACGAAGAATATCCAAATCCCTATCTCCTCCGCATGAAACAAATGTAATCCTACCCAATATCTAAGTAACTTTTGATGAAATCTATTTGCTCACCACAATAATAAATACTTGTATTTATTCCGATTCATGTTTAAAATAAGGATGTAGCCCAATTTAAACTAAACATGAAAGGTTTGCGTAGTGAAATAATTAGAGAAAATAACCTGTTTTGCGCAATAGTACTTACTGCCTTCTGCTGACATTAAAAAAATCTCTTCGGTATGATCAACAATAAAATATGTCGAACCAAAATGTATAATATAATTCAGTCTTCGTGCACAAGGTTTCAAATATACCTACATTTTTTACTTTTCTTTTATATCGTGAAGTGTTGCCACTTGGTTTCAAATAAATAAATTTAAGAAAATTTAGAAAAGAGTAGTATGACAACCTTAAAAACCATTATTTTATCCGAAGGCACCTATGCGTACACAGATCATGTATGCGATGACAGGCTACATTAAAGCGATTATTCTATCCGCGGAATTTATGCGTACACATGGATGCAATGACAGAGCTTTCGCGGCAATCCAAATCTTAGTTTATTAGAATGAGATAGAAGAAAATAGAGTAAGGACTGGATATAGGGCTAAGTTACGGGATAAATTATTTATTTATTTATAAACCCTGCAAGCCACCGCTATGGTGTGTGGCAGGAGGTGAATAACACCAGAATAATATTACCCGAACATGACCCTACCGCCGACGAACAATGTCATTATGATCCCTTATCGTTCGTGGAAAAAATGACATCTTAAATATATTTGTTGTACAATTGATCTCACTAATTTCACTAACATAATCTATCCTACCGTACTGCGATGGGGAGACTAATACATTTTCAACATCACTGCTAAAGAGACCTCTTTCCAATTTATGCAAGAGCTTCAATCTGTCATCAAACCTTCGCTCCATGAGTGATTCACCATCTAGCTGCTCTAATATTTTGGATACGCAACTAAGTTTGCCATAACAGCGTTTTACAAATCACGCTCCTCTATGCCGCACGCGATCCAATTCGGCGATCAATCCAACTTCATGAGGATCCCATGTACTTGCAGCATATTCTAAATGAGTCCTAGCTAGCGAAAGATAATATTTCTCTTGAACGTTTTCATCACATTTACCCAGTACTCTTCTAATAAATCCTAATTTCTTGTTAGCTTGTCCACATATTCCCCGTATCAGTTTCACCCATGAGAGATCCTGAGTGAGGGCAGCGCCTAGGTATTTAATCGAGCCTACACATTCTATTTCGGCGTTCCCAATGCAGTAGACGTACGGGTGGGAATTGGTCTTTTTCCAAAAATATATGACTACGCACTTTTTTAAGTTTAATTGTGATTTCCAAATGTCGCACCAGAGTTGAATAGCATTCAGGTTATCTGACAAAGCGGCTGTGTCCTCAGGATCAAGGATATCACGGTAAACCACTGCATCATCGACAAATAAACGTATCTTACTAGTGACTACCGAGTCAATGTCGTTAACAAAGAGTAGGAATAAATCATGCCCGATAACACTTCTATGAGGAACACCTGAAGTAATTTCTACTGCATTTGAGCTAATTCCATCTATCGTTACTCTTTGTACCCGACCATTCAGAAAGTGTTTCATCCAACCCCGGATACTTTTATTTGTGACATATGCTTCTAGCTTTGCGAGTAGTTTACTATGAGGTATTTTGTCGAAGGGTTTCTCAAAATCTAGAAAAATTGTGTCCACTGGAACGTTTCTTTCTCCCGAAAAAAGAACTACATGAACAAAAAGCGAAAGTTGTGTCTCGCAGGATCTACCTTTTCGGAAACCGTACTGATTTTTCATTAATAACTTCTGATTATCGAGGTGTCTCACGATCGAAGTAGCGGCTTTATATTCCTGATTGTGATACAGTATATTCAGAACGTAGAAGTTTCTATTTTAAGTAATGCTAATCGAAGCATTGTATGTTTCCAACTAATGTATGGAAAATATTCCTCAAAAAGGTAATTTTTCTCCACCGGAGTATGATATTAGATCTAAAAATTCAGTTGTGTAACTCGGCTCATAACCAAATCCATAACAACCCCAATCTTCAAGACAACTTTTCAACATGCACCTAGTTGACTCGTAGGGGGGGAAATAATGCAAGATTCTTAGCCCGTCAACCAGAGATGTGATTATCTTTCTATTACGTTTACCAACCGACGCGTCACGACGCTGCAACGTACAAACCTTTGCTCATCAGAAAAAAAGATTTCTCTTACAGCTTACATTTTAAACCATATTCTAAAAGAAGGTATCAGTTCTTAAACAAATTTTGCCATTATTTACGTATTACTGCAAAATCATATTGACTTAAAACGAGTATGTTTGGAATAATTATATTTTTAATATCTAAGAAACATTAATTTTTAAAATTTTTATAAATTGGTAGTTCAAGGCAATAGTACTGGTTATAAAGTGGACTAAATGAATATGAGCGGCGATTTTTGGTTATTTCGGTGCCTGAGGGCGCTTTTAAGACAATTGTGTTTGCCACAACGTATTCAGGTGTGCTATTCCTTCTGCTAAGTCAATTATGTATTTCGTATGGGTGAGGTATATTCCTTCGTAAATACAACACCTTTCGAAGAAGAGTTAGATGAACATGTTTTGGCTTCTACAAATCCAATAGAATGCACTTATGGCCTTATTTTTAATTTTCAAGCCGTGGTAATTTTGGAGCGTACGCATTCGTGTATGTGTGATGTGATTCTCCAGCGAAGATAAAAATGAAATGTTTCTTTATTATAATATTCTTTTAAAACGATATAAAAAGGACGCGTTTGTGATCAACCAGCCTTTCGGGCAAGAGTAAAGGGGCTATTTACACATAGTGATCTTGAATGGACGTTGGTAGAGCGACTTTGAGAGGTTTATTTTAAAGTCGGGGATTTTGCTTAGCGGCTTTTGGTCTGAAGAGTAGGAGGCAGTTACAATGACCATGAACGCATAACAGATCCCTAAGTTCCTTCGCGTCGTAAAGTTTATTTGGAATTTATGCATTCAGCTGCTGCAGTGACTTCTATCTTTGATGGTGTGCTGGTCGTAAGGCAGTCGACCTGGTAGGCACCACAGATATTGGAATGTGTAGGCATGAAATGATGTCGTAAAGTCCACAAGTGCTTGTGTGGCATATTGAGATCAGTTCAGGGTATATTTTGTTAGCCCAACTGAGAAAGAGTGAGGAATAAGAGAGAAGGAAGGGAGAAAGCGAATATTTTTTAGACAATAAACGTCTTTATTGTGCGATGACTGCGGCAGAACTGAAGATATATCTCAAAATACTTTTCAAAATATCGACGCAAGATTTATGAAAATAGCTTAATGAGAAAAACTCAGAATTTAAATACGCAAGATTTTGCTTACAGAAATTTGCGTCACTATGCACTACTAATTTATGGTGACATGATAAAAGCCCATTTGAAAAGATTGGAAAAAAGTTATGCCCTTAGTAGGTTGTTTCGTTAAATATATAGGCAATATTTTATTTGACAAAAATTGGAACAGGAATGAGCGCAGGGATGAGAGTTTATTTCTCAAGCCTTGGGGTACGTTGACTTATCCAGTAATTAGTACCGAAAAGTTGAAAGAAACTATATCAAATAGCTGATCAAACATTTAATAAGTAATGGATATTCAAGAGCAAAGAACATTGAAGTAACTTCCTGCCGCGTTTCACAGTTATCGGTCAGTGAATATAATCACCGTAAGTACAGGTATACAAATACGAGATTCGTATATTCTCCCCGATGAAACTTTTCAATAAAAATATGATTATTTATTGTCCCTGGGGTGGTGAAATTTGTTTTTATTTATTTAATTTTTATTTAAGAACCCTTTAAAGTGAATACGGAGAAAAATACAGGATCAGAAGATCTAATTAGGTGAATAAGTAGAGACTTTGAATTAAACGCACTCTAAATTGTTCATAAAAATATTAAGCAATCAATTTTAACTGTAATAAAGGTAAAATAGTTGACGAAACCCATTTCTATTTAGTCGCTCTCTATTTAATTCGTGTTATTCAGGTATAAATCCTAAATTTTCCAGCATTATCTCTTTAAATTATTGTTTTTCACAAGACAATATAGTAGAATAGAATATTTGTTAAATTTCAGACATCAAACGGATTGCCATTATTTCGACACTAGATCGTCCTCCACAAGAGATGTGTAGGACGCAGAAATATTTGTAGGGCGAAAAATATTGAACCGGGAATTTTAAAATGTATGCTCAACACCCGCTGAAACAGTTAGACGTTCAAATAAGTGCTTTAATAGTACCACCAGATTTTGGCCATGGATTAATAAGTTATGCGCTGAACAGTAAGGAATTCGCCAGCCCTAGACAATTTCGTTTGATGTTTAAATGGCCACGTAACAACACCTATCAATCTATGCCTAGGCTCGATTGTTTTTTTCTTATAAATATCACGCAGGAAATTTCGCATTGGCGGAATTGACAATGAATCTATAGCAAAAACTATATTACTCTAAACAAAGGTAGATGTTCACATGCAAAACATATTTTCTGGGTGCACAAAGAATAGTGAGCAGCGTTTCAATATTGCTTTACAATTTTTTTCGACTCTGTTCAAAGATCATTTATGCACCTATTTGGTCGTGCTCGTTTTCAATCTAATTGATCTTGAGCCTCAACTGGTATTTTTCCCTAATGATTCTACTGTATCAAATGTAATGGAACAATAATCCTAAGTCTTACACTACATGTGAAGTTACTCCACCTTTCACTTATCAATAATTTTCCCATTTACATATTTTATGTGATGGCATGTGCCTTCTTCTATAGGGTATATTACGTTACTCCCTCAAACTAAACTAGAATATTTATAAAATACTGACCAAAGATACACATTTTCAATCCAATTTTTTTCTATCAATTCATTTTACTCAATCTAAACTAGTTCTCTCTCTCTCACTCACACACACACAGCTCTACTTCTAGCAATGGTCACTGAATTCAGTGCTGCTTATGCTTCTCTAGTATAATTATAATAGTTCCCAGGATTGGTGAACCATACAATTCAATGCCGAAGAAGCGGAGATAAACGCGGAACACATTTAATGATACAATGTTTGAACTTAAAACTTGTTGGAATTAAACCCGTGGTAAGGAACTGAGAAGACAGAGATTATTTTCCAGTAGTAGGTTATACGAGAAGTAGACATAAAAGTCGTAAAAGGCGTCACAAAATTTAGCAGGGAATTAGGAGATTGGCAACGAGTAGAATGACATATAGGACTACTACAAACTAGTCATTACACTAAGAACATAGAAAATGAAGATGAAGCGTCTGGTGCTTGGTTTCTACGGAAATACACTTAGAGATTATTTGTAGGACCCTCACCAAATAGGAACCATAGAACCCGATCAGCATTTCTAGAAAAAGAACCTAAAATTGTGTAGAACTGCTGATCACCATTGATAATGTGATGTGTGCTCAAGTGATTTCTGTTGATAATGTAAGAACAGAATATCTTTCATTCGTTTTGCATTTGGCATGGAAAAACGTTCCAATTTTTCCATGCCAAATCATTCGGAAAAAATCAAATTGTTGTGTGCAAGACCTGTGTACGCTCCGGCAGAAGAAAGAATGATTGAGAGCCCGAACGAAAAAATTTCATCAGACAAGAGAGCTCTCTCCTGCACCTGCCTAGTACTAGTCAGCCAATTTCCCCAACGCAAAATGTTTCCCCGCATCTCAGAATTGCTTTGATCTACGCTTTCGTTTCGTCGATGTTGATGCATACACTCACTTCAATCCCTTCCCCTTCCTCTTCGCTAAAATACTACAAATCTAGCCCAGCGAAATCGCTCCTCGACTGTTTTTCTCTCCAACCCTGTGGGGAGTATTCGAAATTTCTGAAGTTGTTTCTACTTAAGCATGTACGATTTGAATTACGAGTATTTTCCTCGAATACTGTCTATTCGGCTCCTCAATCGTTGTTAAGCCCATTTATTTATTCTTTTCTTCTATCCCCGTACACGTAAATATCCTGTGTGCTGTGTTTTTAACTGCTGTCTAAATAAATAAAGAACGGGGAGTATAGGGAGTTGAGGAACGGGAGCAACGTGGGTACAAAGACTGCTTTGTAAAGGGGAGGGGGCGGCGATCGAGGAGGAGGGAGATGGAACGAAGTGAGTAATGGGGGGCGGCTGGCGATATTGCGGAAGAGAAGTCGGGGACGGGGAGGAGCGATGCACCAGATGAGGTCGTGCCACACCGAGGGTGGAGAGAGAGAGAGAGAGGGAGAAGGGAAGAGAAGTATTATGCGTGTTAAAGGTGAACGGTCTGGGAGGGGAGTTGGGAGGAGTTTGGGAGTGTGTGGGCTTGGGGCGACCGGCAGGGGGTGATGTATGTGCGTAGGGTTTTGCCCGTTCGAGGAGAGAGGCAGGGAAAAGGGTGGGTTGCTTCGTTGCAACGCGGAACCGCCGGCATGCCATACGATCGAGACGGGGGTTAGTGGGTGGTGTGTGGGTGTGGTGCTACGGGATGGGGCGCATTTGGCTGGGTGCGGCCACCCGGGCTGTCGAGGGTGGTTGGCGGGGTTTTTGCGCGGCTACACGTTATGCCCCGAAGGCCACCGCTGGAGCGTGTGGTATTGGGGGGGGGGGGCGGGGGTTGGGTACTCCGGCGCAAGGGAATGGAACGAGAAGGACGTGCATTTGTTTGGACCGGAGCCTTCGTCCTTAATTGCAACCAGTGCAAAATGAACCGAAAATTTAATGCGCGAATGAATCTCATTACATACAACATGTGAATTAGGTAAATACGGAGGGATAGAAGCTTCAACTTTACACTTATTTAGAGCCAAAACTTAAATCAGCAGATACGAATTTTAATTAAATGGAAAACTTTTCGCAGTAACGACAACGCAAATAAATCAATACCTTTTAATGACAGAAAAAAATTATTCGATTAATACGTCCAGACTCGTTAAATATCTCCATTCACCATCAATACATAATGGAATTCGGGTAAAGAATTTGGCAGCATATTATTTGCAAGGCAATGATAGTACATCTTATTTCTATGCGTTCCTTAGTTTCTCAAAATGAAAAGCTACATTCTTATTTAGGGCTGGCCTTTAATTAGGACAGTTCTGATTCATATTTAATGCAAAACACAAACTGAAGAATAACGATCAAATGAAGTAAATGAAAGGGGTAACAGGGCAAAATAGAAAAGATCAATGTGTCGTCATAAATTGTGCCTCAAGTGAATCAATAACCTTCACCCTCTTTGTCTATTACGAACGCAGAAAGAGCCCTGGTTTGACTACACTCCTGCCAAATTTGCAAATATATACACAGCTTCAATCGAGTAAACGTACACTTACTCGGCATCACAATTTTTTGCCCTCGTTTGAATAAAAAACAGCTATCAGTGATCGAAATATTTAATGGAGAATTGTGAGGTTATCAGCTGGCAGCGAGAATACGATGCTTTATGTTTCCCTGGTTGTTTCTCTTCCCAATGATGGCAAAACAATCGAAAGAAAGGATGAAGGAAATGTACAATAAATAAATTTTAATCAGAAAATTATTTAATGGGTTAATTTTAAATTTCGAAGAACTCTGGGAATAGTATGATTACTGATTAACTGCAGGGTTTTCGAAGACACTTTTAGGGTGTACATATCCTCTAATATAGAAAAGAAAAATTTAATTCGAATACTTCACTTTGTAGTGGGGGACAACAGTGAAGTTAGAACCAGTAACTACTTAAAAGCTTCTACTTTGCGGAAACCTACGCTCCATATTTGAGTGTTTTCCTTTTGAAACCCAAGGAAAAAACTGAAATCGATTTTAAATATTTACGTCGAAGTATTGTATTGATGTAACAATCCACATAAGTAGATGAACCAGATTAATTACTTCACTCAATAATATTAGCGTCCAAAAATGGCATCGCGCACTAACTGTGGACATCTATTCTATAGCTATAGAGGAGCATACATGCAAAAATTATTTGAATTTTTTGATAACCTATATTCACAGCAGTTAAATAATACACCACGTTTTAACACATAAATTTATTTGAGAAAATAAAAAAACAGTCATAATTTCAGTAATTCGTCCATTTTCCGATTCATACTTTCAAACGTGATGATGTAAATGCGTCAGATTAAAGAAGATGGACATTCATCGAACGCCGAGCCAAAATTGTTCATTAGCACTGTTTGGCATACGACTTGATAATTTCCCAAGAAAATATTCATGTTACATTCGTATGTAGAATGATAGACCTTTTTAAATTAAAAATGCCTGATAAAGTTTTTGCTTTGTTTTTTACAATGTGTCTATTTAGTTGTCTGACCATTCATCAATTAATCCTTAATGAGATAATCTTTCGGCTAAATTTGGTCATTAGTAGACTATTTTTATTAGCAAAAAGGTAAGGCTTAATCGGATTTAATTTATATTTTCCCGATAAAGATACGAAGAAAGGGACGATGAAAATTTAATAAATGTCTTCCCTAAAGTCCCTATTAAATAGCAGAAAAGTCTTCTATGTCTTTATCTAGCCCGAAATTATTCTTCTCTTCATCTCAACATCTCTCTTCCTTAATATTTCCATTTCCATTTCTCCACTCAACACACAGGTAGATAGATACCTGTAGCGCCAACTTTCAGTATATCCCGACAATAACTGGTAGTATTTCTAGCTCATGTCCAGTAAGACTACTGCTAAATAGTAGAATTTAAAGAACCCGTAGTTTCTTATTTTTATTTTAAATACAATTTTAAACATAAACAAAAAATTCTGTGAATCCCAGTAGATTCACATTTACTCTAGGTATAATCTCGATGATTTAAGAAATAAAAGTCATTAAATGCATCAGATTTAGTTTTGAAGCCAGTTTACATTTGATTTTTTAATCTACTTCTCATTGTGAGTATTTCGTGGATATTGGACGGTACAATTATATTAATCAATCTGGTACTAGTACCTCATTTTCGTATATTAATATCAAACCATGTCAGAGGAAGCAAGTCTTATTGAGTACTTCTTATTCCAGCGGTGAAGGGGAATATATTGTATCTATTCAAGTACGGCAAGATATCATGCTACTCAAAAGGATCATGCATTTGTGAGTAAAAGAAATCAAACTCTCTACTAATTTCAATGGAATTTAAACGAATAGGAACTTCAAACTTCTCTGTAAGGTATTATATAGAATATAGAAAGATAAGGATATATATAGAAAGGGCTACCGAAAGGATTTTCAGTTAAATATATTTTGCTAAATATAACTCATATGCTCTTCCTATTCCGCATGAAGATCAACATGGAATAAAAAGGAAAGTTTTTGTTTATTTTTAGGACCTTGTACTTCACTGAAACATTTATGCTATCACTTGATGTGTGCTGCGTTCAGAACTTTCCTTACCGAATACGTGTAAAATTGTTTGAGTCCCCTATAGCAAATTTAATAATGAAATCCAGGAAGAAATTAGAAGATTAAGCCAGTTGACGTCTATGGGACTTATCTCAATGTCCTTTAATGCGATCGAAACGAAATTTTTCCCATCTTTTATTTTTTCGATGGAAGTGAGACAGTGACAAATTGTGATCAAGTCTGCCATCAAGAAGTAATTTCATCGTGTAATCAAAGAGGGTGCGGGCCGTCGTAATTCAGGGACGTTAGGAAGTATACTTCATTCGGTCCTCTCGTCCTCTGAGCATTGTTCCTTTTCGTTGGAGTTGGAAGGGAGTTGAATGAAGGCGTAGTTCCCCCTAAAAATGTGGCCCGGAATACATAGATTCGGACTGAAAAGAGAAGAGAGGAGTGGTGGGGGGGAGGGGTCGCGCCATCGTAGGCGAGCGGAAAGGCTGGGAAATTGATTTGTCGTGCGGCATGGGGAGCGAATAGAGGGGAGTCAGGAAGATATCGCAGCGAATTGGGGATGGGGGTGGGCTGAGAGAGAGGGAAAGAATTGGAATCAGCGGGGGTAGAACTGGGTTTTTGTGCGAATGAGGTTTTGGGGGACCGTTGCTGGGGTGTTACCGTGATGGGGGTGAGTCGGAACGAGACGGGAGGGATGGGCGAGGGAGTGGAGGGGGGATAAAAAATATGAATTACAGATGAAGGGAAAAAAAATCGGCTCGTGTGGATTTTTTGGGGAGTGAGGGGTTTGGGGTCGGGCACGCGCCTGGGGGGTGGCAAGGGGAGTAGGAGGAGTGGTTGATGAGGAATGAATAACGGTTGGTAATACGCTGCGGGGGGGGGCGTGAGGTGAGGTTTCCGGGAAAGCTTTCCACGCGTGTCCTCTCCCCCCCCCCCTCTGTCCAGAAAATCCACCCGTCGGAAATAAAGAGGGGCAAAAGCACGTGGCTGCCAAGGCGGGAGCGTGGTAGTTACTTCGACGTGCGACCCCGTCACGCCTCCATCTCCATTTCGCCTCGAGCACTATCGCCAAAAAGCTCACCCCTAACCGAATGACAAAAATATGACCAGGAAGGTTACGGTGCATCGAGAACTGATTAAGAAAACGTTATGTCATGCTTGTATTTATAGATCCACGAACATTTTTCATAGGATCGTTTCATGTGACAGCACAAAGATATTCCAAGTGGGCAATCAATTTGACTCTTGGAGTATTTTACATACTAGAACCCACGCCACACGCCCTTGCGGGGCTTACAAAGTATTGTGCAAATGTGAATGAAATTGAAATATTTATTAAAAACGATATGGGTACTGAATGAACAATATACCCTCTTCTGCTAGCATTATTACTGATGCAGGATATTATGGGCACATTAATGTCTTCAACCTCCATTTATCTCGAATCATCAATACTTCTGTATTCATTATTAACAAAAAATATGAAAATATCATAGATATAAATTCGATCAAACCCTTTTCTTTTGGTTGGACGTACTATAAACGTGAAACTTCTCAAAACAAAAAAAAACAGTTTTCCTCTTTTCAAGAAATAGAAGTAAGATATTCAATACAAATTTTAAAATCTATATTAGTCCGAATTCATGCTTGAGATATCTTGATATCTCAAGCATGAATCCACGCCAGAGTAATTTTATAGTGTTGCATGTCGCTACAATCTAACGCTGATAACAGTTCTAAAGAATCTCGGCAAAGAACGTCTGAGGGCTATTTTTGTCCTTGAATGGAGCCAAAGGTGGGTAAAAATGGATCGCTTTTTTGATACTTTATCTTAAAACTCCATCAGTTCCTACAAAGTGGTTTGCTAAAACCTTCATTATTTCCGTGAATAGTTGCTAGTGGCAGTAAAACGGAGAGAACCAGGAACTAGTTGCCCTTTAGTCCATATAAACTAATATTATTCGACCATTGTAAATGTGGAAACGAGAATTGAGACAGTTATTTAGTGTTTATGGATATTTAAAAATATAAAATGGAGGCTTCTAGTATCTAAATATTTCTTGAAGAGGGTAATCTAAAAGGAAGTTTAAAGATATTATTAAAGAGCCAAAATATAAAACTTTACTTGTCACATATTAGGTGCGGAAGCTTGATAATGAAAATTGGACACATGGATCATATTATAAAATCGACTCAATTGAAGTTGAAACAATAATGTAAGAATGTGATTTTGGGGAGAGAGAAAAACGAAAAGAGTTTTGAGAGTTTCATCCAAAAAAATCTAATTGGATATTAGTTCAATGAGCCTGTCACATAGGGTTTCAGAGTAGTCTAATGACACGGAGAAATAGGAACGTAGCCTAGCAAAGCCTAGAAACAAGCCACGAAATCTGAACAAAACCATTGTCTTTTGGGAATTTGTCTTCATTTACCCACCGCTCTTGGATATTTCTTTGTTATTTTTATTTCATGATGGTAAGCCACCCTCACAAATTGTCATTTTCTAGACAGGAATTGTTTCATTTCAAAACCAATTTTGGTTGTCCGACACAACAAATTTAATGGGTGAAAATTATTTTCGTTGTCTGGTCAAGGCGAATGATTTTTACACTTTGAAACTCGCCGACCTATCATCTAGCTGCCATCTGGCCCGGTCACTACTACTCTACGTCGGAAATACATCCTCGTACGTAAATAACTCAGCCCACAGCACAGGAAGTCATCATGGTCAGTTTCGACGTGGAGTCGCTAATCACCAACTCGAAGACTCTGTGGAGATTGTCAGAGGACTCACCACATCGGGCGTACCTGGAGACTTTCCAGAGTTGGTAGAACATTGTCTAAGGAATACTTTCTTCCCATGGAGTGGTGATTATTACGAACGGACAGAAGGAGCAGCAATTGGATAACCCCTGTCGCCCGTGGTAACCAACTTGTGCATGAAGCGATTTGAGATGGACGTGCTTAATACTCATGATAAGATACCAATGCTTTGGCTTCGATACGTAGACGACACCTTCAGCATCTGTCCTCACGGGGAAGAAGAATTACACAGGTTCCTGGAACACCTAAATGCACAACACAGTAGCTTCAAATTATCGATGGAGATGGAAAAAGGAGGACAATTACCATTTATTGTCGTGTTCGTAAAGAGAAAAAGCAGCGGGAACTTGGGACACGCCGTCTACAGGAAGTCCACCCCCACAGATCGGTACGTACTTCAATGCCAAGTCGCATTACCATTCATCTCCATAGGCCGCTTTGATGTTCACTGTCATCCACCGGGCGTGCACCTTATCCGACACTGACTCATTGGAGACAGAATTGAAACACCTGACGGCTGCACAACGCAGCAATGGATTCGTAACCGACAAAATCATAAAAAAGAATCGTGAAAGTGGAAAGGAAATTACGTCAGCTGACCATCCATGACAACCGAGAGGAAGAAACATCACAACCAAGGGCGCGAGTCGCCATTCCGCATGTCGTGGAGGCCTCCGAAAGGATAGCCAGAATCCTCAACAAACATGTCGTGGTGACAAGTTTCAACACCGTGGCCAAAATATACAGCCTCTTGGATGGACCAAAATACGACATCCCTAAGGAGTTATCAGAATGCATATGCGTGCAATGCTCCTGCGGCAGATCTTGCATCGAGGAAAAACTACTGTTCCCGAAAATCCGAATATATATTTAGGATTTTTTTAAATTTTTTGGATGGCGAGGAAGCTAAGTTATCA
Organism: Hetaerina americana; assembly: GCF_022747635.1. Lineage (NCBI taxonomy): Eukaryota > Metazoa > Arthropoda > Insecta > Odonata > Calopterygidae > Hetaerina > Hetaerina americana. The sequence goes on along the minus strand of NW_027287538.1, from coordinate 36,796,702 downwards.
CTCAGAAATGTTTAGATAGTCAATTGGAGGTTGAACAACTATCAATATATTTTGTATTTAAAGTATCATGAAATCATAAGGTACACCTTAGATGATGCTAAATGAGTAATTCTAGAAGCAAATATTCAATTCAAGCTTATTCCATCAACGAAGCGTCTGTTTTCTGATCGATTTCATTTCTCAGGACATCAATCTTTCCTGATGTTACACGTCAGCTGCATTCTAAAAGCATTGACTTGAAAAAAGATTTCAAAACTGAGTGATTTTCATTCACTGTCATCATCATCTTAGTATTTATGCGGGAATAACTTTTGGTTTGGGCAATGAGGTAACATCTCCAGAGATTGGTCGGCATCCAGTTAAATGCTCGGTAAGTTTCCTTCAATTCTTAATGCTTACAAAGTGTTGGCTCACGTTTCTTTATCTTTTCGTACCGTTTACAAATATTCTATAGGAGATGAATATTTCTAAAATTATTGGAGTCTGCCTCGATTTGGTAGTAATACAGCAAACAGAAAAGTTACTGAACAACATTCTACAAAATCATTCAATATGTGTAAATCTATCCATCTGCCATTTTTCCTTGGTAAATATTAGGTTTTTGGGTACTCCAAGCGACTGAGTCTAAATCGTAACAGCTAACCTAAGTAGGTAATAAAACGATTCCCGCCCATTAGACAGGATACAGTATTCCAACTTGTAATGTCTATTCTGTTTGCCCGCTCATTACCCGAACCATATATATTATATATTATCAATATATGCGTTAAGTACGGTTTGAAAAAACGAGGCATTTGCCTACTACTGTATTAACGAAAACGGAAGGGGTCACACAGTTTTAAATTCCCAACCGACGGACAACGTATTTCACTCGAAGCGTTCTTGGTATGCCACCAAAGAAAGAAACGGGATGCCTCTGGAAAATTCTGTCTCCTCCGGGAACCGAACCTGGAATCCCAGGGTAAGAAATAAGTACACAAGCTACTGCAGCAACCCGATCCCCCATTCAATTTATAACTCATTGCTGACACTGCCAAATGCTAATAATCAACTGCTGTTTTGCGTAAAACCGTCGTTTCTCATTAGAGTGCTCAACTCCATTTTCGAGTTCAAATTAGGGATTAAAGACGAACGCTCTATCCACTTAGCTAGCGCGCTGCCTATTTCCCCATATTATCCAAAACCGGGTTATGTCATTGGTCATAAGTTGCGCTGATCTAGATAAACATAATCTGCTTACGTTTCTGCGCACGAGGGCATTTTGAGTAACTGCAGCAAATAGAGATACTGTCAACCATGAACTAAACTCTGAATTTCATATAAATTCTGAGGTTTGTACTCGTAGTAGGCGAGATTTACCGCTTAAAAATTTACTTCATCATCAAGTTGAAGATTTGCTTATATTCATGGACCAATATGTAATATACAAGCAGTGACCAGAAAGGTGAAATTCGGAGCATCCTTCACCACATAGAGTGTGAAGCATGTGTGGCAACACATGTGTGAAAAAGCACAGCAACACCAAATGCATATCCTTTGTGAACTTTTCAACTTTGGCGAAATTGAATTAGCGAGCGTTATTGACAAGGAAGAAGAAGTTCATAGGAATTGATTAGATGGAATGGGGAAGACTGGTTGAAATCGCATATTATGAAGACAATGTAGAATATCCTCCAAACTGGTGTAAGGAGATGTAATAACTTAAGAGAGGAGTGTATAGACGATCAGAGAAAAATATTAATGTGACGCTTTCCAATTTTTCAGTTTTTTGTGCGTCTACGTACGATGTTACGATGCAGAATGCTAATTTTGACGATTCGAATGTATTTTATTATCATAATATGATTCAAAGTTTATGACAACTGATAGATATTCGCTGTGGGAGTTTTAATATCAAGTACAGGTTTTCTCAAGACCGTTGTTCGATCCTAAAGCATCTGTGGGTGAATGGGGCGAAAATGGGGGCCCAATGACAAAATGAAGGATTAGATTTCTATTACCACCGTGGTGAAACTTACAAGGGTTCCCCGTCGGGGCATCATGTGCGAATTAATCCTGGTTCTCAAGGATAATTAACTGAGAGAGATGCGATTTTTCTAAGAAAGTTGGCCATAGAATATGACCTGAAGTAATCCCACCACTCGGGGTCGAAACTTCGATGAACAAATTTCGCAAATATACTTCATGTGGGTAAGCAGAATATTTTTAGTCATTTTTTTGTGGGCAAAGCAATATTTTTTCCAGGAACTCTCCAATCTTTGACATGTATTAAAACTTTAATTCTTGAGTAAAGGGATAAGTGACATGTAATAGGATCCCGCTGAAAGAACCCGGAGTTGTTTTATTTCTCCTGGCTCTTTACTCTTATACTTTTACTTAACCGACAGAGTCCTCCGAAAAAGGTATACTAATTACATGCCATAGAGTTGTGGGGGAAGTCGTCTTAAACTTTAAGTTTTTATTTGAGCACTGTGACATAAACCGGCAGAAATTCTATCTTTAGAGAGATTTAAATAATAAATATATACAAGGATGTTTTATGCTTTTATGAATTTTTAAATAAAAAGAAGTAATTAAAATGTGCGGAATTGCTATTAAACACCTTTCAACGACGCCAACATTATGACTGTATCATTTAGAGTTGAGGTTACTGTTTGAATAACTTCTTTTCAAAGTGTTTGAGATTTGGTTTGGCCAGAAAGATGAAATCCTACCGAATAATAATATATGTCAACACTATCCCTGAATACGTTAAAACCTTTATTGTATTCTTACATCCATTTATTACTTTTAAATATGAATCCCTCCCATAAAAATACAAATATGGCAGATAACATACATGTTATCTACATGGGCATCTACATTAAAGATATGGTTGTCCTAATTTCAGTATGCATAAATAAATGAGTTGGAAACGGATCTTGTTTGTAAAGCGCAAACATATATACGTCAAGGAAAATCCACCGTGTAATGTCAATGTAACGTTGCATCTTCAAAGTGACTCCTGATGTTGTATATTTACACCGCGAAATGCAAAACCCATGGAACGGAAATAAAATGACCCTGGTATTTAAATTGAGATGCCGATAGGTGCAGTGAGCCTCTTAAGACATTAAATTTACATGTAAAACAATGGTTAGTGTAGAGTATAGGGTAAAAAAGTTCATTTTCATTCTTTATCGGCGATTAAAAGAATGGATACGACCACCACCAAAGGCGCACTTAGGTACGGTCCTTCGTCCGGGGGAAAAATCGACACTATCGCGCATACTCGATGACACACACGCGGAACTAGAGCCTTTTAGTATGAGAAGTTAGAGTTAAATGGGGCTAGAATGGGAGCGAAGTCCTTTCGGATATGGTGTACATTGCCGATGGATGGGAGGGTGTGGGGTAGTTACTCGACATCTAACTCCAATGTACGTATTTAAATTTTAACTCTCACGATGGTTTACGGAGTATGCGAATTATGAGTCAAAAGAGAAAAAGTCCATGATTTCCAGGTGAATGTGAAAACTAGTACGAGTATCCATTTACCAACTGTAGAAATCGCCATGTTCAATGATTCGGATGGGACAAAGCACATACGTTCTTTGAAATGGCGTTTAGGAGGCGTATATGTGTAAAATTTGTTTTGCCTATTATTATTATTTGGTCGAAATTACACCTTTTTAAATCCCTGCATCCATATTTACGTAACAGTTCTGAATTTGCAGAAATATTTTCCCGGTAAATTCCCTTTCATTAAAAAAATTATTAATGTTTAAGAATGAATTTGTTGTTTTGTTAATAATATTATAATTTGACACCTACACGTTAATATTTGGTAGCATGAAAACAAGTTCAATTTTACGAGCTACGATCGTGTACGCCTAGTGCATATAAGCCTGCTACTGTCTTAGCAATATTGTGTGTACTAGGAATGTCCTATTATTCTTAAGGGGCCACTTTATACAAATTACCCTACTAAGGGTTTTTGAACAAAATTCATGGAGGAAAAACCCATAGCAAAAATAAACCCTCACAGGAAATAAGATATGCAACGTCTAGGCCCCAGAGGGGGAGTGAAGTAGACCGATATGATCATGAACATAAAATAAAAGAACCATACGTTTGGCGTAATGGCGTTAAGCCTGCGCTTCGCGAAAAATACGCCATCATAAACGCAAGAAGAAATTCCCCACTCTTGACTTTATTGACTTAATTCCTAATTTCGCCATAGGCTTATCCATCTTAACAAATGTGTACGGCCATGCTGTAAAATGTCAGTCTGCGGGTGTGACGTAATATTTGAAGGCTTTGAATGAGTGTGACAAAAACGTGTAATCTAAAGCAGAGGGGATAAAAACTGTCGATAATTGTATGGAGTGGACAATTCCGAGAATAGAAAGGTAAAAGATAACGAAAACATAAATAGATATCCCTTAGCCCGATAGTATTCCGTGGCATCACCATGTGCCTTCTTTCTCATCCATAACGTCTCAAACGCTACGTATCAAAAGTAAAGTGTAAGAACTACATTATAAAAGATGTATTTGTGAGAATTATGATGCTAGGTGCTTTTTATATTCTAGCGACTTCCTCTGTCGTCCTTGGGACTCATACGGGCGTGTGCGTGTGTGCGTATCCAAGGTCAACTAGTCCGGTGACGTAGAAACGGCTGGCCAATGATTCCGAACATCTCCCTTAAATCCCTGCACTAGGGCTTATGGCTACAGTTATATGGTATGCAAAAGAAGGAAACCGCGATTGTTGATGGTGCTGCATTTTTTCCAAGAGCTTTACATTCTTGTTTTCGGCGCATTACACTTAACTACAACCAATGCCGTATTTTTAGACCAGTCCAAACGCTTGGTGATTAATTCTAAAAGATTGTCAAAAATCTTGTAAAAAACCTGAACAGGTCAGAGATAGTTTCTTTATTAGGCATCACTTGTATTTCTACTCAATCAAATAATGTTCATCATCCCAGTCAGTGGTGCATCACTGTAAATGTAGACTTCATATATATAAAATTTTTAAGAATAAAAGTAATCGTGAGATCTATTTAAATTAACTCCCCTCCGTTGGAATTGAAGCACAAATAATGTCTTTTTCTGATTCTCTACTAGTATTTTGCTATATTATGCGCAAAACAGTCAGTGTATTATTAACAATTATTACTTCGCTATCCATTACTCTAACCTATAGTAATAGTATTCACAATAGTTAAACCTTGATTATGGTTTTAATTTTAGAATTAAAATAGACGTATCTAATGTTAATAAAATTACTATAATGCTGTTATTCATAATTTCAATAGGAATCACGGATGATCAATCAATTATATAAATAGTATGCCAAAATGCACGAGCATCGAGGGCGGAGTGGTTTGCGATGCAGACAAAATTTTGGCGTGCGTCGTTCGTTCACTTCCCTATCTCAGTCTTGTAAATTTGAAATATTACCAAGCATTTCATCAAAGTAAATCTAGGATTAGACCGCCTAATAATAGCGAATAGCAGAGCCAACACTGTATTTTAACAGTGTGGTGCACGCCGGTGTGAAAGGTCTTCTATTATTTCATCAAAAGCTGACGTGTAGGCAGGCTGTGGTGCTTAGCATCCCAAACTTTCTAATTTCAGAATATTGAATGAAAGATTTCAAATATTTTCAATTGCAAGTATGATACTAAATTTCCAAATTTCTCGCGCCTATTTCGTGGATATATTGAAAATCATTTTGCCAACCCGTTGAATCTCTGACGGCGTCCAGAGGAAGTTTTTCAAAAATTCGCTGGCATACTTTAGTAGAAAATGATATTTTTTATGCTCTTTAATTTAAATAAATTCATGTGCACGGAAAATAAATGGAGACGTCAGTTATTCATAATTATGTAAACACATATTTGCACATATGCAAGGTCCGAAGAAGTGAGTTTAAAATTACGGTATTAGGAAGCCACAACTTAGTATACTTCCGTAGTAGCATTGAATTAAAGCATAACGTTGAAAACACATACAATGATAAACTTTCGGAAACCTTAATAATTATATTATTGCGATTAAAAAAAGTGGGATATTTATATCAGTTTATTTATACAGGTACCCTCAAAGAGACCAGATTCAAATATGTCTTCGACCCCTTCATCTTGTGATTCTTAACTCAATTCTCCTCCTCCCTTTGATTACGAGCTCTTCTCTTACCATATTCGCTCGGCCGTTAGCTTAACTTTTTTATTATTTACATTAACATTGGATAAAAAATGAGTACCTACCAATTAGTTCGCAATTATCATGATAAATACTCATTTAATCTAAATTGCCAAGTTTGTCAACGAATTCTGCAAAAACAGTTAAAAAAATAATGTCGGTTATTTTCTTATAAAGAAATTAAGACATCTTTTTGAGTATTCATAAAATAATTAGGTTATTTTTAATGTCTTTGTTTGTGTCTATGTTTGGTAGTGTTTGAATTAGAAGTTTTGGTACATCGATGTAAGAACTAATTACAACAAAAGGTTTTGGAGATTAGTGGGATTTTAAGAATATGGAATCACATTTTGAATTTCACTTCCAAATACAATATTACCAGGGCTCATAATCAGTTTCCTCCCAGGGCATAGTTTGAAATTAGGGAAATATTGATTTTGGTTCGTTAAATTGAGGGCTACGAGTGAGTCAATTAGTATTAAGAACAACAGCAGAATCGAGAAACCATAAAACCTTAATAAGACTTCATTGCTTCGTGGATTTTAGGGTATTTTCAATTTATAGTAGTGGCTACTGGACGTAATTTGAAAATGTATTCCTGATTGAAGTTGCTGGCTTGTTTGATAGGTGTCTCTTTTAAAATCTTAGCGAGGAATAAATGGCCAATTGACATACTCGTAGAAGATGGAGAACTGTGGCGGGTAGTTTGGTAGTAGATAGACGTAGGAGAGTGAGACACGATTCCCACAAATATGTACAGCAGTGATTATAGGCGTTTAAGCTAAGATAAAAGGCTCAAGCAACATTGACTTGGATACGCACATAGATTTAGAAATGACTACATATTTATTCGTCTGACCCCCTCTGCAAGGCTAAGGACCGGCTACCAAAGAAAATGCAAAGTTGAAATGTAGCTGTGGAAGTTCCTATATTCTACATTGTTAAACAATACTGAAAAGGCATTTTAAGGAACATTATAAAGCAACGAAGAATGGACAACTGCGCCTCTCTGCTAATGCAAAGCACACCTGGACCGGACCAACCCACAACATCGTCTTCGAAAACTCGGAACTCATCGTTAAAGGAAACCGTTACTCCCCGCGACTCAATCGAGATGCTAGAGAGAAAACCAACAACTTCAATAGAGAAGACGGTAACACACTTCTCAGGGACTGGAAACACGTCTTCAACCAGATAACTCCAACGGCCAATCAGAGATCACCCAAGCAGACTGCAATGCTGGCGAAACTAGTCCCAGAAATATGAACCAACGTGGAGTAAATCCCGTAAGACTTAGATCTTCAATATCTGCACGCCGCAGAAAATTTCAAAAGGAAGTCTATGGAGGATCCTTTAATTTATTCTTTCAATAAACGAAATTATTGAAATAACACCAATATTAGTTGATCTTGATATTAATAATTAAAAGAAATATATAGCTATGACTACCTAACAATTAGCAATATAAATATGAATTTTTTGTACGTTCTTATTCCACATGAAAAATGGTTAAATATGGGTAAAATATTGATCAAGAAAATGTATTCCAGTATAATGACTGTACTATTAATACTGATATTTTTTTAACATAACTCTAATGCTATATTCAATGACTCAAGATTCTGTGTGCTATACATTTATTGTATTAAGTACCATTCATCCTGGTATGTCTCATTTCATTTTGGTCCGTATTAGAAATAATGTAGTACCCAATAAGATACCACTTCACAGTTCTTAAGTGTAACTAACATTTTTCACAGTTAAGCAATACTTTGTTGCTGCAATAAGTACTAAAATACCTATATTTGTTGTATTTTAACGCTTTTAAATTTTCCATTGTAATATTAGTGAAAGTAAATTCCAAAAAGCAATTAAAATTATCAAAAAGCAAGTAAAATTCAAACAGTTTTAAATTGGAGACCATGCATTTGCACATGTCTATTACCATTGAACAGTTAATGTACACGATATCGTGTACATTATATAAGAAATAATTAGTAAATTCGCTTTCAATAGTGGTTACATAATTTACACTATTTTGCATTCCAATTGTAGTCTTTTGACAGATTTACCGGAACGTTTTGCTGACACCTGCTCGCATAAAATCTCACCTCGAGGGAAAATTTTAAACGGAGAACTTACTAATAACGCTCTATCAGGTGGTTCAAACTCCATGTTAGATTCTTCCGGGACCAAAATAATATACATTAAATAAAGATGACTTTTACGCAGAATAATACACCCTATTTTGACTCTGTCATTCTATCCTGATATTTTATACGCAAATATATTTACATTAAAAAGACTCATACCTTATTTAATAAATTAAATTACAGCATTATGGCGATGTATGTTATTTCTTTTCAGATTGAAAATACTTTATTCTTGTTATACAACTACAAATTAATTTTCCACTCCATATTAATACATATAAAATACATGAATACCTTTATTCCACCAGGATAATATAATAATACTATAAAAATTATGATACAATGACTTTATTAGGGCAAGATTACGACCAAGTAAGCCCCTTTCCCATTGTTCCGTTAAGAAAACTGGCAAAAAAATCTTGATTGATCTATATTAAAACTTTCTGCACATAAAATGCAACAATTTAAAAGTGTAGAAATCATTTTTCATGACCGGGGCTCAAACCCGGATCCCCTTACATCAGGCCGAGTGCTTCAGCTAGTTAAGCTACGGAGGCGTGCGCTTGTACTCCTAAATTTTGGGGTCTTTAGAGGAAGAAGATGTCAACAATATATCGTATATACAATGTCAAAGGCATTCTCAGTCGTGCGTGTAGCGCCACATTTCACGAGGTTAAAACCAGCCATTTAGAAACAAAGGTGGTTAGGAAACCATAGACAAATTCAAAGAGCTGCGGGAGATGCCGCGACAGTAACTTTGAATGCGTTCCATTTTAATGCATATTAGCGGATGACTCCGCTAAAAGTTACTGTCGCGACATCTCCCGAAGTTCTATGAATCTCTCTGATATTGTCTACGTAAAAGTATTGAAGCAAACATTTTTGACGAGCGACAAAAACAAAAATGCTTGGCCATCATGCCCCCCGAGTTTCTGAATGTGCGTTATTACTATGCAAAAATATCCCTAAGTACCTGCTCATTGCATGATGCGTCCAGAAAGGCGGCAGAGTGTGTTGTCATCCTGATGTTGGTCTAGCGCCAGAATATGCAGTGAGTCACAGGACAAATGACCGCATGTTTCGGGGAGAGGGCGAAGAATGATAATTGTCCTAATGGAAAAAACAAACGGGAAGCCGAATAAATTGCGGCCAAAACGAATGATGCTGTTTTTTTACTACTCCTCTGGAATTCATTTCATTCTGGTATAACGGGCAAAAACTAACAGAGCGTGAAAGAACATGTGCTAGACAATGACGTAATAGGAGTTCCTTTTGAAATAATAGTGTGAGATAGCCTTCTCTTACAGATCTCGTGGGAAGAGATGATAATTTTCATTATGAGTTCGTACTTTTTTGACTGAAAATCGTCCCTTCAACCTTTATATACTCGCAAAGAGAACGTGCATACAACGGAGCCTATGGTCGAGAATTAATCCACCTTAAGGAGAGATCATTACGTCTCTCATAATAGCACAAGCAACTCAGTAAATTTTCACAGTGTATATTCTACTTGTTAGACCATGGTTTCGACAATCTTTGTCGTTATCAATTAGCTTGAAAGTTATGAATAAAGACTTTTATCTAGTTAGATCTAATTTGGACTATTCCGCAAATATTTGGGACCCTTGGGAGAAAATTTGGAAAAAAGAATTAAATAAAGTCTAGAGAAAATCCGCTTAAAAATTGTTATGATAAGAATAAAAGTGTGACGGTTCTCTTAAGGGATTTAGACTGGGAACCACTTGAAGTACGGAGAGAACAAGCGAGGCTTAGACTTTTAGAAAGGTTCAGAACAAACGAGATTAACGATGACACTAAAGGAATTATAATGGCCCCACACTACTTTGGTAGATCAGACCACAAAGATAAAATATGGGAGATAGATTCAAGACCAGATATATACAGATACTCATTCTTTCCCCGAACAATCAGAAATCATAATAGTAAGAAACCGAAGTCACTTTAGAAATATTAAAAACATTTAATTTACAACTCGGAACAAAATTAAAGATTGCAAATATGTTAGGTATACCTTCAGGTGTATGTGTATGTTAATTGGTAGTTTTGAGTGTTTGCATGTGTGTGGGGTGTAAGTGTTCTTGCATGAATGTATGCCAAGTTTTTTTCTGTTGATGTATGAACTTGTGGCTTTTGCGTGCAGTTTTTTACTTTTCTTTCTAAATTACGGGTGGTATCCTAACACCCCCCGCCACACACCCTTGCGGCGGCTTGCGGGGTATTAAGTAGATGTAGATAGAATGATACGTGACAGTGACAAGTTTCCGTAAACATGGGCGTTTAAGTTCAAATTGGAATCTACACATTTGGATCTATTTCCACTATTAATATGGACATTAGAAACTTTCCGAAAAATAATCCTGGTGTAGTATTTTAAGGCCATAATGAACCAATCATCTATAAAACTTTTCATCTAGTTTTGCTTAATTCATTTATTCGATGGATAATTAATATTTTATCAAAAAAACATAAGCTTAATTTTCTTGAGGTCCACTTGTAGTATTTCATTCAACCAAAAGTGAGTATCTTAATCAAGTGGTAGCTATTGGTTTACTCTGACTTTTAAATATATATATTTAGGCAGTTCAGGTGAAATGCTTCTGGATGCGTGGTCACTCAAATTTCACAAGCTTAAAACAATTTCACGTCTAAAGTTTGAGCATGAATCTCCATGTTTATACAAGATTTGTCCCAAAAGTAGTTAGACTGAATCGATTAAAAAATATTATCGCCAGATTTCATACATTCACTCAAAATTCTTCAAAATAGCATCCTTAGGGGTCCACACACCACTGCTAGCGACTTTCCACGCCTCGTACGTCTTCTGGAAAATGGCGCCTGGAAAGCTGCACAGCTCCATCGTCACGGCTTGTTGTTACGCTTCCACCGAGCCGTGGTGAGGTTCTTTCAGCACAGATTTGAGGTTGGGGAAGAGGAAGAAGTCTGTTGGGGCATTGTCTAAAAATTGTGGATCCTTACTCACATGGCCGGGTAGCTTTTGGCAGATGCCCACGCGAGTTTTCTTTTGCTCGCCCGAGAGCGCTCGCGGCACCAACTTCTCACACACCTTTCTCATGTCCATGTTTCTGTCAAAGGTCGATTTACATCACTTTTAGGTATGATAAGTTTATCCAAAAAACACGTAAAAACTTAATCTGATACATCTGTCTAAAAAAGCTTCCACTCTTGCAAGATATTCGTCACTTTTTGAGGTCGAAGGGTGTCCTGAACACTCGGCGTCTTCATCATCTTCTCTGCCTTCCCGAAACAACTTGTGCCACTCTAAAATACCCGATCATTATCATCAAAAGTTGCCTCGAGCATGTCATGAGTCTCTTTTCCCGGTTTTACTCAGTGAGTCACGCAAAATTTGATGGCGTAGAAGTTTCGCCAACGAAAAATCAGCTGTAAAATCTAGTCCTTTCCCGGCGTATTTGCTTGATGAAGTTTTCTCGGGTCTTCCATCGGGTCTGGGATTCCATATTGGCCTACGTTTCGATGCTCGACTCGTTGGTCGAGCATCGAAGAGTACTTAATACGAGAATACGGCCAAATGCATAGTGGCACTCATCTACGCGGAGGACGATGCATGAGTTGAGCATCGAAACGTCGCCCAATAAGGAACCCCTGACCCAGTGGAAGACCCACGAAAAGTTCACCAAGAAAAATCCACCCTCCGCAAAGCCTCGAAGCCAACTGCCACCCCCCTTCAGCATAACCTGAGATTCCCATTCCTGGAACTGGAACCTAGCCAGAGAAACCGCCATTCGTACGTCCGTGCATCCGGCAAAAAATAAGTTACTACAGTTGGGACAGACCTTGTAATATTTTAGTTTGTTTAAACTAAATTAAAAATACAATTTCGTTTTTCTAAGCGTTACTATGAGGAACACAAGAAGGGGTATATTATGGGTGAAATACATTTTGGATTGGTCATGACAGTCGTCTGCGGCAATATAATGATCAAAATGCGGCAATGATTATTATATTACTATATATCTACCAGGTCATTGTGGTCTATTTGGGTATGTGTGTTTCCTATTGTGTTCATTAGCGTAATGAAGATATTATAGCATTAGTACTACATAATCCATTGAATACAAGCTATTACGACAGGTAATCGCTTAATTTATAGCGTAATAATTGGGATGATAAGCAAAATAAATATGACAAAAATAATTTTTTACGCTTCAAAAATTGAAACGCTTAGTTATCTTAAGAAGTTAAAGCCTTTAAATATATTTCTTGCCACTATTATTATGAAGGTATAAAATAGTTTTAAATTAAGAAATACTTTGATAAGAGTAGATAAAAATTATTGGTAAGTACATAAAGTAAGAGAGAAGTTAAATTAATACAGATTTAGCAGTAACCTAAGAAAATGAAGCCTAAGGAACAAGCTGGAATGGAATCTGGAAAGCATAACCTATAAATAAATAACTGTATTGACAAAAAAATCATGATAGCTAAAAGACCACTTTCGTAAGAGGGGAGAGCGGGAGAAAAGCTTGGTAGTCGAAAGTTAAAGCTAAAAAAAAATTATCTTTTTTAAAAAGCACTATTCAAGAAAGTATCTAAAAATGCATATGTCATAAACCATTATAAAAAAAATTCAATCAAAAATTAAATGAATCTTGATAGGTTCGCAAGAGTTCATGTAAATCCTATTTTAACCAAACGTCCCTAACAGAAAAAGCTAAAGATATTGTATCACCGCCCAAATTTTTTCACTGCGACTAGTAAAAATTAAACCAATTCCGAAAAACTATGGTTACAACATTTCTTGCAGGAAATTGGTTCTTCTTAGTAATATTAAAGGCTTTCTTCATAACTAAAAAACATATTTAAAATTAGATTCCCTATGACAATTCCGTCCCCTTTTCTGCTGAATATTCTATCAAACTGAAATATTTTTCACATTTTTTTCTAAGACCTAATCAATATAAATATTAAATGATTTATTTTTGCACTTAATATATCTTATTCTTTTGAAATTGTGAGAACGCAAGCCACTTTTCTTTTTCCATCCGATAATAATGTAAATGGGTGACAATTCAAGAGATAGGCGGAGTCACGTTCGACTTGGCTCTCAGGAATTACTACCGATACGAACGAAATGGAATTGAAATATGGTCCTTAAGGCCTCCAACTTTCAAATCAATTATAAGCTGATATGTTCCGTAGACCGCACTTAGTAGATTACGTGACTTAACTGGTCTGCGATAGACTGTAATCTCTAGCAGTGAAGTCTACATCTGCAGTTACCAGTCATAAAATTCAGGCCAAAAGTCTTATGCATGTTGAAATATGCCGGCACATATCATTAGTATAGATAAAACTATGGGGTACAGTAATGATTTTCACATTTAGATTAAGGTCAATGTGACGAAAAGAAAAATGTTAATCGTGTATTTTATGACACATTAGTCGAAGCAACTCTTCTTCGATCTTCGATTCATTTTGATTTACATGCACGAACTTAAAAAAAAATTTACGACATTTCTATGAAATTTTTGCCTACTTTTTTGTTTTAATTCGTTGAGGTAGGACTACTGAGCTAATCGTTGCAGTATAGTAAGGCCTCATTTAGAATACGCATGCAGCGTGTGGGATCCGAGTGAAAAAGGCCTCATTCGGGAAATTGAGAAGGTTCAACGCCGGGCAGCCCGTTTTGTAAAAAATTCCTACGATAAAACGCAAAGCGTCACCGAAATGCTCATGGATTTGGGGTGGGAATCATTGGCTGAGAGACGATTCAATGCAAGATTGAAATTATTAAATAAATTTAGATCCGCATGTTTCAGCACCGAGGTCTCGCAAATTATTCGTACTCCTACATACATTGGTCGCTTGGATCATGCATATAAAATTCGGGAAATAGATGCCAGAACTAGCCGACTCAAGGACTCCTTCTTCCCACGGACAATACGGGATAGCAACTGCAGGGTTATAGATAGCAAAATTCCACTTGCCACCCTCAGCGTCTAAAAAATAATTAGTTGTATTTAAATGCATGCTCTTCCACTAACCTTATGTGTTTTGTTATATTAACACATTCTTCCCGAATGACCTCATTCGTGTTCTGTTCATCTGTTTTTAAGTTTCCCTTTCAATCCCTCGTCCCTCTCCGCGGGGGGAAATTCCTGCTACCTGCAACGTTGGGTCGCATTTCCTGCCTTTTACAGACTCTTGGGGATAGAGTGTTTCGTGGTGCATTTTCATGTGGTGTTTCAATTTCTTGCTTGTTTTGTCCTGGCTTGCGTGTTGTTGGATGGCTTTCGTGCTGCATCATGAGGTGCAGTTTTTTAGTTGTTTTGCGGTATATGTGTTTGCATGAGTATTGGATAAAGGGATTTTTGCATGAGTGTGTGCGCTGCTGTGGGTGTAATTTTCCGTGTTGTTTTTTTGCATGTGGTATTTTTCTTTTTTACGGTTGGTGACCTAACACCCCCCGCCACACGCCCTTGCGGCGGCTTGCGGGGTATTATGTAGATGTAGATGTAGATGTATCTACACGGGTATATCGCATACCTCCCTGAGGAACCATTGCTACTCAGCTACTTGATCGATAGATGTATTTTATGTTTTATATTTGTTTATTTATTTACAAAAATAATCTGAAGTTTTCTCGAAGTTATAATACATCAACCTCTGACACCAAACTCCCGAAAATACTTTACAACTCAGAGGAGCAAGATGGGCAAGTAGACAAATACATTCAATTGAAATATCGTAAGAATTCCCTGCTATTAGTAAAACTGAAACACTATTTTTGATCAAATACTTTTTACCCATCGATTACTAAAAAATAAATTATTCAATGTGATGTAAGTAATCCCTTGTACTTATCTACTTTGACATAAAAATTTAGGGCATTAGAGTGTATTGCGCTTGATGAAAATTAAAATCAAACATTTCAATGACTGTTTTTTCTCTTTATATTATTTTAAATAAATCTTTTACCATTCTTAAATCACCAAGATTCTTAAAAGCTAAGCTCAATCACAGGGATTTGAAAGGTAATTTTTCAGGTATTTTGAGTTGAAGCAGGAGTATAAGATTTATAAATACTTATGGGACACCACGCGATTTTATTTCAAAAGTGAAATATTTTGACCAATATTACGTTTAAAATACCAATGCAAATTATTTAGACGCTAAAATACGATTTATTTATTCCTGAATATTATATAGAGCATAAATATAGTACAAGAGCGATGAACTACCTTTTTTGCGTGATATCGGAAGTTAAAAGACTAAAATTTATAAAGTAAACAGTAAAACGATTCCAAAAATGTCAATGCAAGATTCCACCGTTTGGAGATCAATTGAAAACAGATATTAATTCTCGCGAAAAAATATCTAACCTAAAAAGGGCATTCTTGCTTAAAAACTGAACTTTACCTCCGCAGCTTTCCAGTGAACGGTGCTATGCACTTACCGAGTTATTTACAAGAATATGCCGAGTTTTGTTATTTTACATTCTTTGACAAAAATAGTAAGATTTTAAACTTTGAAGTCTAAATATGGAAATAAATCATCTACTGACTTGTACTTAAGTGGATTTTAAAGATAGGAAAAGACAGATAAACATTTAATGCGATATCATCGGCTCCGTAGCCCTTGCGACAGATGAGATCGCGAACAGATGTTCGAAGAAGATTGTCAAAGCCATTATGCGCGTTTATTCTTTGGCAAAAGAAGGAAATAGGTTGAGAAAAGGGCTGAGTCCTTTCTTTCCACCCACTCATCCCTTTTTCGCCCTGCTCCTTTACTAAGTTCCATCTCCATGGTCTGATCTTCTGCATCTCGATAAGATGTTTGCGTCCATCAAGGAATAAGGAGGGCCCCCGTAAATCACTCATCAAAACTCACGGCTTATCTACCTTTCGGCCAGTCGATAACGATCTATCGACCGAGTCCTACAAATTCTCTATTCTTCCGTTTCCGTTCATTGCCTTTATATTCAAATTTCTATGTCCCACTTTGCATTATGGCGAAAAGGAAGACTCTTTTTTCCTAGTAAGTTGAAGTGGTTTTAAGGAGGGGTGAAAATAGGAAGACTTTTCTGCTATACGCTTGCACCGTATAGATAGAGGAGTTATGCTTACAACCACATATTTACACAATGTTTAGAAAATTTACGTAAAGTCTATTTGATTATGTAAGTGTGTATAGCAGCTAAAATATCCAAATACGACCTGCCCTATTTCTCTGAAAAAACTACTCTCACGTACAAGCAAGCACCATGTGCAATTGTGTATCTACGCATGTGCATATATATGCACATTATTATTATATACATAAACATGTATAAACAATTGCATGTATATAAACATATACATATGTATAAACATATTCATATGCATAAACATATATATAGACATATACATACAGGGTCGCACCCAAAAGTGGTAGGACTGATTTTCTCTGGCGCGAACGGAGCAGTGGAGGGGGGTATGCCTGGCAGGGTAAGGTGGAGGGAGCTCTTAGCAAAAGACCAACACCAACCTCAGTCCCATGCAGGCTGTCGTTGAGTGAGGACACCGTTTTTAGTGAAGCAAGTTTTTTGTCCGCGTCGAAAAACAAAATGAATCTGAATTTAGAGCAACGTTATTCCGTGAAGTTTTGTGCGAAACTCGGGAAGACGGCAACTGAGACCCTCGATATGATCAAGCAGGCTTATGGGGACACTGCCTTGCCGTTCCACAGTATTTGAGTGGCACAAGTTGTTTAAAGAGGGTAGGGAGCTCGTTGAAGACGACCATCGCTCCGGACGGCCGTCGACGGCAAGAACCGACACGAATGTGGACAGAGTGAGGACACTGCTGAACACAGACCGAAGCTTAACCAGTGAAGAAATTGCAGACCAATTAGGTCTGTATGCATTCAACGTCCAACGCATTATCTCACAGGATTTAGCCATGCGCAAGGTGTGCGCCAAGATGGTGCCGAAAATTCTGCCATGGCGCGCTCGTCGTCAGACATCTCCTGGCCAAATACGGCGTTGCCACGTTGCCGCACCCGCCCTATTCTCCCGATCTGGTACCACCGGACATCTTCTTCCCCCTGATGAAAAGACAGCTCAAGGAACGACGTTTTGACACGATAAAGGCCGTTCAAGAGGCTTCGACGAGGGTCATCAACGGCATCCCCAAAGAAAATTTCCCGCAGGCGTACGGGGAATGGGAGAAACGTTATACTAAGTGGTTAGCAGCTCAAGGAGCATACTTTGAAGATTATTAAGTCGATGTAAGTATATCGTCAGTAAAATTCTTTTAAAAAATCAGTCCTACCACTTTTGGGGGCGACCCTGTATATCTAAAAAACCATTTACACAGTAATCGAACGGAAGGTCGGTTCGGGAGGTGGTGGTAGAGTTCACCCAGTACTAAGCCCGAGGGCGTGTGAAATTCACACATCAGGGTATGGGGGCCAGTTCCTTTCCCTGTACCAGTTATGGGTTCCCAGGAAGACCTAGTACCCGAAAAATCACATAGCTTGGGTGGAGCTGCAAGTGCCCAGAGTGCCTTGCCCCGGAATCGAACCCGGTCCCCACCGGTAAGCAGTCCAACGGTCTACCCCCTGGACTACCGCGACCCACATACACGCACGCACGCACGCACGCACACGCGCGCACGTGCAAACGCGCGCACGCGCACACGCACACGCGCACACGCGCGCACACGCACACACGCACACACGCACACACGCACACACGCACACACGCACACACGCACACACACACACACACATATATATATATATATATATACTATACCTTGATCAAGAAGTTCCCGGAATAACCACCGTGTGGCGCTCCCATCGTTCCGATTTGAGTTCTGTTTTTTTTTGTTAAATTGGTACATCTGTTGTTGATATTCCCTTTAAATCTTAGTGTCATAACTTGACATTTGCAAAAGTTACGTAGCCAAGAGTACATCTATCTCTGTGTGTGTTGGCGATTTTTTACAATTTCAGAAATGGATTTAAATTTGCAACAACGAACTTGTATTAAATTTTGCGTAAAAAACGGATTTAGTGGCGCACGGACGTTGGAAATGTTGGAAAAGTGTTTCGGCAACGATTCTCTAAAAAAACGGTCGTTTACCAGTGGCACGAGCGGTTCAGAAGTGGTCGTGAGTCAATCGAAGATGATGAACGCAGTGGCAGACCATCGACATCGAAAGTCGGTGAAAAAATTGATAAAGTAAAAAAATGTTGGTCAATAACCGCAAATTAACCATCAGAGAAATAGCGGAGGACTTGAACATTACCTATGGATCCGCCCAAGACATTGTGGTTAATGATTTGGGTTTCCGTCGTGTAGCAGCAAAAGACCTCAATTTCATGCAAAAAAGAGACCGTGTTGACGTCGCAAAAGACATGATTTGCGAGGCTGAATCCGATCCCACATTCATCAAAAGGATCATTACTGGAGACGAGACGTGGGTTTATGAGTACGACACGCAATCCAGACATCAGGCAAGTGAATGGCGTTCACCAAATGAGCCGAGACCAAAAAAACCACGTCGTTTTCAGTCAAAAAAGAAGGCAATGCTGACGGTTTTCATGGATTACAACGGTGTAGTGCATCATGAATTTTTGCCAGAAGGCCAGACAGTAAACAAAGAGTATTATTTGGGCGTTATGAGACGTTTGCGTGAAGCAATTCGCCGAAAGAGACCAGAAATGTGGGCAGAAAACTCGTGGATTTTGCACCATGATAACGCACCGTCGCACAGTGCTATCATTATTCGTAATTTTTTGACGAAAAATGCAACAAATACCATCCAACAGCCACCGAATTCACCTGATTTGGCTCCCTGTGACTTCTTTCTGTTCAATCGAGTTAAAAAACCATTACGGGGAACGCGTTTCAGCAGCCGAGAGGAAGTAATGGAAAAATCGCAGGAAGCACTGATGGACATACCGAAAACCGAATATAAAAAATGTTTCGAGGATTGGATCAAGCGCTGGCATAAGTGTGTTGCAGTCGATGGGGATTACTTTGAAGGGGACAATATAGATTTAGATGAATAAACTTGTATTTTTAATTTTCTGAATAAATTCCGGGAAATTTTTGATCAATAGTATACATATACATATGATTTCGTCGAAGTAACACGGAAGTGTTGAATAAAAAAACTTTGACATCAACAAAGAATGTAAGAGTACATAAAAAGAACACTTACACGTTATTTCTTAATAATTTCGACGGAATTTAGCTCCGTCTTCCTCAGAAGAAACCGTAGTACAGCCTCCAGGCAGACCTTGACCGAGACTTGTACACCGGATCTTTCGACTTGCCGGGCCGATACTATAACCACTTGAGCAAAAGTAATTTACACTGAGATCTACGGGGGCTTAATGGGTCGCAGTGAATAAGTGTGGGGTGTGATTGTAATTGCTCTAATTTTTTTAGGAAATATACTATCAAGGCAAGTTAAGCATGAACCAAATTTATACAGGCAATCTCATGGTGTTTCCTTTCGAGGCGCTTATGACTTGGTTATTTTCTGATTGAATTGCAGAACTGACGTCCTTATATATATATGTCCCGGAGAGTGTTAATTAAGCACATGTACATGCAAACCTAATAAAAAATCGCTTGGTTTCCACTGCGCTCACGGAAGCTGTCAAGAATATATCACTCCCATGGATAATTCGGGAAAAGTAGTCCCATGCGTAAGATGCTTTGCGCAGTTACATTTCTCTCTGACCTCTTTCCTTCTCTAATATTTTCGTCCATCAACTCGTAGGGCATTACATAAAATGTCTTGTATATAAAATGATTGGTCCAACAAGATGGAACGTTAATGTGCGGCATGAACGTTTTAAGTGGGGTCTTGTTTGTAGTACGGATTATTACCATACATTACTAGCGTTAAGAAAATGGCTATTGATTCTGCTACAGGTACCATTTCATACTTGGTGGAATATTCTTTTTGGCGTCTCTCCTGCTCTTCTAAACAGTTTCACTAATCCACGAAAGACAACTGGGTTTGCGGATAACATTTTATTTCTGATCCCGAGCCGAAAAGTATGCATATTAATTTTGCTAACTCAGTTGCTAATTGTAGAAGATGTATTGCACTTCTTACTTCTTTTGTGCCTAGAGAAGTACTTATATTAAATCAAACTCGTCACGATGCAAATATAATGGCCTTATTGACCCCCGAAACAGAATGCATTTGCCGTCTCTCATACAATACCGAACGCTCTATATTCGGCCACGGTGGACGGAATCTCTTCTTGTTTTGAAGTCTGTCAATTTTCAGCATTTTAAATCATTGACTTCTATGACCTCCAAAGATTTTTCATCCGAGTAATCCCAAATGCTTAAAGATGAAGAAGTAGTCCTCAGAAGAACGTCTATCCTATTCATGCTGTTTGACCACTAAAAAGAAGCTAAGCAACACGTGGTCTAGAATTCTCTTTGTAACACTTTTCGTTACAATATTCATCTACAAACCCTTTACCACAAGCTTGAATCCGTATGAATACATAAGCTCAACCTTGTACCTTGGACATGAGAGTGGTCTTTGGAGAGAAAGGGGACGCCGTTATGAACTTGTGTATTTTCACGTAGGTGGCCTCTCTAGTCAAATACATGACGCGCGAACTGGAGGAGCCATTTGGGAACGATCGTTGGGGACCTGAGCAGATATAAATTTCCCTTTTCGACTAAATATTTAGAATCAATAATACGGCTCCACACGGCATTCCATATTTTACCTTGACTCCGTCAGACATCCTTTTAAGAGGTCTAATTCGATCGAATCACCGTTTTTATTTTGGTAAAACGATGCGGCCAGATCGGGAAGGATACAAGGGGTCGATAGGCATGGCCGACAAAATATTTGAGAACGACGGTGGAAACCTCGTAATTAGAGATTTTTTTTCGTTTTCACTTATTCAATACAAGGGAAATATCATATTTTTCAGTAGGTACGGTAAAAGTTTTTGTCAATTCCCAGAGGCCACTAACTCCTTCGTGTCTGCTATTGAAGGATAAGAATAAAAAATTCATAAATAAAAGTGAAATAAAAACAATGGAGAATTTTGACGGAAGAAAAAGTAAATTATTTCCAAAGGGTCCGCTCGAGTCTTTATTTTTCTTATATTTCTCTCTTGTTTACCGTATTTTTGCCATTATTTAAACTTGTAGTATTAGTTGATTAGAGAGATAATTTGATGCTTGTACATCCAATAATATATTATGTAAGATAAATATGTGCGTTCATGTGCTTATTTGTTTACGTGTATATATTTTCCAAATTACAAACATCTACAATACATGTAAGGGTCCCTTTTATGTAGTTTTGTATTTTTCTATATTTTTGTTAGATAGGCCCATCTTAAACCTTTGTTTGAATAATTGTTCACATCCGTAAAACTTTCACACAAAATGTATGTATATTAATATATATATATATATATATATATATATATATATATGTTACGTATCTCGGAAGTGTTTTGGACCAACACGGTCAAAGTAAGGAGGGACGTAGGGACGTAAGGAGAAGAATTGCGCTAGGCAAAGAGGCTTTCACAAGGAGGAGGGAGTTGATGACAGGGACGTTGAGTAAGGATATTAAGAAAAGACTCGTAAAAACTTTGATATGGAGCGTAGCTATGTACGGCGCGGAAACGTGGTCATTGAAGCAGGAGGATAGACGTAGACTGGAGGCTTATGAAATGTGGGTGTGGAGAAGAATAGAGAGGGTGAAATGGATAGTAAAGAAAACAAATGAGGAAGTACTTGTTATGGTAAGCGAGGAGAAATCCTATTTGTTGGGAGTAATCCTATGGAGGCAGGAAAAGTGAATGAAGGGGGTATTGACCGGCAGTGGGATGTTGAAGACTGTGATTGAGGGGAGAATGTTAGGAAAACGAGGAAAGGGAAGGAGCAGGATAGGGATGTTGGACGGGATGAAGGGAGGAAGAAAGTACTCAGAGATGAAGAGGGACCGGATGTAGAGTGGGATGTTGTGTTTTGCTGGGGATCACAAATTGTTGAATGAGTAATTTTGCCCATCCAAAAACCTACCTTAACCGGTAGATTACCTAATAGTAATAATGTATATATATATGGGTCGCGGTGGTCCAGGGGGTAGAGCATTGGACTAATGACCGGAGGGTCCCGGGTTCGATTCCCGGGCAAGGCACTCTGGGCACCTGCAGCTCCACCCAAGCTATGTCATTTTTCGGGTACCATGTCTTTCTGGGAAACCATAACCGGCACAGGGAAAGGAACTGGCTTCCATACTCTGATCAGAGTGTATGAATGTGTGAATTTCATACGCCCTCGGGCTTAGTACTGGGTGAACTCTACCACCACCTCCCAAACCGACCTTCGGGTCGGTTAATGTGTTGATGGTTTTTTAGATATATATATGTATATATATATACATATACAAAAATTTATATATTTATTACATATATTTATATTACATATATTTTGACATTTATTTATAATGTATGACTGTGATATATGCATATATATCACCGTCATAAACTCTGTCTTTTTCTCAAAGGAACGCACTATGGAAGAGCAGGCTTTTCTCAAAATCGGCTCAGAAGCTCAAGAGCGTGAGGCAGCTGACAACGTGAGCGGGGATCGTGACTTTTCTTGTAAAGCTCGCTACGGGAGTTTACGCGGGAAGGAGGAAGATTCAGTGAGTTTTCCCCAGCGAGCCTAATGAGAACGGCGTTCAGCTACGGTGTCGCAGTTGGGGCAGGTGCTCCCCTACCTATTGTTACACTTACACGCGGCATCAGTTTCAAATACCTTCATTTTGAGTACTGACTCCTAGTACTCTGTGTCAGGTTATTATGATCACATTCCGCCGGATTCCCCTAGGAAGGCCTCATTCCGTAAGCGCTCTTCAAATACCCAGGCAGGTTGATTCCTGCTTGGGATATCTGAAGCACGTAATTATTAAACAAAGCTGCATCTGCATGTGTCGCATGAGTTAGCGCGAGTAGATCACACATCTAAGATGGGATGCTCAAAATTGAATTTCATCTACAACGAACTTAAGATAATTTTCCTGATAAGAGTTTTTCTGCAAATTTTCATTTCACAAAAAGAGTCGGTTCTCCGAAGGAGATCAACGGGGAAAACGTATCCCTTACCTGTGTACCCTATGTTTTAATATGGTTGCACTGATAACAAAAGTGTCATACATAAAGGAGAAGTAAATACTAACCCGAAATAACGAATAAACATGTTCGAGGGTTGCAAATATTTCACGACTACATAATGCGAATTCTTATGTGGCTATGAGGACTATGCTTTACATGAATTTATTCGTTTTAATTTAATTAATTTTGCTGCGGGTGATAACGTATTACATGAATTAGATTGTAGTTAATTGATTTCGCTGGAGTGATTTTTCCGATGGATTGAGTTCCTGGACTTCCATATTCCAAACATGTCTTTATATTTTATGCCATGTGTTGACTTTATTGTAATATGTTCATATGTTTTATGATTATCGAGTTGAAATTTATTAATGTTAAAATCGCAGCACCCGCAATTTCAAATTTATTTTATCAAAAACTGAGGACATTTTAATTCTGAAAAAAGTCGACTTTCCGTACAATCGAGAGCTCTTCGGAACCCATTGTACGGTTGTCCGCTCCACTTGCGTCCTCTTCTTCCCTCACATTTTGTCCACGGAAGGGATTCTCTACGTGTGCGACGACACGGGTGCAATTTTTTCCCTCGTCTGCACCAACCCGTATGGACAATTGCAGTCAGTTTGCCCTCTCGACGCTCCGCTTTTATCGTCCGAACGGTCGGCCGAGCACTTTCGCTGTCCACACATAATCCTTGCGAGAGAGTGCCAACGAGACAGGTCGATACGTTCGTTGTGTACGCGTGCCTACGTAAGCGTGAGGACGGCCCCGCAATAGTAAAACCCCGGAACAGAGGAGCGTCCGTCTTCCCATTTCCTGAGTCACTCACCCGGATATCGCACGCAGCGAGCGGTGCGCGGCAATTCTGTTTATTTCACTGATTTCCCGCGAGATGTCACCGCTATCTGCCACCTGCCGTCCGCGGGCGACTCCATCAAGTCTCCTGCGTTTTGAAAGGAAGCAGGACCCCCACTCCTGCCTCTCACATCTCTGGGCATTTGCCCCGGAGCCAAGCCTCGGTTCCGGGGAGTAAACGCGTTCGCGTCTCACGGCACACGTCACGCCCCCGCGGCCATCCAAAAGAGTGATCATTCCAAAAGCGCGGGCGCCTAATCTTTGTTTCGCCGCGAACACATTTGGCCGGGATGAAACAATACCCACGATCACCCATCCTCGCTGTTAAATGTGCAGTAAAACTGCTACACAACTTTTACATTGAATCCTAACATAAGCCAAAGTCATCATTTCCTGGAGTCGTTCAGGAAGGAAGGAGAAATTCAGCGCGGAGTGCTGATCTATCAATCATCATAGTGAAATAAATTTCCAGAAAGACTCATATTTCAATCGCATTTGTATCACTTTGGAGTCGCCAAAGGGGAAATTCTCACTCGCGGAGTCCCCGGGCGAAGCACGTTTTCTCCGGGTGCCGATTTTAAGACCCTTTTCTCAGTGCCAGTTCCAGATGGAAAAATACAAATTTAATTAATTATTCATCTAACGTAAATATCTTATCGGTTGTGAATCAGGCTCCCGGAGGAATTTATTTAAATTATATCCCTCTTCTGATCGTGTCACACAGTGAAGTGACCCGCGGATATATTTTAGATGGTACCTTCCTGGATAAGCTGGATGGTACCCAATGGTGCCTACCCAGAGTCAATTCCCGGCAGTACCTTTGCCAGATATTTCTAAACATTGGACGGCAGTACCTATTAAAAAACCTTAATTAAAATGACTAAAGACATTTCATTCCATTCTCAATCGGGGTGGGGAAAATTAGTACAAGTAAATTCTGTGGTTTAAAATTGTACATATATCATGTTTAATTTGCAATCATTTGAATTCAGTTTGTAGTCTTTGTGCGTTTTTAAGTAAAAAATGGAAATATCAATACAATTAATTTTCAAAGGATTGAATTACGTCCTAAAATGATTTTCACTTTTCCAAAAAGTACTGTATTTCATATGTACTTAAGATCGAAATAATACAAGTATATTTATCCGTAATTAAATGGATATAATTTCATCAAGATGTATTCAATTATCTTTTTAACTAATGTATTCTACAACTGAGACGGTATAGTGATAGAAAAGAAGCGAGAAAATTCAAATTTTCCGGTTTGTAGATCCAAAGCTCCAGGTCAAGGTGGTCTTACAACTGGTAATTCTTATTACAACTGCTATTTAGCATGATTTTCATGTAAGCCGGATGGATGTTGAGGGCGAGACTCAATTGCAAACCCATACACAAAGAGATATAATCCAGTTTTGAAAGGATTTGGCCACCAAAAATGCTAGTAAAAAAGCAATCGTGCTAAAGGACAACTCGGTCTCCAGAACCCTTGGACAGCAAAGTATTTTGATATATATGCATAGTACATCTGCACGGAAGGAAGAATCAATCAAAAGTTATTAGTGATGAGGCTATAACATGCCTGTGCATTCCATGCATACACACCAACCCTAAAATGGTGTATCGGAGAATAAGCCCAATTGATTTTCTTTTGATCTCTTTGAGAAATACCCAATGAGACTTGATCGTAGCCAAAGAGTAGTTGGTCATTTTCACTTCTAACATCACGACCAAGACGTAACGCATGAATTGAAAATAATTCAACGTTGTGTGATTCCCTTCTCAATACTATTACAACTCTAGCCTAAACGAACGTTAAACCTACGAGTGAATAAACCTGAGGATATTATAACACTTCATCTTCAGTATTTCCTTTAAAGCTAGATTTTATGAGATTTGAAGCAATTGAATAAATGTCGATGCGTTCTATCAATAGTATTATAATGTACTTTTTAAATTCCTTAGGTTATTAGGTAAAACTTGAAAGGCTTTCATAATTGACCCTCCTCATCCTGGAGATAAAAAACATTTCTCATTCCGGAAATGAAAAAGCTGCTACAGCTGTAAATTCCTTTGGCAGACAAAATATCATAATTATTTATTATATTTACTCTATTTTTATGATATTTGACGATAACAATGCACAAATGATGTAGAAGTGCACAAATAACGAAACGCAGCAAAGGATGAATCCGAAATCTGGTATCTGATGCAACGGAGAAGTAGTTAGGATGATTGCAGAGTAGAAGCTTTTGGAGCGTAGGATTGGAGAAGAATCGAGAGAATAATTTGGACAAGTGGAGGACTAAATAAAAGTTCTGAATATATGAGGAGAAGAAGGAAATTTGCTGAAATCTCAAGAAAAGTAGGTCGACCAAATTTTTCGAGAGTGTTTAAGAGTAGAACAGGAAAAAACAATTGGTTAGCGAGCAGGAGGAAGGAAAAGAATGTACGAGTTTTTATAAACATACTGAAGACAAAAATAATATAGGGAAAAAATAGGAAGTACATGCGGAACTTAATATATAACAGCTAACATATTTTAAAACGAGTGTAAATACCTCTGTACGTATGGGTAGTGCACAAACACCCTTTGCCACACGCCCTTGCATTGTCTTGTGTTATATGGAGTGGCTGTAGATAAATAGGTAGAGGACCAATATTCTCGCCGCTACCGGTTTGTTCGAAATAAAATAAATTTAATATTTTTTAATGGAGTAGCTATGTAGCTGAGAATGGATATTAGAATCTGAAAGAGAAAAATCACGTCACAAAAATTTGCTTAAATATCCAAGCTAACAGAAATAATAATTTCGAAGATAAAATTAAATTTATCTCTCCTTCATTGAATTCAGAGACGTTCGGAAGACGCTAGAGTTTCCCTATGACAGCTGAAACCGTCGGCAACGAAACGCCATCTCCTGAACTTAACAAATTAAGGTAAATTAAATTTCCAGAATCCACAAAATTGAAACCGACATCCAAAGGCTGAGACATTTAGGAAATCCGTTTTTGGAGGAGTATTAGAGAGCCTAGCTACTGGCAGCAAGACTGATATGAGTCGCCCTCTTCATGCTTTACGCTTATCCTAGGAGCTTGCCTTAGTTCAATCCAGTTTGTGCATTTGCATGATCAAGCTTCACACCCGCCGATAACTTAATGCAA
This sequence comes from Hetaerina americana, assembly GCF_022747635.1. Lineage (NCBI taxonomy): Eukaryota > Metazoa > Arthropoda > Insecta > Odonata > Calopterygidae > Hetaerina > Hetaerina americana. The sequence goes on along the minus strand of NW_027287538.1, from coordinate 36,769,173 downwards.
CGCTTGTGATTGCATCACCTGCGAAAGCACACAGTGAAATGAGGACAAGTCGGAATAAAAACGGTCTTATATAATTAGGATCATGTCTGGGATTTTTATATCTCACGGAAATACTCTCATTTACAGAAATCAGGTCACATGAAACAGATATGAGGTATAGTTTTTCCGATAGCTAAATAGTTTCCTTTTATATAATGTCATGGTTCAGATCTAGTATTTGTGAATTTTTTCTACGGTAAACCTTGACCATTTGTTTAATAATGGTGTGGTTTTGAAATGCATCGCAAGTACCTTAAAATGTCATGCAAAATTGGGTACAACCTGCGTATGATTGAAGGAATAATAATTTAGGATCTAAGATTGAAAACTTCTAAGATTATAATAGATAAATACACGCTTCCGTGTCCTCTATAGAATTCTCTAATCCAAAAAAATGTTTCACTCTATTCTTATAATTTTTTTAGGTTAAATGTAATAAGGACAATTCAAATTGTTTTCTAGAATTTTCTCTGGATGTTTAGGTACACACATTAGGCTTAGGTGGGAGTGAGATAATTATAAATATTGGTATGCTCGGCTGCAGACCGAAATAAAAGTAATATATGATATTTCTTATATTCAAACGCGTAAATCTAATAAAGAGGCCAAATAAGCTTAGCTAAGGGCTGAAAAAATCGCTAAAAGCTTCGGTTTTTGTTGATTGTATCCTCAATGTTTAAATTAGGTGCCGTACGATAACTGCCCTGGACCAGAGACACCGGCGCTTCAGTGTGACGTCAGATAGAAGGCGGTTGTGCCCAATTATGGAATTTGCAGCCTTTTATCAGCTCATAGAATGACTTATAGCGGGAAGAAAGGTTTGTGGTCACATTTGTGCGTTTCCGATTGAATTCACCCAAAAATCGAATATTAAATGCCATTGACGACCTTTTCGATCGATCATTTCGACTGAATTTATCCCGATTACGTACCAATTTAGATTAATCTGTTCCTTGAACTGAAAAAAACCTCACATAATCCGATTTTACCTGATTTGACTAACGTAATTTTATCATTGAGTCCAAATCAGTTGACCTCCATTTCGTTCTAGGAAGGTGGTTAAAAAAATTGTCCATTTACTTCTGTTATTTGAATTGATACCTATCTATAATCGCCCAAGTCCGTGGAAGAAAATTTCGTCATCCTGTCACATATTCACAATCAGCCTGGAATTTACCGCAACATGAAATAAATGGCCTTGCGAAATAATCCACTCTATATTTCCTAAGAATTGCTGTTTCAAATTTCAGTAATTTCCAAGGAACAATTAGACGATATTTTACCAAAGTTTAATTACATTTTTACGAAAACGAAAAATTTTACTTAAAAACATGACGATAGGGATTGCGCACTGACAAGGATGATATTTTTTACATTGGGCATGAAAACTGACAATACTCGAGGAATATCTAAGCAAGAAGACACCATATCACACTTACCCTCGACTTTTACATATTTTTCATCATGAATAAACTAGATTTGTGGAAGATGTGATAGTGCGTGGAAGGATGAGTTTTCATGTAAACTAAGGATATCGAAAAGTTTGTCATGCGAGACTTCAAAGCGGGCAGTGCGAAGATAATAAGTCATGTAAGGTGAGTGACATTGGTATTGTACTCGTTAAGCTAGGTTTTGGATTAACACAGCCTAAAAAAAATGTAAAAAAATATTTTTGCTTTTCTCTCCTAGCCAGAAGCACATTATAAAACCCAAGATCGGGCACTTCAGTAAGCCCCTCTTCGATTCCGCATGTTTTTTTCCTCCATTAATTCCGTGCGACATACTTATTCTATTCATTCCCCTTCCTCGTACAACCAACGTTCTCCCATTTATCACCAATAAAAACACCCTGAATCCATCTTTTCTGCCTCATTTTGACTTCTACCAAAAATCGTCTCTCCTCCCCCGCATTGCCAAGCACTTCCTTTTTGTTTTCATTTTAGTCCACTTCATCCCTTTAATAATTCTCAGCATCTAGATTTCAAAAGTCTCCAACCTATGCCAATCATCCTACTTTAATGACCATGTTTCCGCACTGCACAAAATACACTCCAAATTAAAGTATTAACGAGCCTTTTCATAATATCATTTCTCAGAGACCCAGTCATTAATTCCCTCCTCCTTGCTAAAAGCTTCTTTGCCTAATGCAATTCTTCACCTTTTGTTCCCAATACTTTGACCAAACGCTACTACGTACGCTACGCTGCAAAATGCTACCGAGATAGGTTAACTGTTCCAACTGCTCCAGTTTTTTCCCTTTTATGTTAACAATTAGTTTGACTTTTTTCTTCCTAGGAAACCAAATAACAATGATTTATTTACATTCTAATTCCATCCTATCGCACTGGTCTTCCAATGAACAGAGCAGAGTTTGCAATCCCTTGGCAGACTGACAAACAAAAGCTTGGTCATTCGCAAATTTAACTGATTTTTTTGAATGCCCCAACTATTTTCATTCCAATGATCTTCAGTGCTTCTCATACTTGTTTTGCAATTTTCTTTACATATAAGATGAAAATTGCAGGGGATAAGTGATACCCGTGTCTTATATCTCTTCCCAACACTGCCCATCCGGACTCTCCATCCATCACTTGCACCTGTGCAATCTGTGAACTGTCAAGGTTGCGGATAAGTCTCCTACCGTACCAGTTCCCCCTATTTTCTGCAATATAAGATTTATTCTACTCATATATTCAACAGTTCTATCCAATTTACTCTATTAAACGCATTTTCGAAATCCACGAAACAGACAAACTCTGATTATATTCTATATCCCTTACTATGAGTGACATCATTACTGCTATGGCATCAAGCGTGCCTCCCCTTCCTGAACCCAAGCTGATCTTCTCCCAAGTATTCATTTGCCCTGTTCTCCATCCTACAATATTAATGATGCATCTAAGTACCAGTTTAGCAGCGTGGAAATCAACCTTTTTGTTCTGCATTCCTTATATATTACTGCATTTCCTTTTTTTGGTATACGGATTAAAATTGATCTGACAAGTCTTCCCGCCAGATTCCCCCCACATAAATGCTACAAATAAATCCAGTAAAAACTCATCCTCCAATAGTATATTTTGCAAATTTGATGCATCATTTTTGATATGTTGCAAACATTCCTCTACATAACCCTGTTATATTCCCCACTCATCATATTCTCTACAGGCTGCTGTTATCCTCTCATTTTCTATTCAATAGGTTCTACGTTCCATTTCCTAAACCGTATCACTTCTTTTATCTTTGTGAATCTAACGCTGCTCTTTATAGTTTAAAAAATATTTGTTTGAGCCCGCAAACTTTCCCGAAAAATTACGCGAGTTGATAATACTGTTCCTAAATCTGTATCTGGCCATATTAGTCTAGCTGATACCATCCTGAATCCCTCGGCATATTCCATGTGTACTTTTGCGTTTTTTGCAATGCCTAAGCCAAGTATTGTTGATGACCGATCTCCGGTCTCCTACTGAACTCTACTACTTTCGTTAGTGAAATTTACTAAAAGTTTTAAATTCAAATAATAAATATGTTTTATAAACCTACGGAACAAGCCAATTAAAACAAACAAGCCAATTAAAAGATCACCGATGAAAACTTCTCACTCTTCCCGCTGCGGTTTAGTACAAATATGAGTTGTCTTCTAGTTCAAAGATCAACTAATTTTCTTATAAGCTAAAGAGACTAGAAAATTGAAACCTGTAATATGTCCTGACTTAATGTCCCAGTAAACGTGTCCACTTTTAATAACTTCAACGCCACGAATCAGTGTCTACCGGGAACGTTTCTGTACGGTCTCTTGCGTCCACTGGATTAACCTACTGGCCCGTGGCCGAGGCTTCCTGGGTTCGTTGTCAAATAACGTTCAGTCTTTCGAACTACCGCGTCAATGAACACAGATTTTTCACATTCATCGCATATCACAAATTAAAGATGAATTTAAACGAGGTTTTAGCCGCATAAGTCAAGAAAATGGATGATTATACGCTGCTTCCGTGCAACACGAAACAAGTTTAAGTATTGAAAGCACTTCATACATTAACGGCGGCTTTACGATTCGTGTGACCTGTATAGTAGAGACATCTTGCCTTGTATTTATAAAGACTACCCAAGTTTGTCAAGGTCAACCACATCTTTATGTCTACTCATACTCCCGTTAAAAAATAAGGATATCTTTAATCTTGAAGGCGGGTAGTTCGTGCGGACGGCTCGGCCCAAAGATCTTTCGATGATTGGAGGGGATTCGCACTCACGAGTAGTTCGAATTTCTTTCTCCTAATAAGAAGATCGGACCCCGAAACAAGCTACCCGCTCACATGCATGAATAAGCGTCTGCTATGTACTGCAGGACAAATCCTTGACCAATGAATGACCTGCTGAACTTAGGGTCTCCACCAAATGATCTCAAGATGAGCCCCTCGAAGCTTAACTCGATAAAAATGCCAATGAATTTACCAAGGCCACTGTAAGCTAGGGGCCCTTGAGGCTAAAAAGAAGATTGCAATCCTAAACCTTAATAAAACAAGCACTTCCTTAGGATATGATTCCCTCGGGGCACAAATAGTTACGAAGTGCCCGAAACCAACTTGCTACGCTAAAGCATTCTGATTTTCCATCAACATTAGTACGTATGGAGTTTTAAAACCGTACAAGAAACTACTCCCTCACCTAAACGATGTAAATCTGCCCCGGCTGCCTCTTTACATAAATTCCAACGACTCTGTGGTTAATAATATGCTCCATATCTTTAGAGACGGCCCTTCATTGGTCTTCTGAGTTATTCTCTGCATTAAGGGTTAAGTAGCAATATCAAATTACCTGTACGCAATATGAATCTACTGCAGTCCCTAAACAAATTAGTTGTATGCGTTAAGGGTTTGATGGTGAATGTTTTGGCCAAATATACTTCTTTTAAGTACGCCTACTATATCAAATAAACCGGGAAAGCAAGTCTGCAGTATATTAAATTCTTAGGTGCAACTTTTATTCCTCCTTTTGGAGGAACGAAATGAGAGAAAAGCATTATGATCAATCAACTGATAATAAGAATTTTTATGAGACTGCTGGGCAAATATGACAAGTGAAAAGAGAGAGAGGGAAATTTCCATCACTAGTAAGGTGTAAATTAGGATATACTACCTGCAAATAATTTCCTTGTGGCCGATTAGATGGCAATTTCGGTCGTGCGCAGCTCAGAGGAACTAGATATTTCCAGCGCTGTCGGGACGAAAATATTAAGTAAATTGCTATCAAATGACTGAGATCTTACAAAAACTAGACTGGGAATTACTCACACTTAGAGTGTCAAATGACGGGCTAATTTAATTGCATATATTTTTGGCAGGTCTTTTATGATGATGCTGAAGTAAATTTCAAAGTATGCCGTACTACTGTTTGAAAGATTCTGTGGTAAAAGCTCATGGAAAGGTTATGGAAAAGAGAGACAATCTGTCAAGCCAAATGATTACAGCAAACAATAAACTGCTATCATCGAAGTTGACCAGGAATTATTATTTTATATTATATAGACTAAAATTGTAGCGATTAAGTTTTCTATCGAACATTTAGGATCGGTTTATGAAGACTCATCGTACTAATTAATGCAAACTATAACTCTTACATCAGATTAATGTAAAACCTCAGTTTTATTACCGCTATCTAGGTTAAAACCTAATTCTAAGTATCCGTAAAGTTAAAATCTGAGTTAGGTCGGTTAAAATACTTACTCTCACCATCAAGCGGTAAAAATTTTTATAAAATCAGGCCTGTTAATAAGCTCTACTTTGTGTTACCGTCCACGTTCAATAAATAATGGATTTAATGAGACATAATTAAACTCAGACGTATTGCATTGAAGCAATTACCAGCTGTTGGAATTGCAAGCGTAGAAAAGTAATTAAAACTTACAAAAAGTTAGGCAAGCTTATTTCCATCTTTAATTTCACATAACTTCTCATTTAGTCCCCTACTGTTTAGTATTACTCCTGCCACGCACTACAGCGATGTCTTGCGAGGAACATCCTACGTAGGCATCGACCAAGCGCCTAAGTTATCATACCCCAATGAATTCTATATGAGCCAGCGCCGAAGATGGGGCAATGCTTAGTCCCGCCAATCAGGTTCATTGAAGCGCACAAGTCGAGGATGAGCAGAGACTCTTGGTTTCAAAGTGAATCAGACATTCCAATCCTCTCAATAATGATGAAGATCGTATTTTCTTTTTGAATGTGAAAAACAAAGGAATTTGAACATGATGGAATTCAAGAAAATCATGCTCGCTGTACTGAATCAAATTAGCATACAAGCACTGGAAACAAATGCTAGTAAAACACAACACTGACGCTAACTAAACAGACTCGTTTTTATCGTGAAGTATTACCGAGACATATCCTCCAACGTGGAAAAACAATGTCGAGTATTATTTACTATAATCGTAAACAATTTGGACGGCGACACTTTACGCTAAGCTAAGGAAAGGAGAATTTAAGGGGGGATTAAATATCAATAGAGAATTTCCAAAGAAACTGCGGGATATGCCGCAACAGTAACTTTTAACAGAGTCATCCGCTAATGTGCATTCCAATGTAACAATTTCAGAGATTAAAAATCATTCGCCTTGACTGGGATTCGAACCCAGATCCCTCAATATCCGGTCGAGTGCTTTAGCCAGTTAAGCTATGGTTCAAATTAGTTTCGAGGCGTCCTCTTAAACGCTGAAATTTTGGGGCTTTTAAAGGAACAAGATGTTGTGACGAAATACCGTACATACAATGTCAGTCATTCGTAGTCGTGCGCGACGCGCCACAGTCCACGAGGTTAAAGCCAACTTTAATAATAGGGAATAATCAATAGGGAAGTTGAGGTTGTAGCAGAAACAGGAGTTTTTTTACGGAACTTATGCAACATCACGTAGAGGTGTTTACAAAGCATTTTCTACGCTCATCTTACCAACCAAAACCGGATACTGTAATGGAAGGGAGAAGAACGCTCTCTATTCTGCTCTCATTTAAGAACCTCCCAATCCCTTGACCTACACCTGGTTTTCTACAGTCTATCTGACTCCAAAATAAGGCAACCTTTTCCGCTATATCTTTTCCACGAATGACACGAGCTCATTATTTCAGATTCTACGAAATGATAAATGAAGATGGAAAGGATTTCAAACTTAAACACACAATCGAAATCATAAATATACCATTTATTTATCAAAATACAAGATCACAAATCGAGATCTTTGACTGGAATAAACAGATTTCCTTAAAAAAAATTTTTCTGGAATATTTTTTCAAGACTATTAAAAAACTCTACACACTTAAAAACTAGAACGGTTACACAGAACTTTACCTATTACTTAAAATTAAGTGTATATTAAATGATATCAGGTCTGGTATGATATATGCCAGAGACAGACGTACAAACATCTTAAAGTAGAGATGATAATGATTCTGAAATATCACACCGACAAAGAAACTCCATTTTCGTTTAATGATGCCAAAATAATAAAAGTAATTGAAAAAGCTGTTCGAAGCAGACTTATCAGAGGCGAGTATTTTGGATCAAAAAATGAATTATTAAACTGGGCTCTGAATTAAACTGAATTAACTTTCAACTGCAAGAATATGTATAGCAGGATTTTTGATAAATCAACTATTATAAAACACAACACCTTGCGTACGAATTCAAATCAAGGGCTTAGTAATAATTATGTTTAAGTCAATTCTTCTTAAGCCTATACAATAAATCCAGAAAGTACATTTGCAAATAGTTACGTTTGAAACTACCAACAAATTTTACTCATAAATCAGCGCTATCCCTAATCCAGTCAACGGTTTTTGAACCACAGCAACATGCCGTGGGTTTGTAGTATGCCAGGTTGTATGAGGCACTACAGCTCTGCTAAGGGTGAGGAATGAGTTACAGAAATATAATTCCCCATGGACACACGTACGAGTACGTACGCATGGAGCACGTACTCGTATTAAAGAACAGTGGCTAAAAATACTCCGAGGAAGGACTGGCATGCATCTCCAATTACAGTGGCTTACATTACGTCCTTCGCTGAATGTGATATTATTCGGGGCAAAACATACCATAATAAGGACAGAGATTTAAAAAAAGTAGGAGCTGGATCGTTCACAATTATCTCCTGCTTCTCTAGTGTACTTTCGTCTCTTCCTGTGTTATTTTAACATTGTAAAACTCCCAGAAAGGAGACAAGAGCTGAATATACGTATTTGTCCGGGCATGAAAATGCTGTGCAAGAATAGCTCGATTCAGACCTCATTAAGGACTACGTCGAGTTTTTAAAGTGCTACAGAAGCAGGCTGTCAGATAATTCAAAGCAATGGACTATTCGGTAAAGTAATATTTTGATTATTTTTTTCATTCTTGATGTGAAACCTTTGCTATGTGTACGAGTTAGTGTTGTCATCATTGTCTTTTAAAAGGTCATAATTTTTTTTTAAATTGAGGTAGGCAATGCAGCCTTGCCCTAAATTCTGCCAGTAAATAGTGGGTTTCAGAGATGGTCTCAGATATAAAATAAAATAACCGGGTATATTTCTGAGGCGAGTGAAATTAGGTAATTGTGAAGAAAATTTGGAATGTATGCCGCAGAAATTGTCACAGCTGATGTTTTCCCAAACCTTAACGTTTATATTTTTCATTTCCTGAGCCATAACAAAATTTTGGGTGTTTTGTTTTTTTTTAGAATCTCCAGAAAGTAAAACTCTTTCACGTTTTGCTCGATTACCCTTACAACACTTTATTTCCATACATTTTTCCTGCAATCCGCCATTTCCATTATTTTGACATTAAAGTTTAATTTCTGTTTCCTATTTTTCAATACTTTAAATGATGTGGCAAAGCATTCATAAATTTTTATCTATCTTGTCAAAATTACAGCTAATGCATAATAATTTTTCCCAGGAAAATTACTTCACAGTATCTCTAAACCCAAATTCTGGTGGATCTTGTATAGTAGGCGATGAAAAGAAATACGTATATTATGCTGTTTGATACATACGTATAGTATGCCGATGCTCTGGTAGGAACTAATGATTGGTAGAATCCCTTCTTTCTGATGACATATGTTATATAGGAGCACACATTTCCTCTGCATACTGCATGAGTTATAGAATCGATGCACATGTACAGTTACAAAGAATTTCATGTAGCAATTTTCGATAGTGTTTTTTTGCTTTGATTGTAACGAATTTGATGAGATACTTCTGTGCTCCAATATTTCAGGAGCACTCACAACTTAGTTCTGTCAACACTTCTGCAATTTTTTTGTGCAGTATATTTTCATATTCAATTTCAAATCTAAAATCATATATCTTATAGTTTAATAATACATTTTCCTGATAAATATATCATGACAATCTGAATACTGTGTGTAACTGAATATTTATTTTACTTTCTTTAATTCAAAATGATCATTCTTGCCACTTTCCCATGAATAAATATATTTAAATTTTTGCATATTTCAGATCTTTCAAAAGGTAGATGGAATATAAAAATTGTTGAAAAAATATATGGAGTACATTTGTCATTAAGTTTCCTACCTCCGGTTTATTGAAGAGTGGACTGCAGTAGTTACCTTGGATTAGTTGGGCATATTTGTTAACTGCCGAAATATTTCGATAAGCTTTACGTGAAAAATACTATTTTTGTTATTATGCCTGAAAATATATTAAGTGACAAATTGTCTTGCTACTGAAACTGAAAAGTTTACATTTTGAATATAATATTTTAATGTCACTGTTTTAAATTTGTTCCCATAAAATAAATGCTATGCTGACGTTTAAATAATATTTTCTTTCATTTCAACTTGAAGGATAACTACATTTAAAAAAAATTATTTTCTCCTAAATTTTAATCCACACCAATTTTCTAATTAATTAGGGCAGCTTTGCAGTGGGAGGTGATGGATTTTCTCCGATTCCCTCTCTTCACGGTCATCTTTCGAAACTTCTCTGGATATTAAAATACTACAGCTGTGTGCAGATTCGTCATTAGGCGGCCAAATTGCCCAATTTAGGGCGAACGCCATCTTAAAGGGTGTCCAAACTCGTTACTCAGGAAGAGAGGGCGGAAATTTAGGCACTTATTTCGCCCCAGAATTTAGGGCACAAGAAGTGTAACCTAAATACGCCATATTGCAAACCCTTAATTCAAAGTGCTAAAAGCGAGACAACTAGCTGAAAAATAATCGCAAAGTTGGTCACAATTCAATTACATATTTCTTTGAGAGACTCTTTACTCGTTGAAAATACGAAGGGCTTTATTAATACGGGGTTGGAAAAGTCAGAGCTTTTCAAATGCAAGAAAAATTCGGCGTCTTTCGCATGAATGTAGATTGATTTTAGTATTAACTTCAATCTATCAAGTTTTTGGGATCAGATATATGGAATGTAGAGGTATGAACGCATTTGTTTTGTTTGGTGCTTCATTATATGAATAAGAACAGCCTCGTTGGTGTGTTTATTAAATCTTATTTTTTTATATAAACACTACGGAAGATAATCTTCAAGCGTAATGTTGTGTTTGGAGAATGTAATCATTCAGTAATGCCCTTAGTCAACATAAAATACTGTCAGCATGAATCCAACTGAGTAATCAATGGTCGTTCGCCAAACCTTTGTAAAAGAAGTCACCGTTTAACCACCTAAGCCCGCAAGTAATAAAACCACCAAAAATGAAAAAGCGCCGACAAAGAGAACTTGTAGGATAAATATTTAATTGAAATTAAGCATAACTGAAAAACATGAGACATTTAGCGAGAAAAATACATATAAATATAACTTAACTATACGCGACAGAAAGCATATCTTGAAACAACTACTGACAAAGATTAATCAGCGAAAAATTTCCCTGGAGTAAAATATAATAAGCAAAAAAATTATAAATTATTTAAATGTAATATCATCTGACCTAATATTTAAAGCATAATATAAAAAACGGAACGGAACGAAAATCTATTGTTAAACATAGCCCGTTAAAACAAAATGAATACGATACTAGTACCAAAAATTGCCTAAGCTACTAAATTAAAAGAAAGAAATGGAAAACTTAGCAACAGACTGCCGAATGAATTGCAAAGTGTACTAAGAATTACGCAAAAGCCCTTACGTGGTTTTGAACTACACAAATGCTTGAACGGGCCATCTCAAATAACAAAATATTTACGCTCGGATATCATGTATTTATTCGTTACGCGTAGCTACATAGATGGCAGTTCTACTTCTTAGGGTGGCAAAACTCAAGCTGTCTTTTAATTAGGCGCGTAACATTTCGTCACCTAAATCCATGCTCTCTAATGTCTAACGAGTCTGGACGCAGCTTACCTCTGGCTTTGCAGCTAATAGTAGACATTCTCTGCTAGAGGTTTTTAGCCCAATGTCACACACTGGGCACACTTCCCGTTGATGAGCAATCGCAGCTCTGCAAATATCAGGTTACAAAACAATAGTCCAACTCGGAGTAAATAAAAGCAAGTTGGCCGGTTGGTAATGTACCGCACATGTGATGGAAAACTGAAATCTGGTTTAATGGGGATTGATTCATTCCCGTTCGTCTTTTTCATCGTTAAATTATTTGTCATTAAGTTACTTATCATATCTTTACGTTGGAGCTAAGATGAAAGTAGTGTATTAATGTGTTTAAAGTGGTATGACACTATTTTTTTAATCAAATATATGGCCTGAAAATTAAAGCCAGAACATACTCCTACTCTCCATGATAACAGCCTGAGTGGTAGCAGCCGGAGAAAAGGCATTTCATGTACGGCCATTGCCGTCACAAAAAACAGTGTTGAAAATGTCACGCCATGGCTCCCTAGGCGTAGGCCGTGACCCCAAATATTGTGCCACCAGGGCCTATGATGAAATAATTCCTGCATGGGAGGATAGCGGAAGTAATGGGGGTTCTAACTGGACACACTGGTGTGGAAGGAATGAGGGTAGAGGTGAGGACTGTTAGACGGGCGGGGAGAAGTGTGCGTAAGGGAGAGAACCTCAGGCAGGCAAGTGAGAACGACCTTGGCGTCAACCAGTCACTGTACTTGGGTGATACCTCCGCCATCAAGACATGCTTGTCTCCATGGAGATAGACGTCACCCTCCGTAAGCCGTGTTTGAGAGCGCGTTTCTATGTCCCAGCGTGAGAGAGTGGCTGGAAATAAAACCATAACATGGAACGAAAATACGACATAGCACTGGGATTCTTTAACAATAGAACGAGCAAATCATGGCAAAGAGAGTATTCCTCTGGGCGATATTGTTCATATTTTCAAATTGGTAAAAAAGGTTTATTATAAAAAACATATTTTCCAATTTCCAAAGCTTTCCATCCAACCAAAATTTCTAGCCTCTATGAATGCGAGAAACTGGTTTCCATGGACTCTTCCTATCCTTCCCTCATCTGTGTGATGCAACTAAGTCCTAAAGAAAAGGAATGAAAATCCAAAGTCACTTTTTAATTTAATTTATTGTATTTCCTGAGATGAAGAATATGATTTTCTTATTTAAATTTATTTCTTTCCTTCCTTTCTTTTGAATGAAAAATGCTATGGAGGCATTTAGGTTTGCAACGAAGCATGATTGTCCACTCATTTTTTTATGTTCATGCCTTCATTTTCACAGAATTTATTGATCATAAAACAAACTAAATGCAATTTATATAGTTTATATATTCTATCATTACCATCAATTTAATTTTTGATTAAATGACTTTTTTCATTTGGTACCAACACTCCAATCTAGTGTCCATTGGAGGAAAATTGAAGCTGTGTACTTTGTTCATCGGAACGGACGTATAACTATAGACATAATTACGTCTCAAATTAGTATTGATGTGGAGAGGAGGAACAAATGGGTTAAAAAATAACATGCCCTACAATATACATATATTCTCTTCCATGAGGAACGCTAATCCCTGACGGAACAGCTAAAAAACCGTTTTAATCAATTACTGCTTCCGAATTTATACTGCATTCATAACAGTTTTATGCCTGGCTAACCGTTCAATATTAAACAACGACAGGATATGAATGAAATGCGAATAAAATATAAACAAGTAAAATCATAAAAATATTAAATTTACCTGAAAAATCGAATTTTCCAAAATACCAGAGATTTGGATTTTCACGAACATTTTTAAGTAAGTTTTCTTAATTTACCTAAAGGTTATTGAATTCTGATAACTTTTAACTCGCAAAAGCTTAATGCATTTGCAAGGGATACACTCCAAATTGTCAACACAGTTCAGAATTATTAGCCATTTTCCCCAATATACACCATTCAATCACTCAAATCTGTTTTTTTCTTTTTACTGGATCTGAAGAGAAATGATTTTCTTGGCCATTCGAAGATCGTTTCCGAAGTAATGAATAATGAAGATTATAATGCATAATTTAATGGACATAAAATTGAATATGACTTATATAAACTAAATAAATGCTGGCTTCAAATTTCTACAACCCTATGATTACTGGTTTTTAACTTTACTGCAATCGGTGTTACTCAACAAATGCTATCGTACATTTAAAATATCTAACAACTGGAATGAATTATAATTAAAGAACGCTAATCATCCTTCAAGCCACCAACGAACTTTTGGGCGTTAATATTCGTTGTGATATAATGAGTTGTATCTTGCAAATGATACAAAATATCGAATGCCTAATGAAATTCTCTTTCATCCCAAAGTGCCACAACTTAGCATGTTAGCTTTCATAAATGTTTACGCCATCTAGGAGGTGAGACTCCGGAACTCCTGCCAATTATATCCCTTGGGGAGCTGCAATTTATTTATTCATTTGATTGAGACTACCTATAACTCGTTGTAAGGATCAACTCCTACAAATTTTCTTCATTATAGCGTGACAGTATTAGCGGAAAATGTTTTTTTCAATCATTTCCTATAGAACTTGTGTCCAAGTAACCAGATTTCATTAAGGTATACTTCAACGTATTTGCTAATAAGGTACGTGGTCACAATTTTGTTGACCCCATTAAAGATAATTTTGTAAAAACTAATTTTGGTTAAGGACTTATAATATTCAAAGACGTGATATCAAAACCTTGAAATGGAGAGGTAAATTTATATTGATTGATAGAGGAAAGGAAGAAGAAAAAAATGAAATATTATGGTAACAGAAACTGACATTTTCGTGAGTCTTCTTTTGTTCGGCTATATTGTATATTTGTACAATAATATCTCAAGCTAATTTTAAACAGGATATCAACAACCAAGGCAATGAAGTAGTCCGAAGCGAATTTTAATATGTGCGTAAGTTTTTAAATATTGCTGGTGTTATCCCACGTTTACAGAGTCTCTTTCTACCTACTAATTATAGTGTAGGATTAGGAGCACATGAAGGAACTAATCTGCTAGAAATATTTGAATAGTTGCATTTTAATTCAAGTCGTCACCCTTTTCGTCCTTCTGAGTATTTTAAGCATGAAGAGGATAAAATATTTCAGTTACTTAAAGCGATATACATGTAACTTGGATAACTGGAAGAGTTATGCTAATTAGGAAGCAAACTTACCTACAATAGAAAAAGCTAAAAGGGAATCGTAATTAGAAATGAATGACGAAGAAGGCCCTCTATTAGAAAGAGACGTCTGACAGAAGATAATACTAGCATTGATACTAAGAAGAGAGAGTAAATAATTTTAGATGGAGTATAAGTTTACAAGGATGAAATATGTAGACGATAGAAGAGAAAAGAAGAGACGGCAGAAATGTTGTTGGGGAAAATTAATCTCTTGTCAGTGATCAGACACAAATTCAAAATACTAAGACGTTTTCCTTTAAACCGACGGGTGGGGGTATTTTTCGAATAGGTACACGGGGAATTTATTCCTATTGCCCGGGACCGTATTTGGGAACTTACAAATACACACACAGTCACACTGGTTAGCCTAAAGTGGTTTACAGGGAGGTTTTTCCCTCGCCGGGTACCGGCTCTGGCCTACCTTAACCAATTAGGTGTTATCTAGGAAGAGACCGAATAGCTTTGCAAAGAAATCAATCCAGACGCCAGGGACCTACTTCGTGAGAATAACACACACACTCACTCAGTTATTACAGAAAAGCAATTCCAACACTCGGGAATATGAAGTGGACAAAACACTAGATGGCCTGATGGCGCAGTCAAAATAGAAAATGGTAAGAAATTGAGCCTTGGAATTAGGCTCAATTAAAGCAAAGGTAATACGGTCAACCAGGAAGGTGATGGCTTCAGTTTTCTGGGATACGAAAGAAATTCCGTTGATAGATTATCTTCCATTTGGCATAAAAATTGCCGAACAATACTCCGCTTACCTTTTGGACCAACTAGAGCAAAAGATGCACGAACTAAGGCCAGGTTTGGCGAGGAAGAAAGTCTCTTCTTTTACTAAGATACTAATCTTTTACTAAGACAATTCACGCCCACACACAGATTTCGTTACAATAGCAAAAATACGTCAACTAAAATACGAATTGTTGCCACACCTGCCTCATTCGCCTGATATGGGCTCCATCAGATTTCCATCTCTTCCCTGAGCTCAAATTTTCCTCGGTGAATGGAGATTCTCTTCAAACAGAGAACTAACAGTCGAAGCAGACGGATATTTTGCAGGCCTGAAGAAATATAATTTTCAAAATGGGATGAAGACATTGGAGCAACGCTGGGCCAAATGTATCAGTGTACATGGAGACTACAACGACAAATAAAAAAGTTGCATTCAGGTAAGTTGTTTATTTCTATTCCATTCTGAGAACTTTTCAAATTATTGTTGTAGTAAACATGCGTACAGATTGCGCATTATGCCTCAATGAAAAATTGAAAAAATATTTATTTTTTGACAAAACAAACAAAAGGCAATTGATTTCTACACTATTTTAGCCTAATAGCTTTACGCGTAAGAGATCTGTTCGTATTCTTCTTCCTTCGCTTATTTTCTTTATTTATAAAATCTCTATTAAAGAAGAATTATCTCTTTATATTAACTAAATAAAGAGTTATGCTTTTATTTAAAATTAATTTCAATCTCCGGTCTCTGATTATATCTCAATATTGATTATTTTTAAATTTCGGGTCGAACTTCTTAGTAAAACTCAAATATTCATTAAATTGCCGCTCTCGAGAGCTCGACATTTTCCCATTTTACCCTCTTTTTGCTGTTTCATATATATTGTAATAGTTTTAAATTAAAAACAAACATAAGAATTTGATGTCAATGATGATTTAAATTAAAGCTCCGACCTTGGGGATAAATTTTCCTGACGAGGTTGAAAACAAAATATTGATACAAGTATAAAACCATCGCATAAAAATACAAAGAAGGTGTTTTGATTAGGCATAATTTCAAAACTTAGAAAAAGAGTGAGTTCAGATCAAATAATAGAGAAGAAAATGGAAAAATTGAATTAACTTGTTACTCAAGCTACTCAGAGAGACTCTACTCTTCTTGATTTTCTATCTTTGTGACAACAAACCGAGGCTTAAGTCAATAGAGTGAATGAATACGTAAGATATTGAAAGTTAGATCGACATAAAGGCTGGGAATAAGGAGAATGATGTTTATTTAGGAGGAAATGGAGGAAAATAGACTTTCAACAAGGTATGTTAGTGAAAGATCATGTAAAAAATAATAGATAGTAATAGGAGCTAGTATTCAGTTTACTCCGTTCGCCTCCTGCCCCCCCGTGAATTGTACCCTTTTAATTTAGTTGTGATTGAAGTACTTTTTCAATTCACAGCGTAATGTACCGATATAATTGCGAAGAATTAAGCACGGCTCGGTGGAATTGGAACATAATAACCTCTGAAATTATAGTAATTTTTCGCAAGAGAAATATTTGGACCTACGTTTCGAGGTCAATGCTTTCAAATCGGGTGAAGAAAGCATTAAGCATTTAAGATATGACCTGCCTCTACCGATATTCACAACGTATCGAACTAATTGCAAAGAAACAGGCAAGTCATATCTTAAATTAAATGCTTTATTTGACTGGCAATGAAGTAGTGATTACGAAATCAAGGTTTTGAAGTCAATTTGACTTCTATATTAAGGGAAGACCCCAGCCGTACTCTTAATAGGCAATTACAATTTGTATTTTTGTCACAACGGCGTACGCCGTTATGCAGCTAATCCAACTCTAAGTATTTATCTTAAGTTAACTAAAATTTGCTGTCTCAGGCGCAGCTTTATGGAATTTGCATAACATATTGAAATGAAATGAAATAATTTACTTTTTAATTCCACACATTATATTTTTAAAAAAATAAACTACTACTGGAGATTGGTACTACATTTTTTTTCATTGCTTGGAGCAGTTTCAATACGTCTTAAGTATTCCCGAATGAGTAATTAAATAAACTGTGAGATAATTTATTTGCAGTATGCTACAATTTAGGCCAACAGCAGTATTTGGAAAATTCGCCTTTTTAGCACTTTTAAAGCATATTCAAAATCTTATTTAATATCTAAAACTCAAATCATTATAGTTATTTGAGAGCGATTGGATTCGAATGTATGGGAGACGATTGAATTTAACTCAACCAAAAATAGAAAAATGCATTGGAGAGTTTGTATGTACTTTCCCCAAAAAATATTTTTTCAAGATATTTGCAATTGATTAAACGTACATCATTCTTGGGCTTCACCTAGACTACCGCGGTGGTTCGGGTACTGAGGTGGGAAAGGGAAGAGAAAACTAGGAAGTGGTAGGTACGCATGAAGAAGAGGAGAACACGATGTCTAGGTTGTTCAACGTCCCATACGTCCGCCGTGTACTGCTTTTGAAGATTTCTCCACCGACCACTGAACCGGTGACAGAAATACCGGTGGCCGGCAGAACATGACACCACTGGGAAGCTAAGTCGGATCCTCGGCGTGGGAGACCAATGCCCCCTGGGCATGACACCAACCTGATCCACCAACCCCTTGTGTTTATCGCTAACCCCGTGCGGAACTGGGACAACAGAGCACGCGCGCGAGCGCTACCCATATAGAGGCTCCCATCTCACAGCGAGAGCCCAGTCATGAATTTTCCCAACAGTTCGAAGCCGCGCGAACGGTCTGGAGTTACCACCAAGTGGTTTTCGCCCCTGCCTACACGACTAAGGTTCTTTTCGTCCTCGCCTATCACCCTTCAGGTCCATGGGGGATGATCTTCCCTCCGTATCTCTCGCGTGTCTCCTTCTCCGTGTGATGATAATTCCATCTCTCTAACCTCAATACCCCATGCCATCCCATAGCGAATGCAAAGCCGCGAATACAAAAAAATTACCTCCATAAATTTTATTACCAACGAGGAAATGATAACTCTTAATCCATACCGTCTTAATGATTCTCCGCGCTTTTCCTTTCACAGGCTGTGAAATGTATTGATATTATTGGATAGACACGCTACATAATGAGTCTAGCAAATTACAAAGCTAAACGTCACAATATTCAAGGAAATATTTTGAAATTTTATTAATTTCCCTAAGTCAATCAATTTCTGCGATTATTCAAATAATTTTATTTTTAATTTTCTGTACAAATATGTTACTTTGATACTGTTACCATTCACGCAAATTAAATCAAACGAAGCGTGTTACACGTTTTTATGGCTGGCCATTTTTTAATAGATTGGTAAAAATTATTACTATCACAGTAATCTACCATTTAAGGTAGGTTTTGGATGGATAAATCTATCAAATAAATATTTGTAACTCCTAACAAAGCACGTTCCAGCAACTCACTCAAGTCCTTCATCATCTCTGTGTAATTCCTTCCAACCTTCACCCCGTCCAGTATCCCTTTCCTGTCCTTTCGTCGTTTGCCTGACATTCTCCCCTCTATTACAGAATTCAACATCCCACTGCCAACCAATATAACCTTCATCCATTTTTCCAGCCTCCTTAGGATTTTTCCCAACAACCCCTCTCCTCTCTTAACATACCAATTACTTCCTCATTTGTTTTCTTCTTTGTCCATTTCACCTTTTCCATTCTTCTCCACACCCACATTTCAAAAGCCTCCAGTCTACGTCTATCCTCCTGCTTCAATGACCACGTTTCCGCGCCATACATAGCTACGCTCTATATCAAAGTTTTTTTTCTTAACATACTTACTCAACGTCCCTGTCATCAACTCCCTCCTCCTTGTGAAAGCATCTTTGCCTAGCGCAATTCTTCTCCTTATGTCCCTACTTCTTTGACCGTGTTGGGCCAAAACACTTCTGAGATACGTAAACTGTTTTACCTGCTCTAGTTTTTGCCCTCCTATTTTAATATTTAGCTTAGCCTCTTTCTTTCTAGAAAATCGAAAAACCTTAGTTCTATTAATATTGATTCTCATCTCGTATCTATGGCCCTGAAATTCCAATTCACCCTGCAATACTTGCAACATCTTGGCTGACTGACTAATTAGTGCTTAGTCATCAATATACCTAACTGATTTCTAGAACTGCCTTCTGACTTTCAATCAATATAAACTTCGGAATGATAGTTGAGGTGTTTCCAGTTGCCTTCCTCACTAGTGGGTTTAACGTGACACCATCACTCAATGACCGCCCCAATAGGGTCAGACGCCTCATTGAGGAACGGACGCTGCGTGGAATATCTTTCGTTTGGCTCCTAACCTTTGCCCTATCTGGCATTGGCGACCCTCCCAAGAGCAATTATCATTACTCCCGCCACCACAGCTCTAGTTGTCATCGAAACGCACAAGCACTTCCACCGCGTCAAGGTTGACGTCCATGGGAGGGCTGGCAATATTTAATATAATATTAATCTGAAGACTGGTTGGCTGTAGCCCTCTGTTCATACCAATCGAATGATATTCTTCCAACTCGAACACGTTTTCACCTTAAATCTCCACATACTTAGCCCACGTATTATTCAGGCATGTCCTATCCTTCTACACATCTTTTATTTCGTACAATTCTATTATATAATTTTTGAAGTGTGCCCATTTCATTTGCTTTTCCTTAACCAAAAATAGAGAACGTGGCAGTTGAATGGGTAAAGCTCTGGGCTACTGACTTGAAGTCCCGGCTTCGATTCCGAGTGATTCCTCTGATCACCAATTTCAAGCAAGCTTTGTGATTTTTCTAGGAAAGCATGCGCGGTACAGAGAAAGGCCTTCCGCATTTGATTTGTATATTTCACACGACGTATAGATCATAGCGAGCTCTGCATTTCCATCATCAAACTTCCAATTATCCAATCAATTTTAGGTTGGTTAATGTGGTGGTGGTTATTCTTAATACTCCATGAGTGCCCTTACTTCATTGACTTATTTGAGAAATAGTTCATTTCTCCTTTTTTCTGCTGAATTTTTCTCAATCACCGTCTTCCATCACCATGATTCGAAGGCTTCTGCTCTATTTTTCTTTTTAATTTTCACAGGTACCCTAAAGTGATTAAACTGACAAACAATCCAAACAGTGTTCAACTCAGCTGACAAAGATAAATCATGCTAGGCAAATAGAACGTGGAAAGAACTTAAATGGGGATCGGGATGGTACTGAGGCTAATGTACAGGATTCCCTCCTAGAGGGCCCTGGTCCAAACACTGGAGGCAACTAATATTTTTCAGCGTTATCCTAATCCCTATTTGAGGTGCTTTGTGGAGAGCACTTTTGAGCAAGTCCGTCGGATGGGACGTTAAACCGCCGACCCCTTGGCGCCTTTCGACGAGAGCAGGCTTATGCTGGCGCCGGTTTTCCCTCCACCCTTCCTTTCCCATCCATTCCTAATGGCGCCAATGACCTTAGCTGTCAGTTGCCTCCCATAAAAAAACAACTAAAGAGCTTATATGAGATATTATATTTTTCCACACAATATTAGCGTTTGCAACAAAAGAAAAATGTTGTCGAAGCCATCAAAAGTCAAGTCCCCGTGCTAGAAAGTTATATCAATACCTATATTGCTTTTTATATTTTATCCCCTGCTAAAGCCTCCGTCCTCCGGTTACAAGATAGATGGAGTTATAGACCAGCACCGCAGCCACCTAAGATTTCCAACTCCGCTCGAGTTTAAACTCCGCGTCCATTCCTCGACTTCACCCGGAGGAAGCGGGTGGAGATAAGGGGGATCACGTGCGTGACGCAACCCCAGAGTGAGTTCGTCGTCGATTTGGAAGCGCGGTGGTTAAAGATCGGAATACGAATGAGGCATCGACGGCGTCACCCGTTACCGGGTTCGTGGTACCTCGCTTAGTAAAGGACGCGTTAGCGCACGCCTTTAGCGCGATAGAGCGGGGACCGATCGTCCGTGCTCTTCGCCCGCCCACATTAAAGATCCTATGCGTACCTGCCCGTCTCCGTGGTGAACTTGAAGTTCAAATAAACCATTGCCATGGTTGGCATTCAAAATTAACAATGCCGTTCCTCCATATCATTCACCCCTTCCTTTTAATCTTTGTCTTCGTAACAAACACAGGCCGATAGTATATTTTTTGCCGAAAAAATTGGACACTAGGTCTGACTTCAGCACACCATTGAGTACCTGATTCTCCTGTTTCACGTTTATTTCACTTTTCTGTATAAACAGTAGACGTTCTACCTATAATTTAGAAGGAAGGCGAAGCTTCCGTACGCGTTTACAACACTTGTCCTGGCGTTGGAAGAATATAAGTACATCCAACACATGCTTTTTACAAATTCATTAGTTAACTTTTCTATCTAGATAATTTTTGTTGGGAGGTGAAGGTTCACTAATTTGGCAAAAGTTTGCAAAATAATTACAGAAAATTAATCAAATAATTGGATATAGTTTTCCCGATTTCACAGAAAATTTATTCCGATACGACCCGGGTTTCGACGTTCACCGTCATCTTCAGGTAACAACTCTTACAGAGATTCATCTATTGATACTAAACTCAGATAGAGGTGGGGATTTGAAGTGAATAGATCATACCAAATGAACCCCTCAGCACCTCGGATTTTCGGGTTACCGAAGATACACAAATCTGGATATCCGACCAGACCGGTGGTTTCAAACGTGAATGCCCCCAAACATCTACTAGCGAGAAAACTAAACAACGTTTTCAAACGGCACTGCAAATTTCTCCAAAATACGGAGTCAGTAATTCCATCGATTCAATCAACCGGCTAACAAAAGTGACCATCCCAAAAAGGTGCATCGTGGTGTCATTCGATGTGTGTAACCTTTTCCCCAGTGCCCCAACCAAGGAAGCGCTGAGCATTGCCGAAACTCTCCTTTTTCACAAGTTAGTAACAGCACTTATCACCATAGAACTGCATGAACTCTTGAAGACATGTATCTCACAAAATTCTTTTAGGTCCAAAGTTAAACATTTCGAACTACTCTCCTTTGTCCCCGCTCCTGGCGGATATAGATTTACATGAACTATTTTGAAAGGGATCTGTTCTCCTCGGTTAGTGGATTGACCAAAAATGTATTGTGATGGCATCAATATGTAGAAAATGTGTCTTGCGTGTGGGTAGGATCCAAAAAAGACAACTTTAAATGTTTCTATCTCATCTGAGTTCATTGAATCACAACTTGGTATTCACTTGCGAAACAGAAGATAACATTTCCTTTAACTCCCTTGATTTAAATATTTCAAAAATATACAACCACTTAGAGTTCTCTATCTTTTGAAAAAGTTCTTATACTGACCAAGTGATTCACATTAACTCGAGACATTGTTTTTCTTAAACGTTATCCGCTTTTCAATCCATGATTCACAAGTTAGTGAACATTCCAACCAGTCACAGACCAATTTCAACAAAAAATTAGCTACAGTAAAACTAATGGCCAGAAATAATGGATATAATAAGCAGCTTATTGATAAATTATACTTTAAAAAACTAAATCAACTAGCAGCCAAAGGCATTTATAAATCCCAACCGCGACAAGTCTTTACTGCCACATGGTGCTCCTCCATATCTGGATGGCATTACATGAAGAATTTGCAAAAAAACTACGGAAAGATAAGTATAAAATACTTTATTATAATAAATTGAAGCTAAGGAACCTACTTTCTCACGCAAAAGACAACATTCGAAAAAGTGAAGTAACTGGAGTGTATTAGTTAAGATGCAAGTGTGACGCAGGGTATGTTGGACAAATAGGCCGAATATAGTATTTCAAGAACGGGTGAAGGAGCACCAAGCCTGCGTAAAGACAAAAAGTTAACGCCACATTTTACAAAACATTTATCGGAAAATAACCACAGTAGTGACTTTGAATTTGAATATTTACATTTGGAAAAGAAAGGACTTAGGCTAGACACTTTAGGATAAAAAATTGAAAGTTTTAAGTGTTCGCTCGAAAGAGAATATTGTTAATGACCTTTTGTACACCTCTCAATCCCCCACTCTCCAAAACCTACCAATAATCGACACTTATGGTAATAATGGAAAAAACCGCTCTTCTTTTTCCACACTCCCCTTTGACCTCAGAGATACAGGGCTTTATCAGCGAGACCTGTATGTAAAAGATTTTGTAATTATGTCTATGAACAACTTGAAACCCACCCACTTTCCTCTGCCATTAGGAGGAGTGCTCCCCATAGCAGGCCTCCTCGCGCTTTCTACCCTTCCCTCCAACAATCACTGCTCACTTCCCTCCCCCGCCAACCCTCCCAGACCTTCCAACCTCCCCGCCTCTACCTGAGTGTAGTTTATATAGATGGATGTTTGTAATAGTTGTACCCTGATGATGACATTGAACGTCGAAACCTGGGTCGTATCGAATTAAATTTTCTGTGGAATCGAAGTTACTATTTTTCATTTCCAACATGAATCGATTCCATAAAGTTGCGCCTTAAGCCAACAATCATATTTATACGCCATAACTTAAATATTACCCTCGTCTCTCATTACGTGAGTACTTTCTAATTCCTTCTTTATGTCTCTTTCGGAATTGAATAAGCACCACACTAGATCTTCAGCCGATTTTGACTCTACAGAAATGAAATTTGAATCGCTGCCTTCTTTTTATCATATATCTATTTTTATGTATTTGCGTCAAATATATATATATATATATATATATATATATATATATATATATATATATATATATATATATATATATATACAACAAACATCTCAGACCGAAAAATAACCTCTCCATGAACGAACGTCATGCCCTAAAAACCCTACAGACCAATCCTAACATCGTTGTTACCTACGCCGATAAAGGCTCCTCTGTTGTAATTCTGAACACCAATGATTATATTTCCAAAGCCCTCGCTCACTTGAACGATACATCCACCTATACCACTCTAACCAAAAACCCAACACAAACTTTCCAAACCGAAATTCGGTCTTTTCTCCTCCACTCCGGACCAGAAGAAGGCCTCACCTCCCAAGACATATCCCTACTTTCACCCCCAAACCCCAGAACACCCCAGTTTTATCTCCTCCCAAAAATACACAAACCCAACGTCCCCTGTCGTCCTATAGTTTCCAGTTACAATTCTCCCACCGAAAGAATCTCCGCATTCCTTGACCACCACCTACAACCACTTGTACTCTCCTTGCCCTCCTTCACGAAAGACACGTACCACTTCCTCGACCGTCTAAATTCCGTCTCTATTCCCTCCACACCCAACCTACTTATGGCCACCATCGACGTTACCTCACTTTACACTTCTATTCCCCATGCAGAAGGTTTATCCTCCCTCCGGCATTATCTCTCTCTACGCCCCCTACCCCAGCGCCCCTCAACGGAATTTCTCCTCAATCTTACCACTTTCGTCCTAACTAAAAATGCATTCACTTTCCAAAATTGTTTTTACCTACAGACAAAAGGCACAGCGATGGGAACGAGGATGGCACCATCATACGCCAATCTCTTCATGGGCCATCTCGAAGAGACTTTCCTGTCACAGCAACCCCTTCAACCTCTTTTCTGGGTCCGCTACATAGGCGATATTTTTATTCTCTGGACACATGGCTCTGAATCTCTCAACAATTTCTTATCCGCCTTAAATTCATCTTTCACTGTTAAATTCACCTCTTCCATTTCAGACTCCACCATCACCTTTCTTGGCACAGACATCTCACTTCAAAACAACAAATTCACTACTTCAGTACACATCAAAGCCACTAACCATCAGCAATACCTACACCACACAAGCTGTCATCCTCAACACACGAAAGGCTCGATTCCTAACTCGCTCTCTATCCGCGGACACCGAATTTGTAACACCACAGCCACTCTCAACAAATACCTTGCCAATCTACACCTTGCACTCCTCAAACGCGGTTACCCAGAAAAGTTGCTACGAAATAAAATCCACCGTTCCACCCGACCACACACACCACACAATAACAAGCCCACATCTGACGCAGGACTCAACCTTTGCACCACCTATTACCCCGGATCACACAGACTGAAAACCCTCCTTAAAGAACTGTTTCCAATTTTACATGACAATGACGCGACCTCATCCTTACTACCCCAATGCCCATCTATCACATACAGATGACCCGCCAATCTCAAAAACCTTCTGAGATCCACCAACCCTTTGGCGCCCCCCCGTGACAAATTTCCCAATATTTCCCCAACTTGCAACCGCCCCCGATGTAAAACCTGTCCTCTTATTATGCCTACTCCCCTCTCCCTACATCCCCTCATAGCCCCCTCACCTCGTTCCCACGCTAATTGCCTCCCAAAAAATATTATTTATCTTTTATCATGCAAGCATTGCACTTCCTTTTACATAGGTGAATGCATTACCCCCTTATCCATCCGAATGAATAATCACCGGTACTCCTGCAATTCTGCCTCACTCTCTTCTCTTCCTATCCCTTCACACGCCAATTCCCACAACCTTTCATTCGACCAGTGTTTTGCTCGAAGCATCCTAGAATCCCTACCTGATTCAGCCACCAACATAGAGGTGAGAACTCGTGAATCCGCCTACATACTATCCTTCCGTTCCTTTAAAATTCCCACCCTAAACCGCCATATTTAATTTCCCTCCCAGCATTCCCTCCACACCTCCCCTCCACGCCCATAGCTCTTTCCCCTCTCCTCTGCAATAGCATATTTTCAGTCTCTCTTGAAGAAGGCCTCTGAGAGGGCCGAAAGCTCGAACAATTTACCGTGTGAGTGTTCTTTTAAATGTGTCTATTCTTTTCTATTTGTGTTATATTGTGTCAGCCCATTATTGTGCCGCTCGTGTGAGTTTTTCCGTACAATCGTGCTACATATATATATATATATATATTTGATATTATTTTATTGAATGTTGGCTGGACAACAATTTTTTTCAAAAAGAATATTATGATATGTAAAAACGGGATAATCTTTTTGGTTTATTTATTTATGGTGACAAGCAATAAGACACTATCAAATATGAAGACGATACAAAAAATATTAGACGCAATAAATAAAAGGAAATTAACATTATTGATTGGCAATATAATTTAATTTAATATAAACATTACAAATGGAGAATTAACTAAAAATAATATCATTAGGAAATTAAGCCTCCCGAAGGAGAACATTTTACACTGACTTTAAATACCTCAAGCTTTCCTGATCCCAGGTCTATTAAGAGCCACAGCTGAACAATAAATCGCTGAACTTGATATGACCTCAGTACCACAGGACTCATAAAAAATCCTTCGCAACTATGGAATTCATCATAGGTAGAAATAGGCACACATTGTGAGAGCCACAAATGTACGATTATTAACATTAAATGTTTCTATACGACCCAGAAAGCCAAAAAATTCGAAATTAGATAAAAAAACTATATTCTTTAATAAAATCCTTCCAAAAACAGAGGCGCGATATAACCGGTTCGGATTACTACGGAATAAATCACCGCTAGCTTTCAAAGCGGAGCCGCCTGAAGCACAGTTGCGCCTATCTCCATCACAATCGCGGAATGTTGGAACGAGGGACAAAATATATCTTCCACGATGAGGAACTCATTAGCGACGGAGTTCCAAGGTGAGACTAGGGCGTCGGTGCAAGGCGATGGGTTGAAGACTCGGCCGCTCCACTTTGGTAGGGCGCCACTCGCTCGAGAGAGTTAAGAGGGCATCCTCTCACGACGTCCAAAATCGAAGGATTCCCTTGCCTCATGGAACAAGAGGAATTGTATGGTAAAGGAAGGTGTCCTGCGAGGAGTACCTACTCAAACCAACCTTCTATTCTTGGTATCGTTCGGAAGCGGTTAAGAGAAAAGTGAGCACGCGAAGCAAGACGGTCTTTTGCTCGACTGAATGCCCGAAGAGTTTAATGGGAAGGAATGCATTCGCTGCAAAAAAAGAGTCTCTTTGCAGTGGAAAGATAATGTCGTAGACGCCATCGTCGCTTCTTGCATTGAATGAGAAAGAGAGGAAGTATGATAGGGGCACTGGGAGTGGTATGAGGAGGAAAGAATTTCCTGGGATGCCGTAACACTAGGGTTTTCTCTATTTGGGCCATTTAGATCACATGCCCGTCGTCCGTTCTACTGTGAATGAATGCAAGGTGAAGATGTGTAAAAGTAATGCATACTTAAATCAAGCAAATCAGGCGTTTCTTCGACTCCATTAAATGTTTAAGATATCTGTGTCCAATAATAACTTGGTAAAGGGCTACTTATGTAAAATATTTTTGAACCTGCTAATTTCCACATTAATTGACAAGAACTTTTACACCAATTGATTTCAGATCATATATAATTGTATCCAAGCTATTTTACCACTATGATAATAATTCTTTCAATATTCGGTATGATTCCTTTTTTTCGTCAAAATATGCAATTCCCACGCTGTGTAAGTATTGACTATATAATTAAGCAAGTACGTGTAGCTTCTTTGTTGAAAGATGCAACGGGTAAACATAGCTTTTTATAAATTTTGTTCCAAATCCCCGATGGGATCTTCTTTAGGCAAAATACGCTTAGTAAATTTTTGCTGGCTTGACTTTGTGGAATTCCTTCATTATGAGGGTAGAGAAAGAAAATTTGCACACCCATAAAAAGACAGTTCAACATGAATGACGTAGAAAAGTTCCCATACTTAAATATTCGATAGAAGTTTCCCATAAATTAGGTTTTGTTGCATCATTTTCGTACCGTATGAATTCGATGACAATAAGATAATAGTAATAAATAATATAGTATAAAATTTGGACCAATCCATAAATATTTTTAGTGTGTACCCACATGCCGATGCTAGAAAGATTAATTTTTTTATGTGGATTTTGAGTTTAAATTTTAGATCCTAAGATACAGATGAGTACTGATAAATTTCCTTGCAATATTTACATTTGTTATTTACAATCAATTTAAATGAAATGACACTCATATTAACCAGAAAGTAAAATTCCCCAGAGGTAAAGTTTAAATCATAGATCTTGGATGTAGATCGAAACTATTAACATAAAAGCTGTTCTAAGATTGGCTATGATATAATTTCGTATGCCTTAAACAAGAATTCTTAGATTAAAACTAGGCCAAGTGAAAAACTATTACCTTTCCAGGGTAATGAGGAGGATCAATCGCCTTATTCTTAGTGCGCACTACTTGTGAAAATGACAAACAAATCTAGGGTGCAATATAATCCTTATTGTTCGCTCCCTACTTATGCCAACTCGGGCTCCCAAGCTGGCCCAAATTCACACTACATTTCATAACCTGGTTCAATAACATTTCTCGAAAGAAATAAACTGCTCGTTTACCAGAATTAAGCTAGCTGCAAGAGAATTTACCACACTGAAACTCTTCACCAAAACTTTTTAAAAGACTTCACGGGATGAATTTAATCCTATCATTTCGTCCAAAAAAGAGTATTAAAAAAATAAGGAATTTAAGTCTTTTGTAGGTCCTTTTTATAATCACCATGCATCTGAGCAACGCACGAGGTGGTTGAATCCTGTGAAATCTCTTAAAATACTTTCTGCCGTGCATGAAGCCGAGATTCGCTGGAGCTATTTCATTTCCGTCGAACAGGTTTCCATATTTTTTCCCGCCAACATTTCCAACAATTTTTGCCGTCAAAAAGTTTCCTTACAAGAACAAAGTTGACTCCTAATGGATTATTTTATTGTTACTTGAATATGCTCGTTGAAATCAACTGCTTGGAATATCACATTTAAGCCCTTGTCCCTGGGAACACACAGGTTTGATTAACGAATCTCTTATCTCGAGGAAAGCATTTCGGTATACGCTAGTAGCTGGCAGCCGTCACACAATGTGTCGACGATTGTGTATAATTAAATTTAAATATCTTATTTATTTTTCAGATGGGTACCCAAGGATTTATAATAATAGATTGACATTATTATTAAAAACACGATCTGTAAATAATGACATTAAACAAACTCCATGTTTGCCAAAAAGGGCTTTCAAAATTTACGGTAAAATCAATATTTCAATATTTGTTTAAGAGATAATGCAGTCATTCTCATAATTTGTTTACGCTTGGTTTTGATTATTATTTGTCCAGCCAAACGATGAACTTTGACGAAGCTCTGGAAAGGTCAGAAATTATGAAATTTTAGATTGGTTTCACATGGAAACCACCATCATTTCGTAGTAATATTAATTTATTTGCTCATAAATCAATGAGTCACCCTTTTCATTGGGTAATATGTATGTATATTTCGTTTTAAGTTTTTAAAGAATCATCAAATTTCCAATGGATCCTCATGGGATTAAATCTCTACCAAATGTAAGTGTTATATCAGGTAGCGAGGATGCTTGCTCATTCCCACCTTCTGTTAGTGGCAAAACTCCTGTCGATATTGGAACTTCCTACTTCTTCTCTCTATTAAAATCTCAATAAGGCAGAGGAACCTTGAGCTGTGGATCAAGCTCAAATATAAGCCTGGTGTGTATTAAGTACCAGACATAATGATGACAATTATTAAGGTATATACCCATGGTAGAACATCTTTGGCATAGTGAATCCTGACTAATTCTTGGGAAACACGTGGACCGGTGAATTTTAGATGATTCCCTATTCCTGAAATTATATTGAAAGCTTTTATATAAATAGGAATTTAAATTGCGAAAACAGGAACTTTTATCTGTCAGAAAGTCCTTTTTTATGTATGGCGCTAATGTCTGGTCAACAGTCCTAAGCTGTGACGAACAATCTTCAATTTTGGATGACGAGCCTCATCTTTGGTTTAATGACGTACAGTTTGGTTGACTGAATTGGTATCTTAACACTATTTTTTACCTCCCCACTTCTTGCTGGTCTTTCCGCTACATGACCTACACTTCACATTCTCTTGCCTTTGGTATGACTTATGTTCGCCCACGATCCAAAGCGGAGAGAGTTTATGGGAGTATTCACTGCTGATAATAGCAGGCATTGTAAAAAAACTTGATTGCCGATCATGTTCAATTATACCACGGATTTTAGCGTAACGCAGTCCCTCATAAACGATTTGTTCTTTAAAAATAATCACCTCTTTGCACTATTTGACGATTTGAAATGAAATTCAATTTGATTTCCTCCAATATTCCATCAGCATTACCGGTGTCAAATTGAAGCTTTTTAGAATATTAATAATGAATCATGCTATGAGCCATTGATCAACCGTGATTAAGACGGGATATTTTTTTGCATTAAATGACTTTATTTTTTATTACGAGAACCCATTCATGAGGTCCCAAGGAGTGCGTCTATATGGCTCAGAGCAACGTGAGTTTTTTTTCACACCGTATTACTATTTAAATTGTAGTTTGAAAGTACATATATAATTAAGGCCATCAATTGCTATACTTTTCCATTTCATACCAATTCAGTTAATTTTTGTCAAAAGTTCACTTCAGAAAATTGCACGCACTTTCGTCGCTAAAGGGAAGCATGCGTCGAATGATATGGTGGGGGTGCATATAAAAAGAAGGGTATAAATTCACTCAACTATATTTAGTCAGAAATCATATTTTGCGGACGATGGTTATTGTCTGAGCGTCGTTAAAAATTATTGAGTAATGCTTGCATATTTTAAATAATTATTGAATAATAAATAAATACTCAACACCAATGGAAAACCCCATAGTCTTTTAACACAGGTGTGGTTCCTCTTTCTGTACTTGTCCAGATGATTAAGGAATAATTTTAGACCTCGATTAGGCAAATGTTCGCAGTAGGCAGCACGTGAAATAAGACCGTCGGATTCTCTCTGTCCCCTTGTGAAACAACTACGTGGAAGCTGACAAAGTAAAATTTTACTAATTAATACGTTAAGTAATATTCGCGTTGCCATTCGGGTTATATTCACTATTTGCGAATGGACTAGTTGTAACGAAGTAGGGCATGCACCGTGAACGAGCGAGGGGTAGGTTCATAAAATGCAAAAATGACTATAATGCCTGGGACACGAAGAAATATGAAAAGGCTGTCAGTGTGTACGCTCTAGTCATTAGATTTTGTGCCCCGCTCCTCGAGTTATTGAACTAATGGAGCGAGTGGTACAGTTGGCGTCGTGTGCCACACATCAGCACGCACTTCAATTTTGAGATTGGGGGACTTACGGCTTGCCCCCACAAAGCACGACGAAATCTCACTAATTACTTCTGTCCTGGGAGTTAATAACGGCGCATTTGATGTGCGATCGCGAGGACTAAGCCTCCTGTCTCGAAAATGTGACAGCTCTTGCATATTTAAGCAAGCAAAGACACGAGCGGGCAGGAAATTTGATGGAGCTAGCGATACGGCGATGTGGCCGTACCCACCTAGCAACTAAAACTAATAAGAGATGATGGCAACAGGAGAAGCAGTCAAATATGACACTTCCATTTAACGTATCGTATTTCTAGAGAGATATAAATAGGAAAAGAAGCAAAAGAAATGATTGAGGTATGCAGACGATTCAACTATATTGAGAGATTAGTGGTGTTTTTCGTTAGCACGTTGAAAAATCTGCATATCATCCATACCACGACATCATTTTGATCTTTTCGACAACAAAGAGGTATGAAACTGCTCCACAGAAGCATCACACGTACAGAGCAACCACTAGAGTTCATGAAAATGTATATATATATATATATATATATATATATATATATATATATATATATATAAATATATATATATATATGTATATATATATATATATATATATATATATATATATATATATATATATATATATATATATATAAAACGATGGCATTTGAAAGTCATGTTGTCAAATCAACTACTTAAAAAAGGAATTTGAGCTACACGTTGAAAAATGTCTCGATGCGGACAAACGCTTCGTATGTGCTGTGAAATGTGAAAGGGAAAAATTCATCGGTACATATACGATTGATACGTGGAAAGGAATACTAAACTACATCGTTCTGTCCTTATATTAGTCACAAAAAGGCGATATGGAGGCCATTTCAGGAAAAAAAACGGTAGATCAAAATCTCTTGGTGACTCATTTGACACCAAGAGAATCAGAACTCACGCAAATATAGGAAAATTAGTGGAACCGGAGTTAATAAGCAGAATGGGCCACCCCGATGACGTGTCGTGACGTTTACCTCACCTTTGCATAAAGTAGTTACTATAATGGCAGCATGAGTAATCCATTCAGAATTTGCGAAGCAGGGACAATGATTATATATACGTATACTAACTGATAGCTGTTTTATAATGCAATATATATTTATGAAGGATATAATCAATGAAAAAGTTAGTCAAATTGAGAGTAAGGCAAAAGTAGATTTCTATGTGGAAAAACCTAAGTTAGTTATTTTCAATTTCAAAAGTAGATTTCTTATATTGGATCGACAAAGAGAGGAAGTTGGGCCGGGAAATTGGATGAAGACGAAACTTATGTAATATATTGTAAGATTGATAGCCTGTTAACGAGCAATTACCGTTCGATTACGATGAAAGATTCAGTAAAACC
Organism: Hetaerina americana; assembly: GCF_022747635.1. Lineage (NCBI taxonomy): Eukaryota > Metazoa > Arthropoda > Insecta > Odonata > Calopterygidae > Hetaerina > Hetaerina americana. The sequence continues at coordinate 36,736,314 of NW_027287538.1, read as the reverse complement.
CTCGGCAGAAATATTTGAGGAAAATATTATTATTATTAAAACTTACACGGGCAGATAGACAATGTCAGGAGGCACACAAGTCCCAAGGGGGAGGTGAGTATTGTATCCAAGGAATGTTCCATTGCCAATTTATTTAATGAGTAACAACTACATATTCAATAGGCTGTCCTGGGTTTCTTGTTATGGTAAATACTTAAATTTCTGTATGAATGCATTCTTTTTACCAATTGCCGTTAGGTTTCACAATTTCTGTTTTAAATGTTTCGATTTTTAATAATATAGTTTCTTCATTGAATACTAGGACGTTTTTCATTGTAAAACACCCACATTAGCACCCGTATATATTCCTTAATAATATGATTATTAATATGCATATTTAATTATCTCTTATGGGATTAACTTGATTTTTCTCTCATGTTTACACCGTGGGCAAGTAATTTCTGTGGGTGTAATGCTTCGTTGCTATTAGTTTTTTTTATCTAATAGACCTTGCTTCGTTGTGACTCGTTATAAGTTGCTGCTTTTAGTGTGCTAATAAATAATTTATGATTTTTGATACAGAGCGAACTCATTCTTAAAAAAATCAGTCTCTTCACGCTCCATAACAGAGGCTCTATTCATGGATTAGATCGGGCATCAACTTTTCTTAAGCGTTCAGAGCGGGACGACCGCAACCTCAAAGCGATTCTCACGGAAGGAATTATTGGTAGTTAAAATAGATTCGTATACGTGATATCACACCTGAAATATGCCTGATATCTTTCCTCACTTCTAAAGTATCCCTGGTGTTGGTATCTCTCAGTGAGTGATGGGATGGGAACCAGGCGTGGAGAGTTGGATACGGCCGCAGTGGGACACCGCAAAGTGAGTAACTGAGCTCTGAGGGCAGCGAACGGATTCTTATACGTCCGCCTTCGTCATCCTTAGTCTCCTCTATCTTGAGGACACGTGAACGCTACGGGTTTGTAGTGTGACCCCATGTCGCACCGCTAGTACTTGAAGCAAGTTCAAAGTAATTGAACAGGGAAATGTATAGTTTTCGGCGCGGTTTAGGCTCTGCAGAATAAAATTTAATGTGCAAAATTATACCCACTATTTTACAATAAGTTGAAATTTTGAGTACTTTAAAAAATGAATTAATGTTCGCTTTCTCATAAAGATTTTTAAATTTGAAATTTCTTCAACCATTCAACCGAGTATGCTAGTTTAAAATCACTCACTCATACAAGATTTTCGGTAGTTCTCTATGCAATTAAATCATCATGAAAACAAGCCGTTAAGTCCAATTGATTAATATGTCAGGAAAAATTTTAAACACAAAATGAACGGCTCTTTAAGTTTTCCCGAAATTATTGAATATGGCGAATTTCGAGGCCTTCCTCCCCTACTGCATTGAAGAAACAGAGAAAGGTTTACACTGGGCTTTATACCTGTACATAAAATTTCACTATACTCGATATCAGTCTACGTCAATCCTAAACCAACCACTAAATGCAGACTGCCGAAATAATATTAATAATGACTAGTAGAGTTAAACTAGTTCTTTTTACCTAACAAACAAGTATGATTATGACAAAGAAAATGCTAAGGAAATATCATAAAGGACACCTAAACTCAAAGACGCTCTAATAAGCTGACGAACCCAAAAGTTCAAGATTCTGCTCGGTTTCCGCTTTAGCCGAGGTGTAACATGTTCCTGTGGCAGGAGTGTCAAGCGTAATGCAAAGACTAAAGGGTTTTAATAAGGCGTTTCCCAGCACTAGAAGTACCTTTATGTATCCCAAATGAATGCCGTGTTGGGGAGCCACTGTTCAGGAAGCCATGAGCTTCCTGAACAGTAGCTCCCTTTGCCCTCAAAATAATTAATCTAAATTTACTTATTGCCTTTTATTTTAGCGTAACCGCTTAACTCATCATTATAGCCATATAAAAGCAAAGGATATTCGGATCTGTTTCCTTTCAGGAAATCTATTTTAGATACCTTGTTTCCCTCTACTTAAAATTGTAAAATATTAGCACAACTTTATAAGTTTGTTTAAAAATATATCATGCATTTCAAACTAAAACAACGCTATAAAATTGTAAAAATAAATTAATAAATATGCAGCAATAACTGAATTAATGTGCATACAATTTCGATAAAAACATTCAATGTCTCTACAACCATTTTTGACCTTTGAAGACAAACTGTGGTAAACATTCATTTAATTTTAATGTGGTAAGTTGTTTCAGAAAAAAAGTTCCAACGCCCATAATAATAATTATTAAGTACTTCTTTTTTTACCAACAAAAATCAACAGGAAAATCAATGAGGGTTGAAATTAACCGACTAATTGAGCCACTGGAGCATCTTAGAATGTTTTCATGGAAAAAGAATTTAGTGTTTAACTTACCTCACATCTGATTGCTATTTCTACCAAACATGAATGCAATAAAATAGTTTTTAAATTTTAAGACAAAATAAAAATGAAGCCATTGATTAAATATCTCTAGACTGAAAATAAAATATTATTTTTTATCTATTCGTAAAATTTATTACTTAATGGAAGGAATAATATGGAGAATCATTGAGATCAAAGCAATAAATGTTACCGATAAATTTAGATATATTTATGGAATACTTGATTTTTTCCGAATATCTCATTTTATTTATTTATCGACTTAATTGGGCGATATTGAAACTCCGCCGCAGTCTACTCCACCACAGCCCCTTCCTCCACCTAACCCTTAGGCATTGAAGACAATTACATAAACCCAAGCCCTAGGTGAAGGAACAACCTAGGAGCGGGAATCGAACCCACGACCTCCGGGTTAACAGGCAAGAGCGTTATCCCGCCACCACCATTTAAAACCTCCTGGAAAATCCCATAATAAAGATACTATCGAGCCTAACAGTGCATATTCAATTTAATTAATATTTATTACTAATTTTCCTCAAAGTGAGGGTTTGTAATGCACACGCCATTTTTATGGTGTATATTTAAAAAAATAATATTGGCAGAAGATTATGAGTGAGCATGTCTACTACTTGAAGAATTATTAAAAAGAGATATAATGAATTTTCTTCAATGAGTAATTACTTTAAATAATGACAAGAATGTTTGACGACAATTAATTTCAAGGTCATTCTTAACAACAGTTCAATATACGAACATTATTTACTAATGTGCATTTCTCACTTTTTGATATGAATGTCATAGTTTTTTGATTCATCACATTCCTAGAAATATTCCTTCTTCATTTATTCTAAGATCATTGAGTCAGAAACTTACGGATCTTAAAATGACAGTCTACCTTGTGGGTACAACTATTGACCTAGATTTCTAAACAAAGAACTTCCATGCTTTATTTATTGTGTAAAGGTTCTTTTTTATTATTCGCATTTATCACTTAACCAAAGTCAGCTTAAAACCTAGTATTTTCTGTACCCTGCCCATACTACCGAAAGCGCTCACCTCCAGCTTCAGGATCTTGCCGCCTAACAATACCTGTCGGTTATTTTTCTGCTCCTCCGAACTCCTACCTCCAATTTTCTCAATTCTTAATCCTATCTAAATCATTTTTTGTTTGTATTCTTCCCTGACCAACGTATTTTTTCGAGCTTTCGCTCACTACCCAGAAGGCAGAGGACGCCAATTTATGAATGTACTCTTACCTCAAGACTTATTTTCTAAATCAAACTTGGATAAGCTCCCTATTAAAATCTTGTTACTAAAGATTTGAATATGGAGCCCGGTTCAAAAATGGAGTCCACTTGAAAATGATGCAAGACCACTGAAACACTTCGCTGAACAAATAGCTTTTGTGTACAGTGCAGTCTCTGGTATTTCAGAGGGTTAGTTCTATACCAATTTTTTAAAAGTAATGCACCCAACTGTCTTAACGGGCTAAAATATTTGTGGTGAACATGAACGAAATTTTTCCGAGATCCTCAGTTATTTGAGCTCTTTGCTAATTTTACCAAAAATGACAACCACTTGCGATAGCAGGAGTAATAAAAAAGCTTGGAATCGCCTTTTTAACCATCTTTTTAATAACTCCTATTAGACATTGTTATTATATTAAAAATATAAATCTAATCACTTTAATATTCCTCACGTCGTCTTCGATACCTATTAAGTATCCATTAATTATGAAGTGTTAGCAGTTAAATTCGCCCTGCAATCAGTAATGAGAATGTTGAAGAAAGATAAGAATGTTATGAACAGAGGACGAAAATAAGCGTTCCATGAATTTGATTGTACCCTAAAAAAATTATATGAGCCGGGCTTTGAGCTTTATTCCCTCACTAATCTATTCTCGTATATAAATAATAGACCTTTTTCATATTTAAGGAGGACCTATTCTTGGACAAATACCCAGAAGGATATTTTCTCATCAATTTCTCCTGTATTTTTTTAGCAAGTCCTTGCGGTTACTTTAATAAATAATGTACAACGTTAACACTTTGCTTTATTTCAATTATTCACTTCCTGAATTTAATTATTTTAACTTTTTCCTAATTCCCGTAAGCATAGATAGCTTAAGCTAAATTTTAATGTAAACATTGTGCTTAAACAGCCATGGAAATGGAAAATATTTTCAAAATATAATGAAATTATTTAGGATTCTAAGTTAGATTTCCCAGAAAAAAACCTTTTCTACCTATATTTCCCATACATTTTACTTTGGTGAAAATCGAATTAGATTGTAAAATTCACAGATTGAATGGATAATCTAAGGAAAGAAAAACTTAACAACAAAGACTTACCAACAGAGCATAATTTTTCAGTAAAAAGGAATCTTTCAGTTTGAGTAGGGATATTGTGCGTCATGGAGAGGCTGGGAGTAAAATATCCCACCCTATGGTGGGATATTTTAAAACTCAATTAAACCCTTAAAACTCAAAACGAGCAAAAAGTAATTATGTTGATCAAATTGAAGGATCTCAGGCTTTCCCGGCGAATAGTATTCAGGAATTTTTCTCGGGTTTCCAACCGGGTCAGGTTTCGGAGTACCGACGTTTCGATGGCTGACTCTGCCATCGTCTTCAGGGTTGAAGTGATCAAATTATCTGTAAGTAAAGAAATAAGAGTGGGAAGGATGTGCGGAAGAAATCGGTTATATATGATTACGCCAGTTTGTAGTTTGAGATTCACCAAAAGGGATATAATTAAGGCTAACTATGTTCTAGTCTGGATATATTATTATTATTCCTAATAAAAAACGCACATATGCGGATAGACAATACCAGGTGGCGCACAAGTCACCAGTATTGCAATAAAATTTAACTTGGAAAAATAACATGGCATCTAAAATCCATTCAATATCACTAAAGATAATGAATGAAATCAGCCAGAAGAAAAGGACACACTTAATGGAAACTTCAAACACCAATATCTCACACAAAACAAAGAAAATCTCCATCTCATTAATATCAGTTTCAAATTCAACAAGAAAAAAATCAATACTAAGCTATTATACACAATCTTACACAACACATCCATCAAATTATTAAATTCTTTATATAATTTCTTAAAAGTATATATCCTGTTAGGAAAGGTCTCGAATAGTTTTGCAGGCAAACTGTTCCAATGAGCAAGTGTTTTACCAAGAAATTAGGATAATAAGATAATGAAATTCCGAGCATCAAATTTTAATTTTACTAACTAAAGTTATTATCACTGTAAAAATATCTTTATTCTGGCTTTGTTGTATGTTTCATGCTTAAAAAGCCGGGAAAGTTATCTTTAGACCGTGCAGAGTGTGGAACCGAGCTCATACGTAGACCGTATAGTGGGATTGCTTCGTGCATTTGTGATATTATTGTGTGGTCACTTTCTGGATCAACCCACACAGGAAACACTCTCACGGTTAAAATTTACGCAAGCATGATGCACGCCCCTGTGAATTATTTGACATCTATTCTCTTATTGTAGGTTTATATTTGCCTTTACGGGAAATGTTCGTGCATCTCTAGGGACAGCCACAAGCATCAAGCTCACTCCTATTTGAGGTGCTTTTCCTATGTTTACAGGAGGGGCTCGTATAATAGACCACCAAATGACACAAGGACACAAAGTGGTGTTCGGGTAAATTAATCCAGCGACGGGACCGGCTTCCCAGATTTGCACTAACTGTCACACTGCTTTCTCCGAAATATTTTCAGGAGTGGCCGAAGATACTCCAAATGCCAAAGCACTAGCTTCGAGAAAGAACTTTCATACAACTTGGAAGCTGACAATTACACTAATATTAATTATGCAATTTCCGAGGGCAACACCCCAATGCCAGAGGTCTGCCGAGGGAAAATTTCATGAAAAATGTACACGTTACCAGTAATGCGACCGAGGTCAAACGACCAAGTGCTTTTGACTTCAAACCGTGGAGGTGAAAAATGGAAAAAGCATGGGGAAGAACTGAATAAAAGGCGGATATTAGACACTGATGTTGACTCACGTATTTTAGTCCCTAGTTCAGCCAGGCCTCTGGAGGACGTTAATGATAGCCTTTCACGACAAAGCTTTACGCCCTTAGGCGTTTTTCTCCTTAAACATATAATACAAGTAGTAAAAATTAAATTCCCCATTTCAGATCAGACCAAACTTAAATTCCATTAAAGTATAAGTAAATATAACGATGATACAGTCAAAAGAGTTGTGAGAATCTGAATAAATAAATAGGAAGTGTAAAATAAAAAATGGGACTGTAAAAGTTTAACATTTAAGGTGGGCCTATTATTCCCATGCGACACTGGAATCGTCTTACAAGAGGCTATGGAAAAATAGCGAGAGTGATAATTATTTTTTTATTTGGTCATAAAATGCGAGCTGTGGACGAGAGAAAAAAGAAAGGATACCGGAAGCATATCAAAATATTTAGTACCCTAGAACCAATTACTTTATGTAATTATTTTGATAAGGTTATTAGAGAGTTATCAATGTATTCAAAAGAAAAACTCATCTCTAGGTGATACGTGTGACGATAAATGTTAAAGGATTATGGCGATGCATTCTTTTGAAAAATAATCACAAAAGGCGTAAGCGTTTTTTATGTCTCTGGCGTATTTTCAAAGAATTTGCATAACATTTTGAAATGAAATTATTGACTTTGCAATTCCGCACGAATTACAAAGATAATAATTTCATTTCAATTTGGCGTAAGTATATAACTTATTGATACAAATGTCCTATTTTTACTCTACTTCACCCATCCTAACATAAAGCTCCCATCCTCCATATTGATTTTTCTCGACGTTTAGCCACAATTGCCAATTATCGTATAGTATTTATAACTCTGTTCTGAATTTATAGCACTGTGTGTTCTAGATATGAACTGGATAAAAAATTCTCGGGCAGAGTTAGACTGGTGGGTAGAGCGTTCAGTACCTGACTGGAGATCCATGGCGCCATTCCTGGCAAACCTGAACCATCCCAGAATCACATTAGGTGTATTATTCGGGCACCAGATGTTCTTGGAAAGCCTCAGGTGGCACAGGGAAATAACCGGATCTCATGAGTGAATTTCACACTCCACGCCGTAGCCCTTAATACGATATAAGCTCCAACCTCTCCTATGACACAACCCTTCGGATTGATCACTGCAGTATTGGTATCAACATCTATCACTTAGAATTATTTAAATAATTTAAGCGGAGCGTAATTTACATCGAATGCTATCGATAACATTCTTTTATAACGTTGAGCTTCGAGATAATACAGTAATACAGAAAACGGTTGGGCTTGACGTGTAAAAGTTACTTTTACACGATTTCGATTTAGGCGTGGTTTATGCCACTACGGAGTTTCAAACGAAGTAAGGTATGATGAAATTTTTATTAATACAACAGACCGTGGAAATGTGGGCCGAGGATTTTTTTAATCGAAAAGAAAATAAAAATTCATCGTGAAACATGGAAATATACGCAGGATATCACATTTAGATAGACGGACCCACGTTTTGGTCTACAAAAGATAATCAAATTAGTTTTAGAAAGATATATACAGAGCTGAGAGACAAAATAAAGAAAGATACGACAGACACCGTCATGGGCATGATAAAGTATTCCTTCTTCGGTCCCACGATATGCAACCATGACAAAGGCGAGCCCATATACGAGAATATATTTCCTTAAATACAAAAATTAAATGAATAAGCCGATTATTGCATGATTTGTTCTTGGATTTATGATTTTATCCGAGTGTTTTTGAATATAGGATAATAAAAATTCAAATAAATGTAGCTATGAACCAATCTGCGCATAAAATGACTAGAAACCTACCACTCCCTCGCTTACGGGGGATAGTGTACATGTAGTTGTAAATGCAATGACTGTAAACACTACGACATACCGGGCTTCTTAATAATGCTTTCCATATCCGCATAGCGTTAAAAAAAACAATCCCACTTCCTCTACTTATGCCCAAAAATTTACAAATATAAAATTATTTAGTATCATACAGTTTATATCAAGAAATTTCCACAGATATGAATAATAAATCAAACGAAGGAACGGTATGGCGTTAGCCAATACAATTATAGATAGACGCATAAAAAAGGACGTGCACATACGTATTCCAAAATATTCGGTGGCTAACCTACCTTCGGCGGGCAAAAGAGTACCACAGGACGTGGTTATGCCACAGAAAATTTCGGAATACATGTGATTGTACTTTTCAATGCCTATTTATATTTTGTTGGCTAACGTCATTTCGTTCCTACTTTTGAGTTATACATAGATATATGAATATGAATAATATGCATATTAAAAAAATAAATAAATAAATATATATATATATAATAGATATATAATATTAATATATATATATATATATATATATATATATATATATATATATATATATATATATATATACATTAATATTAATAGATTCCTTCATGTGATTTAAACTTACTTGTAAATATACGTATATGTACAAGGATATAAATAAATATATATATATTTATTATTAATATATACACACACATACATGTGTGTCTGTCTCTTTCTGCAAGGCTTTACGCTCGATCGCTCCCCGGACGCGACATTCTCTGCACTTCATTTGACATCGATAAGAAAGAAAAAAGTCACGGAGATGCCGTAAAAAAAACATGGGAGTGAGTGGAGGTGTTTCGGGGGGAGCGCAGGATGGGAAAGGGCGAGTTGGGAAGAAGGAGGAGGGATTGCTGGGATAGTGGAGGGGGTGTTTCGGGAGCGAAAATAAGAAAGTGAGAGGAGACGGAGGGGGGGTGGATGGTCTAGCGAGCAGAGGCGGGTCCCCTCTATTCGTGTGAATCGAAGCAATCTTGTTTTTGGACGTCCAAAGGGATGAAGGACAGAGGAAACGCGTTATTTCTTTATTTTTTTATTTCCTTATCATCTCGGAGACCTTCGCATCAAAAAAACCTTCCTTCCCCGGAAGATAATCGTAGCAAGGACGTCTCGCTTCCTAAAAAGCGAGAAAGTTGTCGTCTCCTTCCATCCCCTGGGATGTGTCGTAGGAAGAGAGATGGAGAAAAAAAGATTTCGCATGCGTGTCGGAGTGAAGAGCGAATGACTGGATGGATTACAGTTTGCCGTTCTACCGTCTCTTATTTCTCAGTGAGATTCAACCTGGCAGGCATTAATTGAGAATGGGGAGGAACGAGTCTCTCACTGAGGAGTTACTTTTTTTCTCGTCACACCGCTCGGAGAATTATTAACAGTGGCAGGGAGAAATTGTTATTTTTGGTCCCAAGGTTTTATATTTATCAAATCTCTTGCTTACGTAAAAATTATTCCAAATTTTACGTAACTCAAACCCAGCAAATATGTAGTGAGTTCATTATTGTTATACTTCGCAAAAAATCACACAGTTTTTTAAAAAACAATTTGAATGCTCAGCTACGCGTAATTTAATTTTATCTCAACTATTGAAAATATTTGGAGCGGGGAATAATATCAAATCGTCAAAAAAAAGAAGCAACGATTCGCTGAAGTGATATATCAATTTTATATTAATTTTTATGAAATTTCTTAAGGTAAAAGATGAAATAATTAATTATAATAAATATTGAATTTAAAAAAATTCCATTCGAAGGGTAACGGCTACTCAATTGTCATTTTTGGATTCCCCCAAGTTAATGTGACACGTGACACTAAACATTTCTGAGTACATACAAGTATTTTAACTTATACTTGTATTTGTTTACACTTTGGCTGACAAAATCATTATTCTTCAATGCTGTCTTTTGAATTACATATGATGCTATTGTTCGTTTTTCTTCAATCATGTAAGATTTTCCTGACCCTTTGCAAAATTTTCCGGCATAATATGACGATTACTAAATTTACCATTGAATGTATATAAATGCGTATGGGGTGCATTGAATATACCATATGGTGAGTTGCTTATGAAATGATATGTAAATTTAGAAATACAAAGTTAACGAAAAATGTGAAATCAAAGAGGCATGTACACAAACACCTTAGGGAGTTGAAACTCAAAATGAAGATAATACCTATCACAATGCGAGAGATGTGTAATCTTCATTACTAATGAAGTACCACGATGTTAGGTAACACAAGCGTGTCTGCATCCTTACGACTCACTGCGATAACAAACAGAAACACATCCTTACGACTCACTACGATAACAAACAGAAACACATCTTTTGAGATATACCCAAAGTCATGAAAGCGTGAAAAATAATTAAAACCTTATTCCTCTTGGGTGGTAATCATCATGGCTTTGAAAGGCGTGACATAATTATTTTTGGTGACAATGGAAATTTATGAAAAAAGGCAAATAGACTCTCCTTACGGTACAATTACTGGCATAAACACAGAAAAAAAAGCTGTCTTGATATATGTATTTGGAAAAGAATATGCTGTCCACTTCATCAATTTTTATGGAGCAGAGATATACACGTAAAGAGACATACTGATCTGGGTGCACACACTAGTATAAGTAGTTTTTTTGCCCTAATCACATTAGCTTTCAAAAGTTTGAGAATAGACCCATCAAATAATCATTTGGTACAAACAGCCATAGAAGATCTTCTGGTATTCACCCTCGTAATGATATTGTAAATTTATATTAAAATATTATTCACCATATTTTCACCTTGGATTTAACTATCTATGATTTAATAGTTCAAACAATTCAACTGGATGATGCATACAAACCAGGGTTCCAGGATTTTGACAAAAAGTGTTTACACAATAAAAGTTTACCTTTTATGCAATTAAGAGCACTATAATTTATTTCGGAACATACGAAGGTCATCGCTACTTTCTTGATCACTTACGTTTTATGCTTAAAATTGCACACTTAATCACCGTTGAGGCAAATTTTATTTCCTCAATTCGACGCATTGTGAAAGGGCGAGAGTGCAGCTTTATTTTCGCGGGCAGCATTAGAATAGGCAGGCAAACCTGAGAGAAGGTGAACGGATGAAATGAGTCGGCAACCATTTTATTGGGACAGGTAAATGGTTGGGTTGAGACTTCTGATCTACTGAGAAGGAGAATTCTTCTTGCGAACCTGCCTCATACTGCTGTCACGCAGCGTGGTCGGCCGGATGGTCAGGTAACGATGATTCGAACTGAGGAAAAATTCTGAGGCAAGATATGGTGGGAGTGACGAATTAATGAGCATGGACGGAAGCAGGTAGGACAAGCAGTGAAAGGTTGGGAGAGGAAGAGCGAAGTCAACTCCTGGCGATTCATTTCCCCTCCGTGTCTTCCATTTGCATGTGTCTCCGTCAATTACGTGCGCGCAAGTGAAATGGGATGGATGACCTCCTGCCGGAGAGGATGGATATTTGTGAGAAAGCGAGTGGCACGACAACTTGGGGAAGGTGGAAACATAAGACTGAGAGCTTGCGAAGGAGACTGCGGTCTGGAAAACCTGAAACTCGTGAGACGAATGAATTAGGGTGGGGAATTGATGGGGGAGGCTGCCGTCCAGCGGTGTGGTTGGTTTACGGGGAAGTAGGTACAGCAGGGGAAAAGTCTGGACGGTACAAAAACTCAACAGCATGCGGGGAGAAAATAGGAACGTACAAACAGATAGCAGTGACATAAGGAAAGAATAAATAAAGACACTATACGTACTTCACGACCACAATCACATTGTTACCAGAGCTATTACCAGAACTTTAAGAAATCCCTCTGCAGCTCGATATTGGAAAATGGACTTTTCACAATAGCAAATCGGAGTTACATTGAAATGCTAAACGGGTAAACGCATTATTAGAAGTAAATCGTTCTATTAGAGAGGATTTATGACCACTGACGTATTTATAGCTAGACCGATAAGATATTTACCCTGTGACATTGAAAACCTTCACTCATGCATCATTTCGACACAAACCGAGGCTTTTAGAACATGTAAATGAAGAAAATAGCTGTGCTCGTAAAACATTTCCTCAGTTGGGTCAAATATGGTCCGCAGCAAGAGAGAATGCAGTATCATATTGATCCCATGCTATCCTATATTTTCTCCAAACCACAGATAACCTGAAGAACATTTTCCGATTATCTCCCGTTGCAAACCTGCTGCTTTTCTTATGTGATGACAACAAAAGTCCTGCTAGAAGCTCTTTCCAATTATTTTGCCAATTTCATGTGGCTGTTTAAAAATACACGGTGTAATTGGTTTGAAAAAATGCTGTAACCACCCAGAGTTATTATTTGTTCTTAAACGTTCAACTTAGGTGTTAGACGAGCAAAAACTGAGCAAGGATAAATTTCTTTGCCTCCCCAGACACAAACCGACACTATGATAAACCCTGCTACAATCCGTATATTTTCGATCCCCCTTGATTCAAGCCACCATGACGGTATAGCCACCTTCCTCCATTACCTATCGTTTTCCCCTTACCAGTTCCTTCAGCCAATCCTAATCAAAATACTCTGCATTCAATTTACTTGTCTCTTTTGGATTTCTATGAGTCCCAAATATCAATTCTTCTTTTTACCATGCTTAGGACTTCCTCGCATGTTTTAATTTCCATCTCAACTTTTATATCATTCTCTTAAATTCAAAAAACTCCAATCTATACTAATCATGTTGTTTTATTCACCATATTTCCGGGCGAAAATATTAGCGAGTCTTCTCTTAAGATCCTTAATCATCATCCCCCTCATTAATTTTCTTCTTCTGATGTTTTTGGCTAGCGCGATACTTCTCATATCCCTACTTCTTCGACTATCTTGGCTTAAAAGAATGCCAAGATAGGTAAAATGCTCCACCTGGTCCAGTTTTGCCTTCCTATTACCATGTTAAGCTTTCCTCTTTCTCGGTAAGGTGATAAGTTTAGTTTTGAGTAGATTTATTCTCATTCCATACTTTTTACAGTTATTTTCTAATTTGCTCGATATGCTTGTTACCCTTTCGCTGATTCGAAAACTAAGGCTAAGTCTTCCAAAACCTAACTGATTTTATGGATTCCTCACCGGCCTTCATTTATACCTTTAGTTCTTACCATGAGTCTTTTACTATTTCCTCCACACTTACGATGAAAATAATTAGTTGTAATGAACATGCATGTCCTACCCCCTTCCAAGCACCAAAATCAATAAATGTGTTCTGTTAGGCATTTTAATAAAATTATGCGAAAGGCAATAGTGAAAAATCAGATTTCAAAAATGAAGGTAACATTTAACTATTTCTATGATACCGTCATCCCATCTTTGGTGATTAAAATATTATTTAAGGATATGGTAATTTTACAAGCCATAATGATGGTAGCAGTTTTGAAATATTGAAGTTGAAGAACTCTCCCTAGAAGTATCAATTTATTCAACCGCATTAAATTATTTTTAGGATATTTAAATCTTAAAAATGGGATAAAGAACCACCTTCTTTCACTCAAAATTACTCTATAGAATATTTAATCTCTATTTACTTGGAGATATTCATGTCCAAAAATTTAATTTTTGTTGGTAAAAATAAATAACTAAATTCCTATTGATGAATCACGTACGCCACTATGACTATAAACATTACAGTTTCCCTATAAAAAATCAACGGAGAATTGATTCTAGAATGATTCATGATTTTTGAAAAACCTGTCTAACGATAAAATTTTATTTATGAGTACATTTCAGAGTACAAGATTTTTTAAAAGCATACTTAATATAAAACACGAAAAAACACCATTATGAAGAATGAACGAAAAATGGGAGTAAAAATACTGACCTATGAATTTTGCGTTAGTAACTTGCATCATTATAAGTGCATAAAACGTTTCTAAGTTCTAATGTTTCTTCATCATTCATGTATAAAAAGGATTCAACAAGAAACCGCTTTCATTGTGACCTACTTTTAATTCTTTGGATATCACCAGGCCTCCATATTTTGTCTTTCAAAGCTACTACGTCTTGCATAACGTCATCCAAGTGACCTTATCATGGGCCTGCCCTTTATAGAAAGTGTGACATTATCACAAAAAATTGGCATCTCGTTAAAAGAAAATATCCCTTAACATTTCACTACTTGAGGGAAGTCTTCGTAATCAGAATATCGACCCGATGGTGAATATTTCCCATCGAAGGTTTGCTCTGGTTTTGCAGTTTCCGATCAGCAAATATTTTCAGACTTGTACCGTGGAAAACTTCCAAATTAAACTGAATTGTGACTCCGTGAACTATTTTTGAGGTTTTAGAACGTTGTGACTAACAATATTCTAAAGTTGCGTGTGTTCAAGTGTCTTTCAACTGAAGCCACAAGTTTTCCAAAGCAGACTGCGTACGAGGGCGGTCAATAAGTACCCGTGTTAGAAATTAAGAAACTGTAGAAAAATATATTTTTTTTATTTTTCATCATAGTCCTCTTTTAGAAAGATACACTTCTCCCAACGTTCCGGCCATGTGTTTAACCCCTCCATAAAAAAGGATTTGTCGAACTCTCCAAAATACGCCTCTGTTTCAGCGATAACTTCCTCATTTGAGCTAAATTTTTTTTACCGCGAGCCATTTACTCATGTTAGGGAAAAAGAAAAAGTCGCAGGGAGCCAGATCGGGTGAATACGGGGGATGCGGCAGCAATTCATAACGTGGTTCATTTACTGCTTCGAAGTTGACAGCCGGATCAGCTTGTTGTTGAACTCATCGGGTTGACATATTTTTCATCACCAACTTATCATGTAAAATATTCATTTTCGTTCCGGTCGAAACACCCACGGTATCTGCTACTTCGAGCACTTTCATTCGTCGATCAGCGAGAATCATGGCGTGGACTTTTTGAATGATTTCCTTGGTAAACACGTCTGCCGGGCGTCCTGGTCGCTCCTCATCAAAAACAGTTGTTCGCCCACGTTTAAATTCGTTGAAATAATATCTTACTGTGGTCATAGATGGCGAAGTGTCCCCATAAACAGCATCCAACTTTGCTTTCATCTCCTCGCATTTCTTCCCTTCCAAAAACAAAAAGTGAATTACCGAACGAAGCTGCTCTTTTTCCAACTTAGCGAAAATCACGAAACAAGTCTTACTCGCATGGATGCCAAATCCAAACAAACCTTTAAATCACTCTGAAATTTGTTTCACCGTTGTTTGATAGATGGCAGAACACGATAATATCATAAAATTCCCTCAGGAACGCCCTTTGTTGTAAAAAATGGGTACTTATTGAACCACCCTTGTAATGTCTGGTAAAAAAAATATCAAGCCTGAAACAGTAAATAACAAAGTTTAATGGATAGTCAAAATTAGTCACACAATCAATAAAAAAAATTAAGGAATAGCTGCATGAAAATATGTGGAACTGCCTTAAAATCTGTGATTCACTATTGTGTTGTAATTTTTCGGTAGTTAGTATAAGAAGAATTTTCACCAAGAGGATGATCCAGTATTTCTATTTTAGTATCACATGCTTTTCTCTAATTTATGTCTACCGTTCGAAAAAAATTCAAATGACTACACGGTAACGTTATCAAATTTAAAGCAAGTATTCTTATTTTTCATCGTATCTATATTGCTTGCAGTAGAGGGTTGTACATATATTTATTGAATTTCTTTTCAAGATAGTCAATGGAATTTTTTTCAGTATTTGGTAAAAAGGTAGTCTTTTTTTAAGGATGCAATGAAAAAAGGACCTCCTTACTGGTATATTTGGGTAAGCGATTAGTGTAGAGAAAAATAATCAGAATTTTCACCCTTGGGTTCTACATGGTGGAGACTTTACCATTTTGTAACACTGATTACATTCATTCAATCCAGTATGGGTATGTTGGATAGAAAGAGAGTATGCCACGTAACGCCCAAGACGGAATTCTATCATGGGTATTTCGCTTTAAAAAATAAACTTTTCCCCGAACTTCAAGACTTTTCATGTGGTGCATCAATGGTGGCAAGGAAAGCCTGCTCCTAGCGTTGGTACCACAAGACCTCTCGCAGGCTTCCCAGTTAACATATTTCCTTTCCTTTCCCATTTCCTAATTCCCTCCGAGGCTATTTCAATCCCTCGGTCCTTCGATTCAGTCCACTGACTTCTCCTTCTTTGCTCTTCATAATTCCCCTTCCCAACGTCAAATTATCAAACTCCTAAAGGAAAGACGTGATGGAAGGTTGCGAGTGATTCCATCTTTTGATCGGCATTAAAGCTTCCCCTCTAAATACATACGTATCTTGTTCAAATAATTTTACATTTTTGAGCACTATTTTCTGCGAATATAAATTAGCCAGCATATTTGTTAGAGTTAAATATGCTCACTTAATCCCTCAATAAGTGTTTATGTGCACTCATTGTACATATTATTACCTAAATCTATAACTATGTATGAACAGAAATGCACTGTGCGATGCTAATAAGAGCTTAATTCTTCAAATAGGATGCACTACTAAAGCTTTGAAATGAATATTTGGAATGTTCTAAATAATAATTATTGTTGTATATTTATGGTTTCAGTGAAAGATTCATAAAGAATCCCTACTTTATCTTTCATAAGTATTCATATGATGTTTCATGCTAAGCGTAGAGAGAAAATCTATGTGGCGCCTTAAATCAATAAAAACATTATCGAGCGTTAAGATATCAAAATTCTTTATGAGTAACTTGATGGAAGGAAATGATTGATCAATGAAGATTACTAAATTGCTTATAGCAGAACTTTTAAAAATAATCAACGGAAATTTCTCTACCCGTTTACATTAGCAAATGCAAAAATGACTGGGTCGAAAACATGAATCTTGATTTGTATTGATCTTGAAAGATAAGCTGTATATTCTTGAGCTCGTTTATTAGCATCGTACAACGTATTATCTAAAAAATCGAATACCATTAGGAAAAATATATGTTTTTTGAAAATATAATCGTTAATGCTTGCTCACACAAATCAATAAATTTGGGAAACATACAGGAGACCTGTATGACCATGGAGAAAATTTGATCAAAATGAAAAAAGAAGGTAGGGGAATAATGAGATTTGATAAAGCCTGCAAAGGTAGATGGAGAAGATATTGAGAGGTAATGAGATTACGCAGGCTGTGATAAGAGGAAAAATCTTGAGTAATCGAGGTAGAGGGAGGAATAGAACGGGAATTTCCATTCAGTCATTCCATCCCCCTGTTCTCTACCTTTTAATCACAATGATAATGTAACCTCCCGTATTATGTAGAAGGCGGGGGATGGCCGAGGAGGACTTTGTCTCGCTCCCTCGCAATGAAAAACCATACTAATGGCCAATTCCGAGCTACGATAGCAGATTGATGGGATACAAACAATGGCTTTGCTGTGTCGTCGTGTCATGTCAAACCCTTATGCACCCCTGCGCTCGGCGGAAAAGGGAACAAAACATAAAGCTTTTCTCGATACTCGCTCAATTCCAAAAGGGAACGACAGCAAAAAAAAAGATTCACTTCATGTCGCGATGTTATTTCATGTACCAAAACTGATTATGCTTTCAAAATTAATTCAAAAACCCCATGTCTGCCCACACCTAGGTACTTTTTCTTTCGACGAATTGTATGGCCCCAATGAATAGATACATCCGCCCCTGATTCCATTTTCAACCTTCCTCCCACGCTGATTTATGTCGATGCCGCAAAAATCGGACGCTTTTAATGGTAAGTTTATCGTCTGTCGGATATGTCCAATTTTCCAATCAGAGCATTCTTTACATACATACTTTCACGGTAATCCTTCGTTTCATCACAAGGTCTGCATTCACTTTTGTATTCAATCATAAATCATGCTATGCGCTAAATGCCTATGCGCGATAGATAAAGTGGTTAAAGATTCATTTTTAAACGAAATTTTATATGCCACCGTCTAAATGAAAGGCTGGTGTTTACAAAATACTGCCATAAAAGTTCTTCTAGAGCAGTTTTCAACACCAAGTTTACTTTCATAACTACAATAAGCTCAAAACTAGAATATTTTATGACATTTGATTGATTCTTTACGAACCACTTTAAAAATGCAATTTAATCAGTTACTAGGAATCTTTAGATAAATCACAGGTTTCGTATCCATGACACTGAAAATTTTAGTTTAACTTGGAAAATAAATTTGATTCCGTCGAAGGTGTCATGTTGGCGATAGTCAAATTGAAATCAATTTAGAATCCCAGGGATATTTATTGTACGTTAATTTGTTTCTGATCACCCAAAAATATTTCATTCTAACGCGAATATAATCACTATTATTTTTGTACCTAAATACTATAATTTCAACGAATGGTGGATAGCTGAATACAAATTTGATTAAAAGAGAAATTCGTATCTGAACGATCCTTTCATTTATATATGTGATGACGCGGCCGCTTATACTGCTTATCATTGAAAGCGTACATAATGGAATACCACAAGAAGGTTCTTAGAGAATAAATAGTCTATCTAAAAAGTTAAACTATCATGTACAAAATATAAAACATTCACTATTTTAGAAAGTGAAGGTAAGAAATCCAACAAGAGAAAACACGCCATAGTTTCTTCAAAACTTATTTACTTTCACAAAAAAATCACTTTTCCCTCTGCTTTTAACCAATAAGTCGGGGTCAAACGGAATTTCACTCGAATTTCAAGATATGAGAGCCCCCGAGGAAAACTCTGCTTTCTATTTTTACATTATGTACCAGGTAAATGAAACAGTTTCTGGCGTCACTTGGTGGAAATTCTTCATATTGAAATTAAATTTAAAATACTTCGCCTTTCCACATAAACCACTTTTATTACTACCTAGGTTTCGTTATGGTATAACATCATCAGGTCCTGATGATGTTATACCATAACGAAACCTAGGTAGTAATAAAAGTGGTTTATGTGGAAAGGCGAAGTATTTTAAATTTAATTTCAACATTATGTACCAGGTGACAGAGTCATGGATCATGATCTCTGTTTTTGCCAGTTACTAGTCCCAGATGAACCTGAAACCGTTTTTGAACTCATGCGTTCAATATATCACGGTACAATGGCTCAGTAGTCGCTTTTTTCAAATTTACATCAACTTAATAAAAAGAGAATCAGTAGTGGATCAATAAAAGTAAGCATTTTGGACTACCTGAGACGGATTTCGCTGATTGTTGCTTAGGAGCTATAAATGGCTACTCTCCAAAGGATAAGCGCCATAAAGATAGATCTCTTGCATTAGTTTTTATTTGAGAAACTAAGAAAATGAGGGATATGCAAAATATGGAGTTCTTTAAAGTTCTCTACCTATTTAATTATATCACTTGTAATCTTCACAGTCAAATATGACCTAGTGGTAAGCTTTTGACCTTTCGCAACTTTTATTATACATCGTCATGAACTTCGGCATGAGACACTACTTTGTGTGCATTAACTTTATGAATTCTAAAGAAATGAAATAAAATTAATTACAAACAAGTAATATTTTATCATTATAACGTAGAAATTGCTTTGTCCTAGCAAAATGGTTTAAAAGGCTGGATTTTAATTCATTATCGTTGTGATATCATAAAGTTAGGGGAATAACTTCACTTTAGCTGGTCTCGTGAAAATTTGTTTCTTTGAAAGAAATCGGCGCCCATTCATTGAAGAAATTCCATGAACTAAAGATAAGTTTTGGACGGAACCTAACGACTATTCATTTCAATCATTCACGCGAACGTCCCCCAGTTGCCCCTAAATTACCTCTAATTCCATTTCTGTGAACTTATGCCGTCACATATACCGTTTTAACACAGGCCAAGATAGTGCCTTTTCATTTGATAATGATATATTTTAGAAGTTCAGTTTCTCTAAAAGCAACACCCCCAAGAATTACTATGGTTGATATATGTCATTTCATTATTATGATCAGGATAGATAAAGGCATTGACTATCACTTTTTCATAGCACTTATATTATATTCAATTTAATGTGAATTAAACTTTATATTATTATTAAATATATAATGTAAAAGTTAAAAAATAAGATTGCTTTTTGATTAAATCCAAATAAATGCATTTTCAAAGTATTGAATACTTTTTGCAAATAAAATAATAATACCGCGAGTGGAGCTGATGCCGTGGTACTCATTTACAATAACCATTTTGCGAATGAAAATAAATTAAATCAATTATAATCTACAAAATCGATAGCATAATACAAATTTGACATGCTCAAGCTAGTAATAGGTACATAACAAGTATTATTTTATTTTTTATATTTGGGAAATGGACGAAAATTACTGGCAAATGTTTATTTATTTTTTAACGACTTCATTGTGACTAGATTGAACCCATTATTATACCAACCCATGCATAAATTAAAGGCAATTACCAACAACAAAGCCCTAAGTGAACGAAAACCCACTTAGGCGGAAATCTCACCCACGACTTCTGGGTTGGAAGGAGAGGACGTCACCTCACCGCCACTACTGCTGGCAAATTCACGTAGCCAGGGAGAAAAACACCTTAAGTTCTAGGAATTCCCAAAGTGACACCCCGTATTTTCCTGCAATAAATGACTGAAGTCCAACGCCAATCCCAGATTAATTCCGCGTACAGGCAGTTCCTCCACCACGTAAGAATAGTTCATTTCCCGGAAGCACCGCACGGTAATATGACCACGCATGCGTACACATATTCGACCGAAGCTGGGACGGATAATAATGCGGTCCACGACGAGGAAGAGCTCCTCGACCCTTGATTAAAGGCGAGGGATATTATCAAGGATCAGGGTGAGAGGAAAGATATAAGAGTGGAGTGGGGAGGCGATCCGTTGGGGGACGGTGGGCGATGGCAGATGCGGGGGGAGGGAGTGAGAGAGGAAGTCAAGCGAGCGGGCCGGGAGGACACGGAGACGTCCATTCCGACTGATGGCTTCGGATTAGATGATCGTTAATAAGACAGAGCTTTGGCTGTGGGAGATAGAGCGATCAGCCTACTTATTGGGGGTGCGGGACCCCCCACCCCCACGGCCGTAGAATAAGGGGGGGGCGGGGTGCGGCGGCAACCGTGGTCCCTTGGTGGCGAACGGTAATGAGATTGCGGTCAAAGGTATCCGTCCCATCGATGGCCATCTGATCGGCCCGATCTCTTTCCCTTTGATTGACGCAATGGAGGCGGAGGGGGAGATTGAGCCATAAAGGGGATAATGGGAACCGAGGAAGGGCATGTGAGGGTTGGGGGAAGTCCATGAAAAAAGGGATTTCTTCCTTTTCAGAAAGACCCATGCTTTTACATTTTAGACCGGAGTTAACTGAATTTCAGCATCAAATTTGCGGAATCATTGTTTTTCTATTTTACATCTCTTAATATTTAAATGAATTCAATGTTTCTCTAACGCCTAAGAACAGGAATTAAATTATTTCGGTATTTCCTTTTTTTACCAGTAATTAAAGACATATAAATAAATGTGAATCAAATTACACTTAAATAATAACGATATATACAATTTCTGGCACATATTGGCAGATATATTGCGTTGTAAAATAAGTTGAGATATAATATAAAATACTCAATTTACCTGACGATTTTTGAAAATGTCATAAACCCTACCATCACTAGATGAAGCATAATGTTGTGTTTTTTTTATTTTTATTTATTCAGTATTAGTCCGAAAACAGCACATTTTGGCCTAAACATCGAACTATTAACAACGATAACAATGGTCACATTCACAAACACCCACCCAAGCCCTAGGTGGTGGAAAATTCACCCCGGCGGGAATCGAACCCGCGACCCTTGGAATGGCAGACGAGGAACGTTACCCCGCCGCCACCGCGGTCGGCGGTGTTTTTTCTAACACTTGTGTATTTTTTTAAATGACTAGGCAGAAGAAATAAATTACCTTACCCATATAAATACAAAACTTCGTCGTTTATGTTAAATAGCAAATGAGGCTGTGGAAAATAAACAATGCAACAATGAGTATGCGATTAGGAAACTAAAACTACACCAATATTCTAATTCCGATAAAAGTATTAAGCAATTGAATATTCCCGTACCTCACGAGTTTAACAACAGAGCGTGTACTCTTCATATACTAAAACAACAATGAGGGGATATGGTATCAAAATCAGAGTTTTTGAACAGTAGCATTCTCACGGATTAAAGAGGCACGGGACAGAATTTAAAATTCAGAAGAAAATTGTTAAGTTTATAAATTCCTTTAAAAGCGCTTTAATTTGCTATTTAAAACATAAAAAAAGATAGCCCATTGTATTAGAGTGATACGCCAAATAATGCTTAGACGGCATGCAAAACGTCCAATTCCAAAGGAACAATTGCTTACCTTTCATTACCGTGCTTCATATTCGTTCAATTAACTACGTAGTCACTGCACCGGCAGCAGATTCTCGCAACTTTCGAATTTTTCATCCTTATAAAATTAGAGCTTGGTTTATTATATAAATCCAGTATATATTCTCAAACGAAGCGCTACCAATTCTGCTTCGTGCACAAAAAACATACTAGTATTTAGGTTCAGGAGCATGTTATGTATTGAAATAAGGGGTGAATGGAAACGTGATTGGGTCACTACAATACATCAGAAAGCAACGTGACGGATCGGAGATTTAGCAATGAAGGGGCGCATGAGAAAAGAAAAGGGTCTTCACTTGATATAACAAGAACAACATCTTGCAGAGTTGTAAGAGAGATGGGAGAGATAGAAAGAGTAAAGGTCAGATGTTATGGGCTATTGACACATTTCCAACTGCTGACCGCCATAGCGTCGCAAAAAAGGAAGTAGCTGTCTATTGCGTGGAGGAAGGGTAAAAGGGCTTTAGACCTTGAATGGAGGAAGGCATCCTCAAGGGGACAGGGGTTTTTTGTGGAGGGGGAGTGTTGGGTGGGAACATCCTAACCCACCTCCCCGGGAATAAGCTGGGCTCTCTCACTTAGTAAGGGAATAAGAAGGGGTGCAAGGGACGGAACGGACGAGACATTTCGCCGCTCCACTCCCGAATGTCTTGTGTTGTTTTCCTAACCGCGAGCACATCTCAATCCCGCCCTCCCGACTCCAAGTCGCTGACGCTTAACTTCCAAAGTGACCGTCCCACGTCCAGCCGGACTCATTCCACTGTCTCCGCGGGGCGACAGGGCCTCCCGGAGTATGGGCGGAGGGGATGGATGCGAAGGAGGGTGAAGGGGAATAAAAGTATTCTCTCGTCGGATCTCTCTCTTCCTCCCCTGCACAACTCCACCGAATTCAACGCATTTGTTGCCCCAGCCTGGCCGGATTAGGACAAAAAAGAAATAGTCCACGGGTGTTCGTTTCCGTCGAGCGAGTCCGCAAGATGACGATGCGTGTCGACATGCCCTTAACGGTTATGAGTCCGAGAAAACTTTTGTCAAACACAGGCGAACAGAACACGCTTGAACGGATATCGAAACAGAATCACTGCGCTGGCCCCATTACTAAGCTTTTTTTTTGTAATAGTGAGCTGACAGAACCCACGCCCGTCTTAGTACCAGATTTTCTGACCAACATAAGCGCATTTCCGCTTGTACTGCCATTAAATTTATTAAAGGTACTAGGTACATCGATAAAGTTATACGAAGATTACTGAAAAAATTAAGTTGTTACAAATCTATAAGGACTTCTGGATGAAATTTTGGATTGGGGTGTTTTACAAAGTCGAGGAAACGTCATCATGAATTTTTTCTCTTCGCTCGAAAATAATTTTTCCTTTTATCACAGCTTTTAACAACACAATGCATATATCTCCATAATTACTCATCTTCTTGGCACGTTCTTCAGTCGACCTATAATGGTTTGTTGCCCATCAATTTTCCTACTCCTCGTTTTGGGTTTTGATCCTTGTTCTCTTTCTAGAAAATGTCCCACTAGCCCCTGATTTATTCTTATTCTCTCCCTAAGCGACAAAAACTTCGCTTAAGAAAAATTTCTTCAAGGAAATGTATATTCTGTCACTTTTCGCTTTGCCTCACAGATCTCTATTCCTTCATTTTACCATAATAATCTCATATTAAAACAACTATTCATTTACTGCCAGTGCCTCCGTACTTATCAATTTTTGTGTGCAACACTACCCAAATAAACATTATTTCACCTTCTCTTAAATTGTTCTCCTCTGAACACCTCAGGAACCCGTACCATGCAATGCATTAGTCTTTTTATGTTTGTCATTTTAATAGTTACGCTGTATTGTGTGGTCAAAAACCAGAGCGGTCAATCTAAGGCGTAATCAATAGCGAGTATATACCTCCTAGAGGCAGCCAGAAATCGAAAGTCAAGGTGAACGCACTCGTTTCTCTATTCCTGAGCAAACTCCGGCGCTTGGATGTGTTCTTGGCGGCACGGACGGCTAACCGCCTGGAATATAGTGAAGAAATAAAGCGTAATAAACGCTTGGTTGCATGGTATTTTCGGAACGAGCATCATCACTATAAATGGGTATAATTTACGGATTGGGCTCTGAAAATTTTATAAGAGCTTCTCAAAACTAGGATAAACATCGATTGTTTAGCTGCCATACTAAGTAGCCGAGAAGACACAATCCTTACGGCTATTTTGCCTGAAGATGTCTATTCCATCATCTGAAATCTTGAAATAAATACGTACTAAAGAATATAAGGGGTGTTCGATCGAGATTAGAATGATCTGTAAATGTCTTATTTATTCGTGGTATTGTTTCTTGTTAATAGTGGTATTACTAAGTTAGGCGATACATGTGAAAACTGTGGAGCAAAAGTCGCATCCTTTGAATAAAAATGATGAATTTACAAAATCATGTAAAAGTTTACTTGTAAATAGCCTCAATCAAGAAATGTGATCAGAATTCATCGGGTTCCACCAACTGAAGGTAAAACAACAGGGTTTTGGTAGAGAAAACCGGTCATGTTTTTGGAGTGAAATAGAATGGGTATGAAATTTACTCCCCCTACAGAATAAACTCACGTCCACAAAGTGAAACCATAAAACATACAGAGTAAACGGACCGCTTCGTGCAACAAAACGTTGCCACTAAGTTGATTGAAGAAAATTGAGTCAAGCCCTTAGCATGTACTTGTAGACCTGTGTCTTGACAATGGGAACATTCGTACAACTCTGAATGAATCCCTGTCCCTTAACGCCAGAAAGGTTTATGCTTGAACTCGTCCCCTTCAATGAAAAAGAAAAATTAATTACGTTCGGTTCAGAAATGAGCGAATTAGTCTGAGGAAGGGAAGTCAAACGATTTGTGTTACCCATAAAAAAGACCTGGAAGAGGTCTAATAGGAAATACATAGGTTATGGATCATCGAAAATAAAATTGTCTTCAGATTAATTTATTTCGAATTTCGTGATTAGTTCTCGTCAAACGAGTATGCTATTGTCTATACCTGTAAGTCGGAAACTTAGCTGAAAGAAAACGTTTCCTATCATTGGATCATTTCGGCGACTTATACTCTACATTAGCACAACCACTATTTGGTAGTAAACCATTTAAATACGTTTTTGGAGGACACAGACTTAGCACAGTAACATTTCTAAGCTTCAGCTAACAAGGCACATGCATGAAATTCCACGTTACAATCAACCGTTCGTGAATTCCGCATACCATGTACCTCCAATTATTCCGTCCATGCCTATTTTTTTCATCCACTTTGACTCCCCTTCCCATAGTCCATCCAACCAACAAAGCTCTATCCTCACACCATATACCGAATACTTCTTCGTTTGAATCCTCATCCGTCCATTTCAACTTTTCAATCCTACTCAACATCTACTAATCAAAAGCCTCCAAACTATGCCAGTCTTCTTGCTTTAACGACCAAGTCCCCGCGCTAAACAGAGCGATACTCCATGCCTTCGTTTTCACTAATTGAATCTTTTCACCCTTACTTAATGTCCTTGTAATCAATTCCCTCCTCCTTGTGATAGCTTCTTTGGCTAACGCAAATCCCTATTACCTTGATCATCTTGGTTCGAAGCACTTTTAAGATATATAAACCGTTACATGTACTCTGTTTTAAGGCCCCTAATGATAACGTATAACTTGGTCTCCCTCCTATATGGAAGTCTCATAAAACTGGTGTTTTTCTTACATTTCCTCTCATTCCATACTTATCACAGCCATTTAATGTTTTCATCGTGATTATACATTTATTTCAATCAGCCTAACTAATGACCGCTCATCGGAAAAACCAACTCCATTTATTAATAACCGACTGTATTTCATTTCTTTCTCCTCTTTTCTGACTACTTTACCATTTCAACCATGTTTTCCCTATTTCTAAAAATCCCAATCCTGACTCTTCAGGCCCAACATGAACCTGAGTAGTCTAAGAAGTGTAGATTACGAATAAGTTGCCAATAAATTTCTAAATCATGTACGCAATGTCCTGCTAGAATCCGCAAGGGTATGTGATGGGGATGTCATGGTGTACAGCCATGCATGCAGAAATATTAGTTCGCATATACCTTAAAGGATATACAAATGTGTATCCTCATAAATGTCATGCCATTATTATTGTCTCTATGTCGATAATGTATTCCTATCTTTCGTTTACACCTATCTATTCTACGTTTTTATTTATTAGAACGCCTTCTCGAAATCCACAAAGCAAATAATACACCCTGGTTGTACTCAAAATTTTTTTTAGAATTATGAGAATGATACATTAACTGTGGAAATGTAGAAACATCATACAGTCTTAATAATCTATGATTTAGCTCATTGAATTATTTTCCCCTAGTGAATTGAAATACTCAATTTGTGCAAAATTTGGGAAAAATTGATGTAAAATCTGTTATTAATAATCATATATAATCCTCCAAAAGTTAGATATGCTGAAGACTTATAAAATGACTTTTGGAAAGTTACCTGGCTCATTGTGATATCATAATTGTTTGTGATTATAATACGAACATCATCAAAGACAGCCATTCTGTGAATGAAAGTTTTCTTGCTTCTAATCACTTTCATTTAATAATCTACGGAAGCAACACACTATCTTGAAGACAGATATATATGTGTATATATATGTGTATATATATATATATATATATATATATATATATATATATATATATATATATATATATAGAGCTGAAGAGGGACCTGATGTAGAGTAGGATATTGTGTTTTGCTGGGGGTCACAAATTATTTAACTAGTAATTATGTCCATCCAAAAACCTACCTTAACCGGTAGATTTCCTAATAATAATAACATATAGTATATTATATATATATATATATATATATATATATATACACATACCACTGAAGTTTCTATAGTTAAGTAGATGCTAAAAATCCTGAGTTTCTTCGCCTCTACGGACGGAGGAAAAATAACAAAATAGATGAGGGAAATATTCACCGTCGAGTTTTTGTTATGACTATGAATGCGATTTCTTTTATCGGTTTAATGAAACACAAGTTGCGTTAGAAGGAGTAATAAGAGATCGAAAAAGCAATATTTTGCACATACACGTAGAGCCAAGCATTTCCATCATGACCTCTTCCTCGTTTACCTATATTGTATAACCCATGATGTAGACCACAAACTTTAATAATTTTAAAATATTGCTCAGCCAGGTACAATTAAATATTCCATCGTGTTTATGAAATCCTATCTCGTCAATCCCCTCATTGTTTTAGAGATATATAATCATATTCTCCAAAATTCTCTTATTCCGATGATATAAACTTTTAGAGATTAGACCAAGTTATAAAGTGAAAAAAGGCACGAATATTTCCCATTATAGGCTTATTTGCATTTACTGCTCTCTTTCTAAAAGCCTCGAGCTGATTTCTTATAAGAAGATATTTTATTTTATATTATCTAAAATCTTGATGGGCCTTTATCTATCAAAAATTGAAATTGAATAAGGCTATGAAAAATAATAATATCCCGAAAGATCTACTCCAGGATTTTGGAAAACGCAGAAGGAAGAGTTTTTATGGGTTCATTCGTAGCATTTATGATGGAGTAAAATGGCAGGAAGACTTTTTTGGATCAATATTAATAAAAACACACTAAAAAAGAGAAAAGCTACTGTATGTGAGGACTAGAGAAAAATAAATTTGATTTCACACGCGATAAACATATCACTTATGATCAGTATAAAATAATGTAGAAAGAGCCAATGAATATCTAGGAGAAGATCAGTTAGGGCTTAGAAAGAAAATGAGGCTATGCGTGAGTTTTTCGCAATAATGAGAAAACTAGTAGAAATGAACACTGAGTATAACCAGGATGTATTTGCATGGATCGTGATTTTGTGGACGCGTTCACCAGAGTAAACTGAGCACAATTGATGAATATTTTCCAGAAAAAAGTGAAACTAGAAGGGTAATCGACTTATCCTGAATGCATGTCTCAGACTTCACAGGTCCGGATAGTGAATGGAAAGTCGGGTCGTACAGGGCACTTCATTATCACTAAATTGTGATCTGCATCCCTGGATTTGTTCCCCGGAAAATGAGTGGAAAATTGATTATGATATACCTAAATTTATTCACAAACGTATGACAATGTAATTGAGATACACCAGATTCTCCCAGAATTTTTCATGAGTAATTAAATCTATTGCACCTTTAAACCTGGCGTGTCAATTGAGCTATTTATCCTACTAAATTGGACACCTCGCAATCATTCAATTCTCCTAAGCATAACTCCAATTCTTCACTCCAACCTCTCCCTTAGCCTTCCGGAGCATTTAAATTTCCCAGCAGTATTTATTGTTTTATTCCAGACGCATTGTTAATAATTTTATATAACTGCTCGTTTAGAGTATCTACTTCTACCTCATTCACGGTTGACAGAATGTACGCCTGGATAAAGACTAGATTAATCAGTTCGCTCTTACTTTTACTGATAATATATTCTGTTATTCCAGTGTTCCACGCTCACTACCCTTTTCCCCATATCTTCTATCCATTACTATGGATAACCTAAGCTGACTCTTCAATCTTCCACTTATAACTTCACTTAACTTAATAACTATTGTTTCAAAGTCTCCGCTTTCTTTTACTCCACCTAGTATAGGATTAGTACGAGAAATGGGAGAATACATGTAATCATTTAGGTTTCGGGTGACCATGCCTAAGACAATAAGCCAATGGGAAACAATCATTGCTGTTAGTATTAGAAAATCAGAATGATAGGTATAGGATGAAGATCAATATAATAAAAACAAAGATCAGGACAGTTGTAAGGTTAAACGTAAAACTATGAGGGAAACATCTAGAGCATATGACACGAGGTGCATATGTCATCGGTACAAGGACCGAGATGGTGATTGTAGAAGGGCTATAGGAATAAGAATGCGTTAGGCAACGAAGCTTTCACATGACGGTGGGAGTTGACGATAGGGATGTTGAATAATGAGGCTAAGAAATTTTGATTGAAATTTGATTTAGAGCGTTGTTTTTAACGGGGTGGAAACTTGGTCGTTTTACTAGATAATGGGCGAACAGTAATCATGGGTGGTTTTGAGATGTGGATGGGGAGATGGATGGAAAAGTTGAAATGGATGGATAGAAAATTAAATGATAAGGTACTCAGCATGGTAGGGGAGGAGAGAGTTGCCGAAAAAATTCATATAGTGCAGGAAAGATGGATACACAGTATTTGATTTAAGGTGCTGAAGTGGTGAAGACTGACGGAGGGAAGGATGTTAGGCAGGCGTGGTAGAAAAAGGATAAGATATGATAAAAAAGAATTTGGACGGAATTAAGAGAGAGTGGAATCGAAGAACAGTCTATTGTGGTGTGAGGAGGCAGTTTTTGTCTTTCTACACTAGACTAAGACATTAAGGCTTACAGCTTTCGTGCATCCAAACATACTTTAAATGGTGGACAACCAAATAATAATAGTTCATTGAACAGATATTTAAGCCAATAGATAATTAGCGAATCATCAGAAATGACAAAAGTGAGTGGATACAATAGCATTCATAACTTGTCCAACAATTATCAAGGAAATTATTTTTTTTAAAGTGAACCTCTGATTTTTAAGGCCTCTTAATTCTCTCTGGATTAAATGAGTGCACTAAAATTTTTACAATTACTTTCAGAGGAGGAAGGAATAAAAAATACTTATTATACACACATATTTTCACTATCCAGGTCTATTGTATACAGTATTCAACCAGAAGGGCAGCGATTAAAGACATTAAGTAAGAAAATTAATGCAAATAATTGTCGTGAATGAGAAATATTTGGGGTAAATCCCAAATGCGTGAGCAGAGGTGATCTTTAGATGTCAGTGAAATTGGAATTTTGGTCGGGTCTCCAGTAAAATTGTACATTATACTATAGAGGTAGGATCTTTTCTTAATAGGATAAGGAAGTCAGACAGGTTGACAGAGTAAAATATACAGAGCTCACAGGTTAAAGTTTAAAAGATTTGAAAAAATTATTACTTTACTACTTCACCATCTCCCTATTCACCAGACCAGCCATCTGTGTCTTTGACCTCTTCCCGGAACCAAAGTGAAACTAAATATTTGATGAAATAGACATAGTTAAAAGGATTAAACTTTGTAACTCTATATCTCTTTAAGTGAAGGCTTCCAGCGTAGTTTGCTTAAGTGAGAGATGGTAACGTCTCAAAGGAGGAAAGGAATGCTATTTACGAACAATAAAAATATTGCTGTGAATAAATAACTCATGCTACTTTTTCCAATTCCATTTGGTTTAAAGAGGTGCAGAGAAAAAAATTTGAGTAAATTATCTTTGCTTCCTAACCTTGCAAATTTCACCAGGTTTAATTTATGTGATATACGGCAAGAATTTAAACAGAACCAAAATGATGTGTGACCAAAATTCAAATATTTATTTAAGAAAATACATTAAACTTTGTTATGTTGTTACGCCAAACTTCGTTACGTAAAATGCAAATATTTTCCTGAAAAGTCGGTTCACTTTCAAAATATATTCCTCAAATTACCTTTTAAACACGAGTGATGAGTATCAAAAAGTTGCACATCTTTAGAATTTTATGAAATGCTCTTGACGAACCTAGCTTGCTGAAACCTTGCAGGAATGAATAAGCAATAATGCAAGAAATAGCAAAATATTCATGTTATTGCATAAGTAAGATCCTTTCCCAACTCATGACTTCCACGAAAAATATTCACGGAAATGAGGGAACAAAAATTAATAACTCTGCGCCCCCTGCGATCCAATGCGCGGGGTAATCTAAATGCTATCGAGTCCCCATTTTCTTTTTCCCTGTCAAAGAACCAGCAACGCTCTCAGTTTTTTCTGCTTCATTAGCGCTGCTAAACTAGGAGAGAAAAAAATAATTAATAAATAAATTCCGTGCGCTTGCGTTGGGGAAACGGGGAGGTGATGAACACCACCACGGGAATTTGCAAAGGATTGTCGTTTGAAAAGTGGCGGCGGCGAGGGAAGCCGGGGGGGAGAGGGGAGTAGGGGGGTGCGGTGGTGACGAGAAGGCAGCAACGGGAAGGAGAAATGAAATCCGCAAAGGAGCTTACCTATAGGGAGAAGCGGCCGGGGAAAATGACATCGCAAGGGGCGGAAAAGTATTTATTTCTCTCGAGACACAGTGGTAATAGCATTCCGAGAGAACGCGCTGTATTAAAAATAGGTGTTTTGAGGTTGGGTACCATTGCAAATAAAGTGGCGACGGGGAAGCATAATGAGAATACGCGAAAGAGAAACGCAGCTGAAGACGAGTACTCTTCGAATATTTCCGAGTTTGGATTTTGTTTTTTTGAACCCATGGAACAATGCGGCGGTAAACAGTACGAAGGAGCAAGTCTCTCTCCCAGGATGATATCCAGTTCATTAAAAAAATATTTTTTCTACTCTGCGAAGATGGCACGGAGAGTATTTGGCTTAATAAAGAATGTTTCAAGATGCTTTATGTTCGTAGGGGTTTATGTTTTAAAGGGTTTTCGTTGACGAGAGTCTCATTGACCAATATCAGAAGCACCTTTCCCAGGTCAAATGCTCCGCCTTCTGTTTGAACACACAAAGATGATCTCCCGATTAAAATTGCAGAAATGCGTTCGCATTATGGAAGCAACTCGTAATTATCTTCTCGTCTTAAGACTTTAATCATGAACGGCATTGTCTTTTCGCTTGGGTGAGGTTAAGGACTTCTTATTTTAGATGGCGTAACTTTTGGACGATGATGAATGGTTTAAATTCAAAAACTACCTAAATTAAACAAATATTAATTAAGGAAATGGTTTTGCATTAGGTTTCATAATTTTTTCTGCATTTTCGCAATGACAATGTTTGTATACTAACTTGATCAACAATGTATACGAGTACATCACTGAAAAGTATACATTTTTAAGTTTATTGCTTGTGCTTTCATCTGCGGTCTCAGGTAGTTTCTCCACATTTAGTGAGGGTCATTTGCTATGAATGAATATAAATATTGTCTTTCTACAGTCTTTATCGCTACACTGTTACTTCTGCTAATCAGTGGGAATTACCTCTGAAAAGTTACCTTAAGTGTTAAGTCCAATTTACGGAAGGCATCAATAATCGCATTATTATTATGAGGTAATCTACCGGTTAAGGTAGGTTTCTGGATGGACACGGTACTATATAAATATTTTTTGACTCCTAATAAACCAAAAAATCCACCATCCTACTGTACATCAGACCCTTCATCTCTGAGTACTTTCTTCCTCCCTTCATCCCGTTCAACATCCCTATCCTGTTCCTTCCCTTTCCTCGTTTGCCCAACATTCTCCCCTCTTTCACAGTCTTCAACATCCCGCTGCCGGTCAATACACCCTTCATCCATTTTTCCTGCCTCCATAGGATTTCTCCCAACAAACCCCTCTCTTCACCCACCATACCAAGTACTTCCTCATTTGTTTTCTTCTCTGTCCATTTCACCTTCTCCATTCTTCTCCGCACCCACATTTCAAAAGCCTCCAGTCTACGTCTATCCTCCTGCTTCAATGACCACGTTTCCGCAACGTACATAGCTACGCTCCATATCAAATTTTTTACGAGTCTTTTCTTAACATCCTTACTCAACTCAACTCCCTCCTCCTTGTGAAAGCTTCTTTGCCCAGCGCAATTCTTCTCCTTACGTCCCTACTACTTTGACCGTGTTGGTGCAAAACACTTCCGAGATACAGGGATACCTGTACGTAAACTCTTCTATCTATAAAGGGTAAAATTGAAGTATAAGCATGAAAAGATTTTGTAATTTTCCACTAGTTTAATTTTAATGCACAATGCGTTCCACTGACTAGTGGCATTATTAGGAACAAATTTCATTCATATGCATCCCTGGTCTAAATACGCTTATAACAGAAGAGAGAGGAGTGACTAAAACGTAGGGGGTTGGCAAGAGTGGGATGCTGTGTGGGATGGGACGAAAGTGGGGGCCGGATTTATTTGGGTCAGAGAAGGGGAAAAGGGTTGGTGCGGTAGCTTTAACGTGGAATGGGGGGGAGTTGAGGGGCATGGGAAGATGCGGGCGAGCAGGTGAGTTGAAGGGTTGGTTTAAGATCCCCCACCACCTCACTCCCAACCATGTTATAACTTTGACAAAATCCGATTGAACGTGACGTCGAGCAGCCTCAAATATAGTGTACGCAGGATAAAAAAGGAACATATTCATTGCTTTCACAATCCTTCAGATTTCATCAAATGCATAAGAGATACATCACGAATTATCCGCCACCAGAACGTGAGTGAGAAAATGATAACATTTCAAGCCATTCACTATGTATTTATATTCTTTTGAATACTCTCTAAGGCAGCATGAGATTATTTTTCAGGATGATACCAACAGGGAGCATGCAATAATTAATTCCTATGCAGGATAAATATATTGCGAAACACTTCCGATAAGGAATTTATTTTTTTTAGAGATACGTAGGTTTCCCACTAAATGCAGTGCAATAGACATCAAATTTATTGTTTCGAAAGAGTGTTTTCCCTTATTTTTTCTTCCATTATTTTATAGTTTAGCAAAATAACCTTACTGTAACTGTCAAAATGAACGATAATGCACAAAAAATGACAGGGGAAGATAGAAGGTTGCTGGGAAATATTAGAAATAGGCATGACAAGTTGATGCAGAGTGTGTTGAATGGGAGTGGAAGGCTGAAGATATTAATGGAGAGCAAATTGCTGGAAAAGCGAAGTAAAGAGAGAAATGAACAGGAATATTGAATAGAATTTAGGGAAATAGAATGTATGCAAAGCCAGAGAATGTGTTAACGCTATGTAGGGTTAAAGTATATTTTGCTTCCTGCTATAAGCAATGACATTAATATAATTTTATTTATTTACAAATTCGACAGTTTTCATTGGTATTCTTGGGTACGTTTTTTTGGATAAATACAGATATAACTATTATGCATTTCTTTGCCTCTCCTAACGAAACACATCTAAATTAAAGTGTTTTTAATCTGGAAACATTTTACTCCCATCATTTCGTCAAACAGTTCCATCCTGTTCCTATTCCTTGTCCGCTGCCCAACGTCCTTCTATCACAGTCTTCAGCCTTCCATCGCTAATCAAAATTCTGTGCAATCACCTTTCCTGCCTCATTTGGATTTCTGCCAACAATACCATCTCCCTCACTATGCTTAGCATCTACCTGTTTGTTCCTATTTCTGTCCATTTCACCTTGCCCATTCTTCTCAAAACCGAGAATTTGCCATTGCACGAGGTCTGTCCAGTAAATGCCCGAACTGAGGCCATTAAAACTTTATTTTGCAAAATTTAATCGACATCGATTTTGTCTCCTTCAAAGTACTCTCCATTCGTTGCGCTGCATTAATTCGATCTTTTTTCCAACTGTTTACAGCCCCCTTGGAACTCCTCGGCAGTTAGGTTTTTAGTTTTATCATCGTTTTTTGCTTTATTGTGTTCACATCTTCCCAGTTATGTCCCCTTATCGCATTTTTCCATTTTGGGAATAGGAAAAAGTCGCATGGGGCAAGATCTGGCGAATGAACAGGATGATCAAGGATAGTGATTGAATTTTTTGCCAGATATTAGCGAAAAATCAATGCTGAATGTGCCGGTGCATTGTAATGGTAAATGATCCATCCATTATATTTGGTTAAAATATTGTGCACTCTTGATTTTCCTAAATTCAGTTCATCAACTATCATTCGGATAGTTTTTTGACGATCGGTAAGGACAAGGGACTGCACACGATCAATGTTGTCGTCAACACAGGTGGTTGAAGATCGTCCCGGCCTTTCATTATCTGTGGCGTCTTGTCGACCATCTTTAAAACGCTTAATCCACTTGAAAATGGATGTTTTTTCCAGAGCAGTATCACTGTAAAGAGTTGTCAACATTTCAGTAATATCTTGATAACTTTCACCGCACTTACCAACCAAAATAACTTGATGTTGATCTGTTGCTCCGTTAATTTGTCTATTTCAATTTTCGAAAAATAGTAAAAAAAAAGATAACAGAAACTAACATGACTGGCACCATACGCACAGCTCGACGATCCGCCAAGCACAGACGGCGTATTTGGTCTCAAGCAACCAGCTCTCCTAGTAGGCGGGTCTATAGTCCGCGTCATGGCCGCCAGATTACACCATTTCGCGTATTTATTACGTACTCTTTTGAAATTGTTTTATTGGAATATATCACGGTTTATAAAATACCTTAACAAACTATTTCATAGATGAGCATATGTCTTTCTTTTAAATTCTATTTTTCTTCCTTAAAAATATTTTCCACGCTAACCTTCTCAAATACAACCAAGGATTTCACCTTCTCTAATAATTTTATCGCGCGGAATTCCAACGAATCTATTGATACTCTTCTTCGTTAGTCATGTTTCATAAGGTTCCGGCTACAATTCACGCCGCCATCTCTTCGCCCATCTTTCCTCCTCTCATTGTTTATCCAATCCGCCCAATGAATCTCCACCTCTGTTTGCATTCCTCCCTCGACCTGGGAATTCACCTCCCCGCTTCTCACCCTTCCCCTTGATTATCCCTCTTCCTGTGGCCCTCGATTTCTCAACGCTTTGAGCGAAATGGCATACAATCTTCTTTTATTTCATGCTTAAACGTCGTCTGCGGGATCTTGCGCAACGGGAAGGGAAGAGATGCGATGGGTATTCGTGTGTGAGTTAGTGTGTGGTAATGGGCTCCGGGGTGGGATGTCAAAGACGACCCAAGCGAGGATTCGGAATGAAATTAAAAGGGAAGCGGAGTCGAGAGGGCCGATGGGGAGAGGTAAGGGACGGGAGAAAGGAAGGAGTGAGAAACGTAGAGTTGATTTGAAACGGGAGTCGCAGTCGGTGGGGTGCGCGGGGGAGGGAGACGCAGAAACCGGAGACTCCCATCCGCATCCATCCCCGTACATCCCTATGCGGCGCGAAATGGAACGGCGTCGGGAAAGGGGACGAAGGATTTTGCGGAGACGGGAGGCTGCGGGTTTGAGGAAGGAATGAAGGAAGGGTTTTGCTACGAGCTTCACTGATGAGTTAATTTCAACCGAAAGTGACACGTAACCATCGGATTACATCCCCACTTGGGTTTCTAAGTGCATGAAAATATGACGCTTGGGTATTTGTTCACCTTCGTCCCGACAGCTCTCGTTCGTTCTACCTCCTCCTCCCCAGACCCCCTCCTCTTACTCTAACTCTAGAATGACCCGAGGAATGCGAATAAAAAATGATATCTACCCGGGTTGGTTTCTATCCAGCAGTAAGTGAGCTCTTGTTTCTAAGAAGCTTAACCATTGGCACTTCTAGTGGCGTGGACAATTAGGTCGACGGCGTAGGATCCTTTTGGCCAAGAAGGAAGAGGGACAAGAGCATGGAATTAGTGTATTTTTGCATGATCTCGTATCTATGAGAGGCGCAGGAAATTGGATAAGTTTCACATTTTCCTCCGAGCGAAGATACATTACATAACGACCTGAGTTATATAAAAGTGAAAGGAGAAAAATCCGCCTGGATATGTTCCGGGCGTGGGCGCAACTGAGCGGCGGTAGAGGAGAATACAAGAGAGATGCCAACCTTCAACGGACCTAAGTTTAGCGTGCCCCGAATATTTGACCTGAATTCTCTAGCTGCTCGTCACACCATATAGCCCGGTAACCATGTTCGTTGACAACTTTTCTAATGAAATTAATATTTACTCTCTCTTTGTGTATGGAATTCTCGGAAAACGCGGGGCAACAAGGGGGAATTTGCGTCAAGTGCGGAGTTCACTCGTTCTTTCCAGTCCCTCCCCTGAGCGCTTGATTCCAGGTAAACCCACTCCGCTAGTCGTTTGTCAAATGAGAATACACTAAAAATTGTAAAGAGGGACAATAGAGACAATAATTTGCGTACTGGTGTGTGAATTTGTTATATCACTCGTCCTTGATACCGGGAATGGCAAGCCATTTCGTGAAAATTGTTGTAAGTGGAATTGCAATATGCTGTGTGGGTGTAGATGTACCCACAAATCAACTAGGATACTTTTGGCCAAAAGGTGCATTACGCACATTCGGGTTTTTCTATAGAAATACTGGTGAATAACCATGAAAAAGCAAATGTTTGATTATGTGTATGATCACACTCCGGTAATGAAGTAATTTTTCCACATGTATCCATAAAGTATACCGGTACGTAGCGTTCTTGCACAGTTCTTGTGTAGACCCGGTCATTGAATTATAGAATAAAATATTACTCTAGAAAAAGAATATTACTCTTGGTTTTAGTTTAGACTATCGTGGCCTAACTTAATCACAACAATAAAGGAATGAAGCGAATCGAATGATGCATACTATTGATAGAAAAGAAGGTTTATTTGTAATTAGCAATACCTACTTTGGGCAAAGCAGCAATGTAAACATGTTTGGATTTTAATGTTCTACAATTTTTACCTCTCTAAGGTATGATTTTTCACACTCACCCTGGGTATTGTTGAACACATATTTTCCTGAATTGTGCGTGATGGGCTAAATTTAGACCGTAGGTTAAGTGTGTGCATGATCGCAGATCGCATTGGGATTGATAAGATGACAGTGAAGACCATTATCACTGTAAATTTGGCGATTCGAAAGAACAGCGCTTAACTCATCCCGAAAGTCTTGACGGACGACTAAGAGCAGAGTCGAGTGTTCCTGCTTGCGAATACCTGCAATGGCATCGCGACGATTCCCTAACCCTCTTAGAGTCCCAACGTGGCACCGGCAGACTATTTTCTATTCCGAAAAGTGCAATCTTCCCTCAAAGGACACCACCATGAGACCCTATGAGCCGTCAAAGAAGCTTTCACGCGTACCCTTAAGGACCTTCAGGAATCCGCCTACCAAGTAGCCTCCGAGTCATGGAAAAGCCGCTGGAACACGTTTGTTGACCCTCTAGGAATGTACTTTGAAGAATTTTGTGTCATTGTAGCTATATCTGAAATAAGTCTATTTTTTTGATACTTTATTTCCATGTTTATAAAACGATGCTGTACGACTATATACGGAAAGGAGGCATACTGCCAATTGTGGATAATGTAGACTTACTATGAAAAGGGTAAGAAGGTGTGGGAAAAGTCAGTCTTTTCCTGTTTAAATCACTCTTTTTAATTTTCCCAAATTTAAGAGTCGCGATATTTTTTGCTTTTATTCTTCAAAATGACTGCAAGAAACCGCGGAATTTAAAAAGAAATCTAAACATGCTATACGTTTCCAAACTATTTTCTTAAGGTATTAAATGTCAGTCACGAAGAAGGCATTGCTTTTTTGACGTAAATTATTTACAGAATCAACATTAATAAGGGACATAAGTAGATAAATGAATATTTCCTCATATTTTTATCTGGACACAAGAGAAAATCCACAAACTACCTAATTCACAAGCTACCTTATTAATATTTTTATCCAACAATTCCTTAAACCATCTCCGAATTCGTTTAAATTTCAGAATTTTTATATTTTTTTGGAAATTTTATGCGATATACTAAGTTTCATATTTTCTAAGCTTTAGCTACATCGATCACAGAGGTAGTTATTAGCCTATTAACTACTCAGAAATCTTGTGTGTTGGCATAGCGTCGATATTTCATTGGAAAGCCCGCATCATGTGAAATTCCATCGTTTTACTCTTGAAGTACGGCACTTATTATCTTTATCATCCAGCCTAAAATAATTTAGCTGATAAACTACAATAAATGGCAACCTTTTTTTTCTCCCACTTTTCAATACTTTCAAATTTATTCATTTTAAATTCCAGGTATGCAAGTTGATGTTCTAGGTCAACCAATGCGGTTGGCTGCATTCCTAACTCAAAAGTTCCATTACAAAAAATAAAATATTAACCATAAATATGACTTGGAAAATGTTGCTATGAAAAAATGTTTGAAAAATTGCATGTATTTCACCTATCTACCCAGGAAAAGCTCCAAGGTTTCTAGAGATATAATCTTAAATGCCTAAAAATTGTAC
This sequence comes from Hetaerina americana, assembly GCF_022747635.1. Lineage (NCBI taxonomy): Eukaryota > Metazoa > Arthropoda > Insecta > Odonata > Calopterygidae > Hetaerina > Hetaerina americana. Next base: position 36,696,592 of record NW_027287538.1, on the reverse strand, counting down.
ATACTCATCTTGGCAAGGCAAGATGAGGCAAGGAAAAAAGAGCGATAAAATTGATTACCTTGGCAAAGGAAAACAAATACAAAATACCAGTTGAATTATACAAAATACCAAGTAGAGTTGACACACGTAAGAATCATGGTTGATATATAATAGCATAGATTAGCTAATGTAATCCATATATAAAATGGAATCTGGGATAGTTTCTAGCGACATTTAGTAGCAGCAATAATAGGTGATTTGGGAAAACTTGGTATAACTATATGAAGTTTATATTCCCCGAAATTCCCGCGCATATACGTATCCCTTTCTGTTCCCGCCATCGGAGCCGATGTACTATATAATCTTGGGTAAAATAAATAAATATTCAGTACTTAGGGTAAAAAATACTTCAGTATTCGGTAACACGTCGAATTCTAGGTCGTGAAAAACCCTTAGGAGAAAAAACATGTTTTTCAATGCATCAATAGGTTGTATGACTAAGGTGGAAGTTCCTAATTTCAATAAAAATTGCAAATAAAAGTGAATGTACGTTTTTCTTCCATAAAGATTTCAGAGTTTCGTTAATCTTATCCGCGGCACTTAACCTATTATCAAAACAAACATTATTGAACCTTCTTATTTCTACACTCGGTACTAGAGATTTAATTTCTCTAATTTGATTTAGCACATACGCAGATTTTAGCGCTTCAACTGGCACTTTATATAACTATGCTTTTTTACTGATTGCCGCGGTAATTATAGACAAGTTCGTCGATGAGAAAACATACGTAAACAGAAATAATTAAAATTTTGTGTCACCCACACGTTTACTTTCACACTAATGGAAAAATGCGAATTAAGTTTCCATTATCCTTTATAGATTTTGTATTGAAATTAACTACTACTGTTTTTTTGGCGATTCGTGTGAACAAATGGACACGCCTTTCATGATGGATCTCATGAGATATTTTAAAACCGAGAGGAACAGAACGGTAAGTAAAGTCGTACGAAGGTTATCTCAAAGTGGGATAAAATCGGCGAAAGAGACGGGAAATCTTATCGGAACATTACAAATAAAACATATGCCTTTCAAATGCCCACGGCCAACCGCCCGATCATCCCCTTCTCGCTTCCTTATTCCTTTGTGCCGATCGGGCAACAGTCGCCCCTCTCCAGAACACTTCTTCCCTTATCTCCCCTGCTGAAGAAGGCGGTACTCGATTTTTTCTATCTTTTTGACCGGTCATTCCATTTCGCAGACCACTTAGTGGGAACTCTCTAGGTATCCCTGACAAACCCAAGTGGGTTTGTCAGTATGTGTGCAAACGATGGTCCACACTTTCCGGAGCAGGGAGCGAATGCTCCCCCAACGTTTTGTGATGGATTAAGATGGCGTTGAAACTTCTGAGATAAAGACAGGTTTATCGGACAAAGGAGCTCAGCCAATTTTTCACCAAAGAATTTCATGGCAACAACGCGAAGTTCATCCTGAGTCGGAGGAGGAAAAATAGTTTCAAATGACGCTTTTTTTGGTATGTTTTAATTGATTATTCATTACCGTTATTTACATTTCATAATCAATCTTCAAAGGGATAAATTGATGATCAGTGGTTATTGACCTGATTGCTTTTAAATAAAATAAACTATCAGTCAAATGTTATTCAAATTCATTGTTATTCATATCCATACACGTTTTACAATTTAACCGAATTTATACGATAAATATTTTATAACTTTTATTTCAAATTAACAATGTATACTTTTTCAACAATTTATGCGTAATTTGTACATAGATTATGTACTATAAAGTGATAAAAATATGAAACGGTTAACTTTGTCTGAATCAACACCGAAAACTTATAATTATTACCGCAAACACAAACAAAAAAAATCAATCTAGTTGCGGTCTAAATTCATTTCAATGAAAATGTGCTCGGCAAATGACATCAGTGATACATAACGTGCTCAAAACTGCTCTAAGTCGTCTAAGGGAAGCGTTTAGCCTACAAATGAGGTTAAAAAAGCAGTCAACGTTGGATCTTGTGACTAAACTTTGTACGAGCAAGAGAAAGGATTTTTGTTCGTTTCTGTTGTAACTCCGACACTTTCAGGCAGAGGAACGGTGAAGTTTTACCCTCTATTCATCATTTAAAAGGTCCTACAAAGTTTAAAAATGTAGGAAAGACGTATATTTAAAGTTCACCTTTTATCATTGTGGTCAATACAATTTCAAACGTAATGGACTGTCACAAAAGTCTTCAGGGAATAACTTCACCCAATTTTTTATGGTCGCGAAAATATTCAATACTCTCTAAACCACTAAAATCGGCATTAAGAAAAAATCTTTTTCTTTATTATCGTTGGGATTAAAAAGAAAATATATTTTTAAAAAATCGCAACCGTGAATTTCAGTAGAGTTACTTACACCATTTTTGTTCCTACGAATTAATTACGTCCATCTTTCCGTAAGAATTACGATCTTTTAATATATATTATACGATACGTGGGATAGCAAATCTATCACTTATATATCCGTATTGAGTTTTCATAAAATATTACTCTCAAGCAACATGCTACGTCAAATATCCATTTTCTGTCCATAGGGTGCCAGTACTTTGCCATGATTAGGTTAATCGCATAGAAATACTTGCTACAAGGACTACCGCTTACAATATTTGATGGGGAATTCACGTCCCAACGGGGACATTTTAGGAAATAAGTCACTGCGGGAAAAATCCAAAAGTGGTTAGAAAAGGCGTGTGTTCATTATGCCTACGAGAGGGGTTAGTCATGACAGTAATGCGTGATTGCTGTCACTTACGTCGTGATATAAAAATAAATGTGGAGGGCCCTACGCGACCCCGGGAATCCATTGAGAAGCAGCGCTCGTTCGCGTGTCTCTACGAACACCTCGTAAGATTGAAGATCGCAGGATCTGAGCCTAAGAATGTGGATAATGGTAGGGCGCCTTGAGAATACTTGAGAGGTACGTAGTCACTACCACACGCGCCCAACGCCCCCCTCCCCCCTTAGCAGTGGGGCCGCGTGGTTTGACGCGGGACTTAACCCACGCGCTACTCTCTCGAGCGCCGATGGAGAGGAGGCCACGCGCATTCATCCGGGAGCCCATTGTGTGCGTACCCAGAATGACAGGGGGTATTGGAGGGGGTGCCTGGCGGGGTCGGGAGCGGAGAACGAAGTGGGACCAATGAAGGGGCCTGGAGACCGGAGGGAGGAAAGGGTTAAGGGGCTCTCGAATGCACCCCAACACGTATCCACGCCGTAACGGGCGAGGCGCGGATTGATATTCGGCCCTTTGGAAGTCGACGGCGTGGAAAGTGGGATCGTGAAATGGTTGATTTTTATTTTTTTGTTCATGAACTCGCAAACCGAGGGAAAGGTTGTAAGAACCTCGGGGACAAGAACAGGATAGGGGAGAAGTGGTGTGAGGAAGGGAGTAGAAGCGAGGGGGTAGAAATGTTTGGAGGAAGGATGCGAGAAGGGGGTTGAATGTCCCCACCAGAGTGCTTACGGGAGGGCGGGGAGAGGCAGAAGGGGTGCGAAGACGTGGGAGTGAAATGGGGTTCATTTTGGTGTTCCACACGCGTGTGAGCACAAACTGTGGTGACAGGGCGTGTTCTATTCGGTTTTCATCTCCCTCCCCGCCATGCTTTTGTTCCGTTCTCATCTCCGTTCCTCTCCGCCCACACGGGGCTGGGTGTACGCGGGTTCAGATGTCATCGTTCTTTTTTCCTCCGCCTTGCGTTACGACTCCGCGGAGTTAGGTACAGTTCATCTCTTCATTTTTCGAACGAACGAACCACAAAGCGAGCGTGGCGAGGAGGATGACGAGAGGGTTTGTTTCCGAGCGGGTTCTTTTGTTCTTCCGCGTTTCCTAGGGAGAGGGAAGGGCATCGTCACTCTCCAGTAATGTGCGTCGATACAACGCATCCGTCATGGAAAAAAATATGAGTAAGGTAAGTATTATCAAATACCGACGACTCTAACGACACTTTGGTTGATATTCCGTATTTCTCATATCTAAACTGACTTTTGTGATGTTGCTCACCCACGAATCTTTTAGGTTGCGATTTTTGAGTTAATTTATAGAATGAACATTTTGAATAACTTCGGAAAACGCCACGACAGTTAACTTTGACGAAGTCATCCACTGGTATGCCCCAAAATGTAGGTATTTCACAGAGTAAAAACCATTCGCGATTTTTAAAATATACACGAAATTTGGCGATCTCTTTATGTTGCAAAAAAGGAAAAACATTCTTGGAGGGTAAGAAACTCTTCTGTTAGATGTGAGTAAAATTCCATTCGTTCGTTTACGCATTGTATAATATTAACTTGATATATCTAATAATCAAGTTAAATGAGCAAGAATACAATAAAATTATTTTAAAATGAAAGAATATTTATCCAAAGCTATACCTTGCATAAAACCCAAAGGACTACGACCATGACGCGTCATCACGGGAGAATGGCTTGCGTGTTCTGATGACACCGAGTACTATAATGACAAGGGCATTGTTATGAATTACTTCTAGAACCACCCTAACTTACGGTAATAAACGTCGAAGTTAAAAACCCAGACGGAAGGACGACTTTTCGGTGCCAACGTGCTGGTTGTGTGTGGTCAGAGTTTGCCGGCTGCTAAAGAACCTTACACCAATGGGGCGGATATTTGAGGGCTAGTGAATCGTTGGAACACTTATTGAATTAGACAAGAGAAAGCCATCTAAACAACTTTACCCAATGAATATTGATGGGCATACGTATGAGAATGCAACTTGAGACTCACCACACTGCGATAGGTCTCGTGACAGGCAGCTGGGTGGTAAGGCTTCCGCGGTAGCCATCGCATAAAATCCTTGGTTGCTGGCCTGGAACTGTGGATTTGACTGGACATGAACTCAACCAGGGGAAATAATTTCTGCTGTTCCTGAAAGATACAATTGGTAGTGAGAGGGGACTGGAACGCGGTGGCAATTCAAGGGAGATAGGGGCGAACAGTTTAGGAGAAAGTAATGACGCGAGGAAAAACATTTAAGTTTTGCAGAAGAATTGGGTTCATTATAAATGCTAGTCTCAACTACGCACCATACGTTGATTCATGTGGAAAATGCCGGGATATTCAAGAAATTAGAGTTTTGAGTTTATTATGGATGCAAACTGATATGGAAGGACATCATCATTTCAGTTTCAGGGAGAAAATACAGATTCAGTTAAAATTTAAATCCGCATAAGGGGTAACATTAAAATACATATGGCAGCGAAATGAAAAAGGATAATAACGGTAAAAAAAGCTATAAGAAAAAAGATAAACTAGCACTAAGCAACAGACGAGCTGCTGAGTAAGAACAAGGTGACCTGTAAGTTAGAAAAAAGATGCAAGTACCCTTTTTAAAGGGATCCAGTACGTCGAAAATGATACAAAAGAAAAAGTAAGGGAAAAATGATGAAGAAACCATGGATTACTGAATAGGTTTTTTTAAGAACATTTATGATTAAAATGGAAAGAATTAAACACAGAATTCAACAAGAAATAGGGAGAAAAGAGTACTAAGATTAACGTGGTAATTGGTATTGGCGAGAACCATATTCGGCAAATAAAACTTGGTGAAAAATGCAGCGGACGGGTTTGGAGAATATAGGGGTAAAGATTGAAATGGGTCCGCTTGACAGGACAGTGAAAAACCTATTAGAAAGTGAGGGAGGAAATTCCACGCTATAATAGATGCGACATTAAAAGAAATTATAAAAGCATAAAATACACAAGCAATATAGAAAGAATACACAGAGAGTGAAGACATGTCAGTGAGTTGAAATATAGTAAGAAAATATGAAATCTATGAGGATAGTTCAAGTCGGAGACACTTGACTGACACAGAAAGGGTAATAAAGTAAATTAAATTTAAAAAAATATGGAAAAGTATGAGCATTTTTTAGAAGTGTTTATTTTGTAAAATTATTCAACAGCTTCAGAAAATAGGGAAGGATGAATTTTTATGGTCTAGTTCATATAATTTACTAGTGGAGGTCTTTGATCGAAATATTTTCTTCGACCAGAATTGATTTATTTCCCCAAAAAAAAGTTGAAGTATCAATACGATAGGACTTCAATATCTGATGCTTGATTTTGCACGTGGTAGACCTTAGGGTCACGAAAAATGATCGAGAAGAGGGAAATTGATCACCTAAATGAGAAATGGTCTTACCTTATGTAATAATTTACCCCCTTCTTGAATCCGAGGGATACGCGAGATGTCATAGTATTAATCAGAGCAACGTCTAAAAGAAATGTAGAGCATAGGTAGGGTGTAATAGATTGCTTCCTAGTGTGTGATTAGGTTCACATGTTAATTCAACACATCGTCTTGCAGAAAATAAGAGTGGACTGGAGGGATAAGAAAACAAACCAATTGTATACGCTTCAGTCGAAACAATTACGGGTAGTGGTTGAAGAAACGACATGAGCAGTGATTGGCAGACGAGCAAGAGAGGGCTGACCATTGCTCCTCCTGTTACACAACACATACGTGGCAGAAATAGTAAATAAAATAAGGCTTGAGATATAAATTACAATCGATGGTGAAAACATCATTAGAAGAATTGCAGACGACTAAACTTTAGCTATCCAGTCATCCAAGGGATTGAATCAATTGCTGAGGAAATTAAAGGATCAGTGCGATAGGCATGGGATGAGAGCCAATCATGTGTAAAATAAGGTAATGAGTTTTTGAAGAAGTTGGAAGGATAAATTGAACATTCAAATTACAAGGCATAAACTAGAGTAGGCTCAGGAATTTACCTCTTTAGGAATTGCTCTGAAAGAAGACAAGAAAAGTTGTGAGGTAATTAAAAGAAGAACCACACTATGTAAAAAAGCTTTTACAACGGGCTAAAGTCAAGAAGTTTGAGTAAAGACGAAAGGAAAAAGATTGATTAAAACTTTGATTGGAGTGTAGTTTTGTACGTCTTCGAAACTTTATCGTTGATTGGGGGCTTTTGTGATATGGAATTGGAGAGAAATAGAAATAATAAAAATGCAAGACAAGAAAATAATCGAATTTCATGGTTAGAGAGAAGAGAGGGTAGTTGGGAGAAATTTAAAAGGAGTAGAAGTTCATAGAGAAAATACTGAGAGGAATTAGAATGTCAAAGATTTGTGAAAGAGACTATTTGGCAAACGAAATTGAGGCAGGAAAACCAGGCAAATTTGACGGAATGATGAGAGGTATAAATCATCTGGAGATGCCGTTTCTGTACTATTTAGCAATTGATAAAATCTCAGAAGTTAATAGTCTTCAGAGAATCTCAAAAACATACCGTTAATATATAGAATATATTAAAAGAATGATAATTTTTGGTAAGGGTCGTTTGATGTAGGAATTAGGGTTGTAGTAGTCCCTGGATAAAAAAATTGTCCTTGACCGGCACGTAAGATCAACTGTTAACTAATGTATAATATTTCACAATGGGCGAAATGCATGTACCATGGTTGCCTTGTATGCGAGCAATACAGATATCGTGACCACTTCGCGAAGAGTACACCTGATGGCAACGTACCTTCAGCGAGCAGATGACAAACTGCTCGAGTGGTACGCCCTGTGGCGGATCATTGTCAACAACGCGAAGACGCAGACGATTATTTTTTTGCCTGGAAGGCTGCGAGAACCGGGAGAAATCCCTGTGGGTACAGAGGAGGAACTGTGGAAAGAAGAAGTGACCTGTCTCGGAATCATCCTAGACCAAAGGCTGACTTTCAAAAGTCACGCGCTTGCTGCCACCAGGAAGGTGACTGCAACTCGGCATTGCTGCGGTCACAATCCCTCTCCATTAGGACGAAGGTGTATTTATACGTACTGGCAATACGCACAATGCTGATGTACGCTTCACCAGCATGGAGTGGTAGGATGACTCCGGCGACCTTCGACCCTATGGAGGTGATGGAAAGAGGGGCGCTTAACAGCATCCTTGGACTCGGGTGGAAATATGCCACTGAAATTCTACACGACTTAACGGACACTACCAATTGGAGAAGTTATCAAGACCCACGCGTCGGCCCTTTTTGAGGAACTGTAAGGGTTAAAGGCAGAACATCTGCGGTCAGTGGGCGGTTTGAAACCTGTCGCGTGGGAAAAGTACAAACGTCCAAGAGCAGCAACGGGGCGAGACGATGACCAACCACGGTTGAATCGAAACTGGAGTTGATTTGATCCTTCATTCATCGACGGGCTAAGAAGTCTGAAACACAGCAGTTGAATGATTACTCTATCGAGCAAGCCAAGTGTCAAGAAGAAGCGTTTTGGCACAAAGAAGATGAAATCCACTATCCATAAGATAACCTACGGTAATTTCAAAGTTAAAATAAAGGATCAGGTCAAAAATGATTTTTGGCATTTTTCCACACAATAAGTTTAATTAACGGCGCGCGTTTCGAGTCACTGAGTCATCTTCAGGTGCAAGATTTTTGTTCTCGAAGATGACTGAGAATCAAAACGCGAGTCTTTTATAAAATTCATTTTGTAGAAAGATGCTACAATACCTATTGAATTTTAATTTTTTTTTCCAATGAAATAAACCGTACAATTTAAATCTAAAATGGATAAGTTAATTTTATTTTTCATCAGTCACGTAACCGTTCGTACATTTTTCATAATGCAGAGATGTGATACGTTGACGAAAAACTTCGCACATGACTGTCTAATAAAATTTAAGGGTTTCAAATACGAGCCTTCTATAGAAGACATTGCATCAAATTCTGTGAAAAAATAAATTATCTATTAATTTCAATTTTGCAAATCAATCTCAGAGAATAGCTTAAAAGGATAGGTATACTCAATATATTCTCTTTAGACGCGGTAAAAAAAGAAGCAACGAGTGTATTCGGCAGCATTGTTTTTCTCAACGAATGTGGATCACCATTTTATTTTTATCCTCTTCCATTACAGAGGAGTGCAAGTGTGTATAAAATCACCCTCGTAATCGGTCCTTTCCTCAAGAATGGCGGGACTGAATATCTCGAATACTGGCAGTTTGCTAAAGCTTCTCATGCCACGACGAAAGGAATCCCCCACTAAAGACGGCACAGTGTTAATTACTAAATGTCTAGCGCCCTAAATTCCACAAATTTAACTGAAATCCTCTACAAGGCCTCCTGATACATCTTGATAGTAATATTGCCTAGCCTTTGGTATCTAGCTTGTACGTTGTAGGCATATTGGTAGACTGTAGTCACTACTTTTTTACGATGATTTTCCGATAGCGGCGTTCTCACCTTAGAGGTTATTGGAGACCAAATTTATAGTCAGTATTTTATAGCTTTTCATATCTAGTGAAATTGGTATTTTTAAAGTTTTCAAGGAAAAACTTCTAGGCTAAAAGAAATCATCTGAATAAATGCAGACAGAAGGCATTAAACGTACTCCTTGGCATCGTAGAGAAAATATATATGATTTTCACTTTAATTAGGATAAGTTTAAAAATAGTTTAATACTATTGCTTAAGCGGCAGCAGTTTCTAATTTAGCTCTCTGGATATAGGCATAAAAATTACCGTTCAAAAAGGAGCAAAACCCACCAAAATAACGCTTGCTCGATTATTATTTTCCGGATGAATTTCATTTATTTCGTTCCCTAGGATGCCTAGAATATACTTCAATATGAAACACACTAGTTATTCTGATTGGTTGAAAGGGGACAATTTGGCGAACTGATGCGGATTGAAATAGATGTATGGAATTGGGTATATATATATATATATATATATATATATATATATATATATATATATATATATATATATATATATATATCATGAATTTGAGTTCGAAGCACGCAATGATTGACAATGTGGGAAAATTTACCCATTTGAGTTCGCATTTGCAGCCATTTAAAATTTTGTAATTATTTGCGGAGTTTTATGATTGTATTTCATATTCCTTTTTGCTAGAAAATGTCTATATTTTCTCTGAAATTTTCCCAGCTGTCAACTATGTAGATCGCCCAAGGTATAAAAGCCGTTACAGCAGGAGATCTGGCGTATGCCGAAGATGTGAAACGCCGACGTCGAACTAAGGCGTCGTGAAATGCGCCGTCGTGAGCATGTCTACGAGTAATTAATCATCCCCATTGCGAATCAGCGGCGACGCTCAGCTGACAGGTGATCTGAAGGGAGACGCTCTTGAACGAACGCTTCCACAAAACATACTCTTGCACTCAAAGCCAAGCAGCATACGGATAATTTCAAGAACGGAGAAATTTAAGCGACAAGCCACTCTCCGCTAACTCGCTTGCCAATCTATTAATATTGCGATTTGCCAGACATTCGCACTTTTCCCTGTTAAACCCCCCTAAAAAATGAAAAGCTTTAAATCCGCCCAAATTTTGATGGAGTTGCATAAAAATAAGTCTGTGAAAATATCAGCAGTGTTAATTTTTCAGCGTAGACATTTCATATTTCACAAGATACGGGAAAAGCGAAAATGAAATCTAATTAATACGTAATAAAAGAGCTCAAATTTTAAATTGGACATCTGAAATGTTGAATTATTAGATTTTATGATGTTTGATTACCTTGAGTGATAAAAATTGGAAGAAATTAGGAACCATTTTTCATTCATTAGTTTGCAAAAATTACGAGTAGACCTCTCAATAACTAACGGATGCTAAAATCCTATTTAAATGGCTTTGTCAATAATTTTCTCTCTATAAATGACCAAATTCATGAATGGACTGCTTTGAAGGAAAATACAAGGGATTGTATCGTTATCCACTTTTTAATAAAACATATATTTATTTTCGAAAGTACCGAATATATTATTATTATTAGGTAATCTAATAAATTAATGCACTTCATGAAATCGTTTCATTAATTCATATTATTTTTGTGATAGCAATGAAAAAGATTGATAAATTCGAACTGGAATAGGATGGTAAAGATTATCATTTTCAGTTAAATGCTTCATGTAAAATTAAAGCTGAGATAAAAGATAACCATCACATTATATTTAATTTTTTTTAAAGTAGAGGGACACACTGAAACTTGATTTCTTACATTTGAGTGTCATGTACTACAGTGAACTTTTATTTCATGGCGAGAATTTCTTATTTAAGTGTTAATTACCTTCAAACGGTAAAATATACATTTTTCACAGCAAATGAGATTAAGAGATTGACTTTAGAACAGATTTTGTTCTCCTTGCAAGAATTTACATCTTGTTAGGAGTTACTTAAAAATTGGTCTGACTGAAAAAAGAAGCGTTTAGCCAGAAAATATTCCTGAAGTAGCTAGATTTAGTGTAGAATAAGTTTTTTTTCCGGAACATGAGTTGACCGTGCATACCAGGTTAGTCAAGTTTTTTGGGGTGGTTTAGAAATTGCTTCGTGGTGGTTGCTAAGAAAGAGCTTTATTCACGAGGACTAACATAATTCATTCACTAGAGGTCAATTGAAACTTAAGGCCATGATATAGCCATAAGAAGAAAATCAGCGAGAATTCTATCCATAGCTGCATACAGCGCGCACCGGCGAAGAATATAAATTGTATCATGGAGGTTTTAAAAAATTTTAATTGAATAAGCATTGAACAGAGGGATTAAAATTTAGCATATTAGTCAAAGATCCAACAATATTAAGTAATCATTAATTAATTATTTCGGACCATTAAGTTTTTTTTTAACCCGAAGTTTTGTGCAATAAAGTAAAACGACTTAATTTACTGATTAATTTGGTCTTCATACTACTCTGAGCATTCAAAACATTTTTCTTTAATAATCAGGTGCAATTAATTATGATTCAATTCATTTAATTGCAACTTAAATGTTGTAATTCAATGTAAATCTACTAAAAAATTGGATGAATCAGTAAAAATAAACAATACAAGACAATATCAACAGAAAAATGAATGCATGCAATGTTATTCTTATTTATGTGGGTGGAAAGTCCTGACGACCTTTCGAACCAAAATAAATGATCCATGGCTTAAATTCCGTTAAAGAGTTAATGTTTTTCAGTTAACACTTGCAAAATAAAAAAAATTGAAGCTGTACATCACAAAATATAGCTACATAAAGTATGGTAATTAGAAAGATAATTTTACTGAGATAAAATAATCGTTCTGTGAGAGGAATTCATCTGATAGATACACAATTATATGTGCACAATTTTGCCGGAATATTATAATTTTAAACACATACGAAGCAAGTGATTTTCTGATATCCACCCTTCTTGAAATAGATATCTAAAAGTTTGGTAAAAATTTTTCCTTCCGTTTGTGACTACAATTCACCAAGATAGGCCTTCGGAAACTCTCCTTTCCCTGGACGCGGCTACCCTTTTTAACAATACACTTTGTATGCATCAAATAAAAAATTTCTCTCTTTTGTAACGAATGTAGCAAATTTGAGGTGCTTCCTCCCCACTTTCCCCACCCCAATTAGTCCAACGTAATGAGGTTTCGATGCAAAAGCGCCTGGTGACTGCGCGGCAGGGAAAAAACACAAAACATCCTGTCGATGAATGAGGAAGTGAGCATTCAATCTGCCCTTATTGCCTCCTCCCCACCCGGTCGCCCCATGGTGAAGTGTCGAGGAGGCCTTGAGCAAGGACAAAAGAGGAGCAAGAGGAAAAGCCGAGACCTGCTAATCCTCTTATGCGAGAGCGCAGGGATTGCTTCCTCTACTCACCGACCGGCGGCGACGAATGCGGCCATTTCGCGGGCCGTACGACGAAAGGGTAACGTCCCGCCCAATCCCGAACAACACATTCTCCGCCAGCTCCCGGAAAGGTGTGGAATGGTGGGGAGTGGTTTGGATTTTGCTTGAATTCGGAATTCTTTTCCTCTATAGCATGATTTTACGGTGAAATTAAAGAGAAGGAAAGAATAATTGATAGGAAACGTGAAGAACAAAATAAAACCGTGCACAGTTCCGCAAGGTTTGATTCATTTCGTCTTCTTAATTATCAATGAACAAATAAGGAAAGAAGGAGGAAGGTAAGCAGATGGAGTAGCTAAATGGGAGAGAAAGGTATAACACGCCTTCCAAATTTGTATCGGCAGGTTTTATTTTTAACGAATATATATATATATATATATATATATATATATATATATATATATATATATATTCCACATATATACACATATATACATATACATATATGTATATATATATATATATATATATATATATATTCCACATATATACACATATATACATATACATATATGCATGTATATATATATATATATATATATATATATATATATATATATATATATATATATATATATATATATATCTATATATATATATATACATGCTAACATTATAGCACAAGTGTTGGGAACTGAGCATAATCCACAATGTTATCTATACAGAGAATAAAATTACATTGCAAAAACATACATTTGAACCTGGATAAGACGGAAACAGAATAATGAACAGTAATATTAGTTATCAAAGAAAAACTTCAACATTTCCTTTAATTTTTTGGCAAAGTGGTAGTCGATGCAATGGAAATGTCGCTCATTTCCATTAGTTCCAGAAGTCTAATTCATAGGAAACATTTGGACTGCACTGACAACACCAGAGCTGTCGGGATTTTTGAATAGCGGCAGTTTCCGGTCTGCCGAAGGATGGGTAGAGAAAATTAATGACGACCAAAACCTGAAATGTTTGAAGTTAACAATCAGTAGCGCTTATTTCAGGGGTGAGCTCATTCCCCACTTATCAAAATGAATATTGGATGAGGCGCTCTGATTTTAATGAATAGCTTACAGGAATAGAGCTATATTATCAATACAATTCTGCTCTTTATTTTGGCTTATCTCCAGAAAGACAAGCGATGTAATTTTGGCAAATGGAATGTAGGACCCAAACTCAGATATATTATTCGAGGTTAAAAAAAACTTTTTTTCGGCTGTGAATATAATCTTCGAAATAAATATTTTATTGAGTATGGAAATATCAGCGATACGTAATAATATTATATTATTCTGATTAACTTCACGTGAGCCGCACATGACTGGAGTGTATTTTTGCTATATCTGCGTATGGACATTAGAATTTAAAATATTAGATATTTTTCCTAAATATTTTGAAGAAGACAAATTTCAAAAATTTGAAGAATATTAATTTTTTTTTTATACTGCTAAAAGTGGCAAAAATTCCGGTTAAAGCGAGAAAAGGGTCAAATAGAAATTATATAAACTCAAAGAAAGCAACAAATATTTGTTAAAAACACTCATGAAGAGCAAGTAGATGCTATACCGCAGGATAATTGAAGTCAATCCGTTTGATATTCCTAAAAGCAGGCACGATACTTCTGACTTAGGTAAAGTTCCTGGGCACTAAACTAGCTGGTGGAAATTTTAAATATCAGATACTAAAAAATAATCAGTTTCCAGTTGAATTAAATATATTCTTACACTGAATATTTAATAAACAAAAATTTACGACGGCACATTAATATGGCACAAATTCGCATATAAAATAGAATATTTACTTTGAAACATAAAAATATATCATGCTTAAAAATATTTATATTGATAATTCTTAACATACATAATTCTTAACATACCCGTATATGTGTGTATATACACATATTTTCTCTCCCATGGACCACAACCTTGACGTGGTGGAAGGGCTTTTACTTTCAGATTACCCCTAGAGCTGTGCTGGAAGGAGTAATGATAAATGCTCCTGGTAGGGTCACCTATTTCAGATAGGTCAAAGGTTAGGAGCCCGACGAAAGGTAGTCCTCACAGCGACTGTTCCTCAATGAGGCGGCTCCAAAGGCGTCTGGCCCCAGTGGGGCGGCCACTGAGTGATGGTTTCAAATTAAAAAAACTATTGTGGAAAGCAGCGGGAAACCATCTCAATTATCATTCCCAAGACCAAAATGTTGGACAAAATAGAGAATATGAGTCCTGGCAAATACAGATTCGGCCCAGGCGGCCGTGTGTCGTGCACGGCAGCCAGTAGAGATAAAAGTAGAACCGACGCCACCTATAAATGCCACCGAGCAATCATATGGAGAAAGAGGTCGACAGGATATACGATCGATTAGAGGACATAATCGCGCGTGCTCCTGGAGGGAAAAATTTGATAGTGATGGGGATTGAAACGCAACAGAAGGCAAAGGAAGAGATAGTGATGAAATGGGGACTACGGTTTAGGCACGAGGAATGACAACAGGGAGAAATCAATTGAGTTTTCCAGGAGACGGGGGTTAGTCATTTACCAAGACTTAGTTTAGACACCACAAAAGGCATAGGTATACATCAAAAAGGCCAGGTGCCTCAGAAAGGTATCAGTTATGTTATGCTATGGTTAAGCAAAGGTTTACGAACATTGTGATCGATTCGTACAACTTACCGGGAGCGGATGCAGACTTTGGCCGCAATTTAGTTGCTATGAATTGGAGCATCCGTTTTAAAAAGATAAGGTAGGGGCGGTGGTTTAGGAAATGAAATGTAGTAACATTAGATTAATCGATAATTAAGGGGTACCAGCAGAATGTAGAGAAAATCATGGACTAAGGTAAAGAGCTAAGGAATATCGAGGAAAAATGGGAATACATAATAAAATGGATATTGAAAGCCGTAAAAGAAACTACTGGAACCGTTAATGAGAAAAGTACAAGTAAACCATGGATCACGAGTTAGATGATTACCAAGATAGATTAGAGAAGAAAATGAAATTATGTAAACACAGAGTTAGAAAAAAATAAGCATAAAGAGTTGAATAATAAATTTAGACGGGCATCAAATAAAGCACGAAAGAAGCACGGTGGAAGACGCAGCGCGAGGGCATGTAAAGTTTGCAGAGGGAGGGTACAATTGGTGCGCTATATGAGATTAAGGTTAAATCATTATCAGGAAGTAAGAGGGGAAGATCTGTTATAACAGCTAGATATGAGTCGATTAAGATAATAGTTGACACAGAAAAAATCCAAGAGAGACGAAAGGAATATATATTGAAGCACTTTATGGTAAGGAACTTGGCCAACAACGTTAGACAAAGAAAAGGAGCATGGCGTAGATGAAGATAGCTTAGGTCCAGGCGTACTCGACGATGAGATAGAAAATACATTAATAGAGATGAAACTTAATAAGACCGTAAGGGCGGAAAAAATTCCTGCTGAACTACTGAATTGTTTAGGAAAATTTTGGAGGAAGAGGCCACATGGACTTAGTCGTACTATCTGTACGTACTACATGTATGACGAAGAAATCTGGCCGGAAGGCTTTGTGAGATCAGTGTTAGTTCCTACTCTGGAAAAAGGTAAAGACACCATCATGTAAAAACTACAGAACAATACGTTTGAGATCCTACGCAGCTAATGTGGTTCTCAGGGTCATCGACAAAAGGATAGAGAGTAGAAAAAGGAATAGATTGGAGGGAAAGGAGGCTAATTCGTAACCTGTAAATGTCTCAGACTGCTCAGGTGCGAGTTGGGAACGGGGAGTCCGGATGGGCAGTGTTAGGAAGAGGTGCAAGGCAGGGTTGCCCATTATCACCATTGCTGTTCAACCTGTATGCAGAGGAAATGATTAAAGAGGCATGGGATGAACTGGAGGTGGGAATGAAAGTTGGCGGGGAATTCGTAAAATCAGTTTGGTTCGCTGATGACCAAGCTTTAGTTTGTCCGTCAGCCAAGGGGTTGCAAGCATTGCTGTATGAATTGGAAATTCAGTGCGACAGATATAGGATGAGAATCAATGTTAATAAAACAAAGGTTATGCGATTTTCTAGAAAGAAAAAGGCTAAGCTAAACATCAAAATAGGAGGGCCAAAAATAGAGCAGGTAGAACAGTTTACGTATCTCGTATGCGTTTTTGACCAACACGGTCAAAGTAGAAGGGACGTAAGGAAAAGAATTGCGCTAGGCAAAGAGACTTTAACTAGGAGGAGGGAGTTGATGACAGGGACTTTGAGTAAGGATGTTAAGAAAAGACTCGTAAAAAATTACATATGGAGCGTAGCTATGTGCGGCGCGGAAACGTGGTCATTGAAGCAGGTGGATAAACGTAGACTGGAGGCTTTTGAAATGTGGGTGTGGAGAAGAATATAGAAAGTAAAATGGACTGAAAGGAAAACAAATGAGACAGTGTACGTACAAGGTGTGGTGGGCGAGGAGAGGGATTTGTCAAGAGAAATCCTGAGGAAGTAGGAAAAATTGACGATGGGCCCATTGATCGGCAATGTGATGCTGAAAACTGTAATAGAGGAGAATGTTAGGCAAACGAGTAAAGGGCAGGAACAGGATAGGATGTTGAATGGGATATACGGAGGAAGGAAGTGCACATAAGTAAAGAAGGACTTGATGTAGAGTAGGTGGGTGAATTGTGTTTTGTTATGAGTCGCAAAATACTTATTTGGTAATTGTTTCCATCCAAAACCTACCTTCACCGGTAGATTACCTAATAATAATAATCATACGTATATATATTTATATAGTCGTATATCATCATCATTATCATCGGTATTTCAACCCTAGGATTGGTTTACTGCAGCCTTCCATTCTACTCCGTTTAATGTCAAAGCCCTCACTCCTTGATATCCTGTCTGTTTTATATCCTTCTCAATTTGTCCAATGTACATGTCCCTTAGTCTTCTTCGTGGAATCCCTTCTATTTTTCTTTTTATTAAATTCCTAATCAATCCATTGTACCTCAATGCGTGCCAAATCCATTTATTTCTTCTTTGCCGTAGAGTTCGTCATTTGGTCCGATAGTTTTCTGCTCTTCCATATACTTGTTCGTTCGTTACTTTGTCTGTCCATTTAATCTCCATCATTTTCCTCCAGGACCATGTTCCAAATGCTTCTATTCTTTGCTGGTACACTTTTCCAATGTTTAAAGTCCTGGATCCATAGAGCGGCATGCTCCAGACGAAAGTTTTGACGAATTGCTTCCTTGTTTCAAATCTTAAGTTATTTGAACACAGTAATTTCCTCTTCTTCATGAATGCGTCCTTAGCTTGGGCTACTCTTCGCTTGATGTCGGTCGAACTTCTTCCATCTCATGTTATGCTTCTGCCAAGGTAGATGAAGGATTCCACTTGCTCTAGTTTCACCCCTCGAATAGTGATATCCGCATTCAGCTTCTCTCATCTGCACCCAAGGACTTAAGTTTTCTACTTGTTAATGCTTATATTATATTCTCCCAGTCCATCCGTAGTCCTTAGAATTCCCAGTAGTGGAGGAAACGCGAGAGGGCTCCTTAGGCCCTCTCGCGTTTCCTCCACTACTGGGATGTCACCTCCAAACCGGAGAATTTTGATTTTTTCTCCATTTACCTCGACTCCTTTGGTACCCAATTATTGTGTTTCTTTCATTACCTCTTCCAGGTATTCGTTGAATATTGCTGGCGGGAGGTTATATCCTTGTCTTACTCCTTTGTTTATTTTGGCTTATATTTTTCTTACATTTTTCATTTGCATTGTTGTTACCTAATTCTTGTAGAGGTTATGGATAATGGCTTATTTACGTGTCCTATTTTTTCGGTCATATTTATCAAGTCGATAATTTCCTCTCTTGCTCTTCGGTTTTTCCTGAATCTGAACTGGTCTTCTGAGAGGTTTCTTTCTATCCTTTCTTCTATTCTTCTGCTAATTATCCGAGTAAGGATTTTTGATGCTTGAGTCACCAGTCTCAATGTTCTGTATTATTCCCATTCATCTGTTTTTAGTTCCCTCGGTATTGCAATCATTATACTTTTCTTAAAGTATCCTGGTGACTTTCCGCTGTCGTAGCTATCTTTGATTATTCCATAGAGGGCATCGTTTGCTTTGACCTCCAGTGCCTTGATTATTTCTCCATTTATTTTGTCCATTCCTGGTGCCTTGTTCTTTCTCAGATCCGCCACGGCCCTCTCAAATTCGCTTCTTAATGTCTGCGGACCCTAATTGTCTTTACCTATCATGCTTTCATATTTAATTAAGCCATTTTCCAGTGGTTTGGGAGCTTGATAGGGTTCTTCAATGTATTCTTTGCATCTATCCCCAATGTCGTCATCATCTATTGGTATTTTTCAATTAGCGGTTCGGATGTTTTGCGATTTACGTGTTTGCGATTTACGTGTTTGCGATTTACGTGTTTGCGATTTATGTTATTTTATTTATACTTAATGTGGTGGTGGAACTTCGCCTTCTTATTTTTCGTATTCTGGCTATTGCGTTGTTGGATGGATTTCATGCTGCACACACCGTTGCGGTGGCTTGCGGGGCATTATATAGATATAGATGATTTCATTTTTCTTTCCCAGAATCGCCTCTTCACTAGTTTATAAACCATCTCGGAATTTCCCTATTTCAAGTTGTCATTAATTTCCTCGCAGCAGGTTTCTATACATTCTTCCTTTGTCTTTTCACACTCTCGTATGACCTGGTTCCGCAACTTTTTATAGAGGTCTTGTTCACTCTCATTTTTTGAAGTCTTGCATTTTCTTCTTTCGTCTATGACAACTCTTATTTGGGCTGTTATCCATGGCTTTTCAGGTATTTCCGTCTTACTCACAAGGAGCTCATCCCCAGCTTTGGTAATTATATTTTTCATTTCTTTCCATCGACCTTCAGTACTGTCATTTTCTATCAGTCTCTCCCACGCGGCGTTTCGTTTTCCCAATCCGAAGTATCCCACGGTACTTCCCTCTCGCTCCTTCCAGACCACAGCGTTCAGATCTCCCATTACTATGATGTTTTACTTTACTTTTCCTGTTCCTAGAATATCTTCCAGTTGTTCGTATAGTTCTTCTATTTCATCTTCTCAGGAGCTGGATGTTGGCATATACACTTGCACCATCACTGTGTCTGTAGGCTCTTCCTCTAACCTTATCATCAGGATCCTCTCCCTGTATTGCCAAATCGATTTTACTCTTGTTGCCCACTCCTAGAATACAGGGTTCGTCCGGAAAATAAGTGTACTGAGCTCAGGAAAAAAAAATTATTACACTTTTACATATCTTAAGCTAATATTCCTCAAAATAGGACCCTTGTGAGTCGATACACTTGTTCCAGCGGCGTTCCCATTCCTGGAACGCTCCCGCGAAGGCATCATCGGGAACCTCTCGAAGACACGTCGTCACGGCCTCTTTGACGGCGTCCTAAGTCCCGTATCGCGTTCCTTTCAAACTCCTCTTTTTCTTCGGGAACAGAAAGAAGTCCGGTGGTGCCAAGTCCGGGCTGTAGGGCGGGTGCGGCAACGTTGCCACGCCGTGTTTGGCCAAGAAGTCCGACACGACAAGCGCGGTGTGAGACGGCGCATTGTCGTGATGCAGCCGCCAGATGTTTTTGATCGCTGGCCGGACGCGGGCGACTCGTTTTCGAAGCCTGTCGAGCGCTTGGACGTAAAATGCAGCATTTACAGTTTGTCGTTCAGGTACAAATTCGTAGTGGACGACTCCCCTTTTGTCAAAAAAGACAATGAGCATCGCCTTGATCCGAGATTTGCTCATGCGAGCTTTCTTTTGACGGGGTGATGATGGGGTGTGCCACTCCGCACTTTGTCTCTTCGACTCCGGATCGTACTCAAAGATCCACGTCTCGTCACCCGAAACAACGTTCTCTAAAAAATGTGGATCATTTTTGCAGTGATCCGCAAGTTGTGTCGCGATTTCCAAACGATTGAGTCTTTTATCATCACTGAGCACTTTCGGTACCAACTTTGCACAAATTTTTCGCATCTGTAATTGGTGCCTAATAATCTCGTGCACTATTGTTTTTGGCACATTACACTGCTCTGCTATCATCCGAACACTAAGACGACGATCAGAGTTCAGTACATCGCGAACTTTTCGCACATTTTCGTCGGTGAGTGTCGTTGATGGGCGTCCAGGCCGTGGTTCGTCGTCGACCTCTTCTCTGCCCTCCACGAACATCTTGTGCCACCGAAAGATCATGTTTCTGGACATGGCTGACTCCCCGTAAGCCTGGTTAATCATACCGACAGTTTCGGTAGACGATTTCCCAAGCTTTACCGCAAATTTGATGGAATAACGCTGCTCCAAAAACTTCGGCATCGCGTTCCGTGACGTGGGTCGAGCGTGGAGGTTCGCGTTAACAGAGCTCCTCACTACACCACAGCTCAGAGCCGACTGCCTTTTTCAGCGTCGCTTGCCAACATACCCCCCTCCAATTGCAGCCCGTCAGAGCGGTGCTGGGCGCGCCTGGAGCGGCGGGAAAAAATCAGTTTCCCTTTTTTCCGGACGAACCCTGTATGATGCCTACACCTGCAATTTTTTGGTCATCACCCGAGTACATCACCCTGTAGCGGCCCCAGCAAACTTAATCTCGCTCAATCCGATGATGTAGATTCCCAATCTGTCCATCACCATATTTGCATTTTTCCAACTTCCCGCATACTCCCTATGATCTCACATTCAACATCCCTATCCATCTTGACTGTTGTTCCCCTCCCAGTAGTCCCCACCCGGAGATCCTTTGGGGGGCTTGTTCAATTCCGGAATATCTTACCGGGAGGAGAGCCATCATGTCACATTTGAATGCAAGGCTGCATATTCTAAGGAGAATAATATGGGGGTTACCCGCTGCTTTCCACAATCATATATATATATATATATATATATATATATATATATATATATATATATATATATATATATATATATATATATATATACGAGTATATATACACATATACATATATATATACATCCCTCCCCGGACTACAACCTTGACGTGGTGGAAGGGCTTGTGCGTTCCGATGACCCCTATAGCTGTGCTGGCGGGAGTAATAATAATTGCTCCTGGTAGGGTCACCCATGCCAGATAGGTCGAAGGTTAGGAGCCAGACGAAAGGTAGTCCACGCAGCGTCTGTTCCTCAGTGAGGCGGCTGCAATGGCGTCTGACCCCAGTGGGGCGGCCAGTAAGTGGTGGTGTCACGTTAAAAATACTATTGAGGAAGGCAATGGGAAACCACCTCAATTATCATTCCCTAGAAAAATATGATGGACAATAGAGATATTTTGAGTCCTGGCAACCACGGGGCTCGGCCCAATCGGCCGTGTGTCGTGCCCGGCAGCGGGGGAGGCAAGGCTTCCGCGGTCGTCATCCCACGAAACCCTTGCAAGGGAAAACCAGCAGCAGCAGGACAGAAGACGAAGGAGAAGAAGACCAAATTAGTTAGAATAGGAACGTGGAATGTTAGGACAATGATGAGGACGGGGAAATTGGAGAATGTTAAGCGAGAGATGGGCAGGGAAAATATAGATATTTTAGGTCTATGCGAGGTGAGATGGAAAGATAGCGGGGATTACTGGAGTGATAAGTATAGAATAATATACAGCGGTGGGGACGAGAGCCAACGAGGGGTTGCCAGAGTATTAAATGAAGAGGTAGGAAGAAGCGTAGTCAACATAGAGCAGGTAACGGATAGAATACTACTAGTGGAGATAAAAGCAGAACCGACGAAAATAGTTATTATTCAGGTATACATTCCACCGAGCAACCATAAGGAAGAAGAGGTCGATAGGATATACGATCAGTTAGAGGACATGATCGCGTGTGTTCCTTCAGGGAAACATTTGATAGTGATGGGGGATTGGAATGCGACGGTAGGCGAAGGAAGAGATGGTGATGAGGTCGGGGACTACGGTTTAGGCTCGAGGAATGACCGCGGGGAGAAAGCAGTTGAGTTCTGCAGGAGACAGGGGTTAGTCATCACCGACACTTGGTTTAGACACCACAAAAGACGCAGGTATACATGGAAAATGCCAGGTGACTCAGGAAGATATCAGCTAGATTATATCCTGGTTAGACACAGGTTTAGGAACAGTGTGATAAATTCCCACAGCTTCTCGGGAGCGGATGCGGACTCAGACCACAATTTAGTTGTTATGAAATGTAGCGTACGTTTCAAAAAGATAAGGCAGGGGCGGCGAGTTAGAAAATGGAATGTAGAAGCATAAAATGGGTTGAAAAGGAAGGAATACAAACAGGCGGTAGAGAAAATCATGGAAGATGGTAAAGGCCTTAGTACTATTGAAGGAAAATGGGAAATGATCAAGAAAGGGTTGTCTAAAGCCGCAAAATACACTATTGGAACCGTTAACGCTAAAAGGACTAGGAAACCATGGATCACGGATGAGATGATTACAAAGATGGATGAGCGGCGAAAATGGAAGAATATAAATATAGAATTAGGCAAAATAAAGTACAAAGAATTGAACAATAAATTGAGGCGGGCAACAAATAAAGCAAAAGAAGCATGGTGGAAGACGCAGTGCGAGGATATGGAAAGTCTGCAGAGGAAGGGTGAAATCGGTGCGCTGTGCAGCAAAGTTAAATCGTTATCGGGAAGTAAGAAAGGAAGAGCTATGCTAACAGTTAGAGATAAGGCGGGTAAGGTAATAGTTGACGCAGGAAAGATCCAAGAGAGATGGAAGGAGTATATAGAAGAACTGTATAGTAAAGAACTCAGACCAACAAAGTTAGACATTGAAAAAGAAAATGACGTAGAGGAAAACAGCTTAGGTCCAGGCATACTAGACAATGAGATAGAAAGAGCATTAAGGGAGATGAAACTAAATAAGGCCGTGGGGGTAGATAACATTCCCGTGGAACTTTTAAAATGCTTAGGAAAATGTGGGAGGAAGAGGCTATATGGGCTGATCCGTAGTATTTATGAGGAGGGAATCTGACCGGAAGACTTTGTCAGATCAGTTTTAGTTCCTATTCCGAAAAAGGTAAAGGCCACGTCATGTGAGGACTATAGGACAATTAGTTTGATATCCCACGCAGCTAAAGTTGTTCTCAGGATCATAAACAAAAGGATAGAGAGTAGGGCAAATGATTACTTAGGGGATGATCAGTTTGGGTTTAGAAAGGGGAGAGGTACGCGTGATGCCATTGCAGTAATGAGTTTATTAATCGAGAGGAATATAGAACACAACCAGGAGGTATTTGCCTGTTTCGTAGATTTCGAAACAGCGTTCGATAGAGTGAATTGGGAAAAAACTAATGAGTATATTGCAGAAAATAGGAATAGATTGGAGGGAAAGGAGGCTAATCCGCAACCTGTAAATGTCTCAGACTGCTCAGGTGCGGGTGGGAAACGGGGAGTCAAGATGGGCAGTGTTAGGAAGGGGTGTAAGGCAGGGTTGCCCATTATCACCGTTGCTGTTCAACCTGTACGCAGAAGAAATGATCAAAGAGGCAAGGGAAGAACTCGAGGTAGGAATGAAAGTGGGCGGGGAATTCGTAAAATCAGTTAGGTTTGCTGATGACCAAGCTTTAGTTTGTCAGTCAGCCAAGGGGCTGCAAGCATTGCTTAGTGAATTGGAAATTCAGTGCGACAGGTATGGGATGAGAATCAATATTAATAAAACAAAGGTTATGCGATTTTCTAGAAAGAAAAAGGCCAAGCTTAACATTAAAATAGGAGGGCAAAACCTAGAGCAGGTAGAACAGGTTACGTATCTCGGTAGTGTTTTGGACCAACACGGTCAAAGTAGTAGGGACGTAAGGAGAAGAATTGCGCTAGGCAAAGAGGCTTTCACAAGGAGGAGGGAGTTGATGACAGGGACTTTGAGTAAGGATGTTAAGAAAAGACTCGTAAAAACTTGGAGCGTAGCTATGTACGGTGCGGAAACGTGGTCATTGAAGCAGGAGGATGGACGAAGATTGGAGGCTTTTTAAATGTGGGTGTGGAGAAGAATGGAGAAGGTGAAATGGACAGAGAAGAAAACAAATGAGGAAGTACTTGGTATGATGGGTGAAGAGAGGGGTTTGTTGGGAGCAATCCTATGGAGGCAGGAAAAGTGGATGAAGGGAGTGTTGAACGGCAGTGGGATGTTGAAGACTGTGATAGAGGGTAGAATGTTGGGCAAAGGAGGAAAGGGAAGGAACAGGATAGGGATGTTGGACGGGATGAAGGGAGGAAGAAAGTACTCAGAGATGAAGAGGGACCTTATATAGAGTGATGGATTTTGTGTTTTGTTAGGAGTAATAAAATATTTGTTTGGTAGTTATGTCCATCCAAAAACCTACCTTAACCGGTAGATTACCTTAAAAATAAAATATATATATATACATTATATATATTTACGTTACACGGTTTACTTCACCTATATTGTTACGCACTCACACACATACATGTATACACACACACATATATACATATATATATATATATATATATATATATATATATATATATATAACACTTTTTGAAAGTCTCACGGACGTGAATAATAATGTATAACACTTAGCACTAGTGGACACAGACAAAAACACAGAAACACACAGAAAAAACACTCTATTTTTCGAATTTTCGTTGGTCGTTGCCACCTTTATCAAGGAAGAAAGGGACAACTCTTCACAGGTCTGCCCCTCTCTTCCTTGACAAAGGTGGCAACGACCACCGAAAATTCGAAAAATAGTGAGTATCTTTTTTGTGTGTTTCTGTGTTTTTGTCTGTGTCCACTAGTGCTAAGTGTTATACATTATATATATATATATATATATATATATATATGTATATATATATATATGTATATATATATATATATATATATATATATATATATATATATGTATATATATACACATATATATATATAATATATATATATATATGTATATATGTGTGTGTGTGTGTATACATGTATTTGTGTGTGTGCGTAACAATATAGGTGAAGTAAACCGTGAAGTATTGCGCTCCTTATTGATAGGTTTAGTAAAATATGTTCACGCTATATTTGAAACATATAAGGTAAGGAATAACCATGCATCAAAACTAGCAACATTTTTTGCCCTTTCTTTGGTCTTTGGCACTAACATATTATTTTAAATTTTAAAAGTAATGTGCATATGCCGGAAAAAAGACACAAGTTTTCTATTTCACCAAATATACTTCGTATTTCAGGAGATAGTAAGTGAAACATGTATTCATTCGACCGACAAGAAAAACCCATGCCGAAGCCAATTTACTTACTTTCCTTAACAAATATACTTATTTTTGGTTAAAAACAGATTTAAATTTTGCCTACCGACGAAAGTGACCAAAATCCGAGAGTACAGAGATATACTATATTTCGTGAAAATTTTGCAACTGCGGACACTCACAAACGAGATTCTGGAATTAAAAAATTTAAATTTTCATCCTCCGAGCATAGGTACGTACTCGCGTACGAGAGGAACAACGGAAGTGCCCTGGAAAATACGATATCGACGAAATAAGCAATGCTGTTGGACGAATCGATGTGAAACAAATTATTTTCTCTTTTATTCTTTTTGAGTAATCATCGCGTCATTGGTCACTTGGCGCTCGCAAATTCGACTACAGGTATGGGTGGCGGCTTAAAATTGAAACGGCACTGGAGGAGGCGACGAAGGAGGGGGAACGAATAGAAAACGCGATCAAGAGCCTCGGCATAAACTGCGAATGGGATTTCGAGGTGGCAAAAAACAATGTAGGGGGTGGGTGGACGGGGGAAGAGGGGGTATGGATTAGGAAGGGTATAAATCACGACGACGGCCGAGTGCAGCAACGCCCAGGCGGGGATCTCATTCCCTCATTCATTCAGCGGCTAAAGGATAGAAAAGAAGGGCCAGCGGCAGATTATCGATGGCGGGCGATAAATATAGCCTCGCTCCGCATGTGAGGAATGCATGGAATGCATAGGAAAGGCTCTCTCTCTTGACCGGAAAGGAGGAAGTACACAAAAGAGCGGAAAAAGAGTACAGTTGGACAGCGGGTACGATGGAAACGACCCACGAAGCAAATATTCTAAGGCAGGCATGGAGTAGGATTTTTGCACAATTGCAAAATGAATGAATGTTTTACAACGTCAAAGGCGTATGTCACGTAAATAGGAGTCAGTGCCCTCTACCCATGCCCCGAGAAATGAGGACATGTGAACATCTTCGTTATGCTGGCATTCAATGGCCAGCTGGAACTTGGGCTTCGATAATTTGAAGTCGCTCTGAGAGGCCTTAGTTTTTGCCACCCATCGAGTGCCAACATACCAAACGTTTTCACCTTTCATCAATTCTCGGCGCGTCGATGACTAACTTAAGACTTCTGAAAATAATGGTGCCTGTTTAGAGGGGCAATTTAAAGAATATTTAATTTATCCAACTATTTCTAGAAATTTCTCAGGTGCAGGATCAAACAATAATATTTAACAAGCGGTTCATAGAAAGGAATTGCACACGCGTCAGGGTTAGGCGGAAAAAAATGTTTGATTACTCCGTAAAACGTTTTAATCACAGTGGAGTGGGGCTTAAATACTATGGTGCGTGTAATGCAAACGAAAATCCAGGGTAAAAATCAATTTTTTCCGTATAAAGTTTTGGTATGCTGATAGTCGAGGCGGAAGGATTTTGGCAGGAGATACCCGTAGGATTCATATAGTTTTAAACGTAGCGTTTACTGGTCAATAAGTCAACTCCCCACTACTCTCCAAACACCTCTTTTATGCACGTTTTTGTGGGTGATCGAAACGGTAGCGTCCATTCAGATGTGGAAACAGTAAAAATATATTTTTTTAAGCAATGAAATTGTGACTCGTATGAGAAATAACTATGTACAATGCGATAGACAAAATATTTTAATGCTTAGATCGTGGGATATGTTTGAATCTCATTAAACATAAATACTGCGGCAAACGTCGTTTAAAGAACATGCCATGCAAAATGCTCTAGGTATGTAATTTTAGAGCAGAGTAAAAATATTTTTCCAGAGGTGAGAAGAGTTCGGTATTGCTCACATTTGAAACATTCTTGTGATATGTGGCCAATGCCATGCTCAGAGGCTGTTGATTCTGTATTTTTTAAGGAATATCATTCTCATTTGGGCGATACCAAAACGAAATGAACTATACGGATAGATCAAAAATGGATAATACCGAACGAGTAATTGCACGCATTCATGAACAGTCGCGTAAAATGTAAACTTTAGCATAAAATGGAATTGCATAAAACAAATCTCAGGAGTGAAAAAATACATTGAATCGGTAAATGATCAAAAACCAGGAATTCTTAAAATAATAAAGACTTTATGCAATGAGTTATAATAAACACGAAAATCGAAATATAAAACCTCTAAGGCAGTTTCCACATGGATCTATCTTGAAAAATGATACTCTCTATAAATATACTTCAGAATTACTGTATTAAATTTCGATTTATGTAATAAAGTGACAAATTAATTTCAATAATAACTGTAATTCATACATGACGAAAGATATCCACAAGTGAATCTAAAGGCATTTGACATTAATAAGAATGATTTAGTATTTTTTCTATACCCACATTGCATTCGATTCATATCTATGAAATCTCAGGAAGTCAACGATGAAGTACGCACATACGGTATACAAAGGCCGCAATCGACCGGCATTGGGTCCACAACCTTATTCATGAACAATTTTTAACCATCATCTCAGGAGATGAAAACCTTAAGATTTCAATACTAAAGGAAACACTTAAGAAAAGCAAGAGTAGATGAGCACGATGTTCGTAACATCCAAAACCTCAAATCCCTATAAATAAATACAAATTTCTTAGAGAAAAAAAATAAAAAGTGAAGGATCAACAAATTTATACTAAAGAATTTTTATGCATTCGAGTAATGCATGTCGTATACTTTGATTATAAGACATACCAGGAATTAACTCGAAGGCTGAGTTGATGGGTAAGAATAGAATTCAACCCTTCCTAATTATATGGCACGAGAAGTTCAATCATGCGGTTTCATTAGAAGGTACCAGAAAAATTACAGAGATTTGGTGAAGCTAAAGGTGTCAAACGCATTTGAACCTGGGCCCTTTAATCAATAGACTACCACGTTAAAATAAAATTAAGTACATTGGTTAGTTTTTCTGGTTATGCACAGATCTAGCATTTCTACTAATCCTTATACATCTTATTTTCATCATCTATTTTAACAAATCGTGTCACCTACACTACTACCATTTCCTTTCATCACAAATAATTTTACCCACGGCATTCCATACTCTTCGTTCCATTGAAAAAGGCTAAAGCTTTTATAATCTACTCTTGTATTCCACCGTACATTTCATAAAACTAAATTATTATTCGAATCGCCATCTGGTCTCGGGAGACTATGGTAATCACAAAATATGGTGGCTGAAAAACAGATTCCATGCTATCATATTAACAAGAAATCTTCATTCGCGTACAGAAGAGATTCTGTATAGAGTTTGACACACATCATGAATGATGAGAAGAGGAGATAAATCAGTACTCCAATGGTGTTGTTACTTTAAAAAGGCCATCTTTTGGAGCCAGCGAAGCCTTAAATTCAGTTCTAGTCTATTTTTCCTTCAACGGTTTACTGATATTACTCACTATACTTTCACTCCGACATGGCCAATTTTCCATATCACACTGGCCCAATCGATATTAGGAATGTTTTGCAAAGCTTACTAATAGACCATATTCCATATTTATTCTGTTGAAAATCATCGGGACCTCCCCGTTTCAGTAAAAATGCCCATGGTACTTATTGACTCAGATAACCTCTGATTGAACGAATTTTGTTAGTTCAATTTGTTAGTTTCCACCTATTTCATTTTTACAGTCTATAAATAATATCCCACCTATGATGCGAGTTATTTACCATTAAGTAGGAATTGGATATTAATTTTTTTCCTAATAATTTTTAACCATCTTTCAAACAAATATTTGCTAATGCTATTGAATGCGAATAAAATGACGTCCATGTATTCAATTCATTGCATGAATATCCCGATATGAATTTCTATAGCACGCCGTTTCGAATCACTCTGAAATGACAGCGAGTGCTCGGTTTTTTTTCTTATACAAGAATATAAAAACTGTATTAAAACGAACACCGAAGCTAGTTTTCAAGTTTTAAAATATTTTTTGCCCATTTCGTGGACAGTTAAATGGCTTTTTTGAGCAGCGTGATATTTTAATTTGTTTTGAAGCAATGAATGGTATATAAGATTTCGATTAGGTGTCATATATAAGCTCATTAATCGGGGCATCTTACATCAAATAAGATTAAATCTGAAATATTCATACAAACTGCTATGAACATGATAAATACTTTTCTAC
The DNA here is from genome assembly GCF_022747635.1 of Hetaerina americana. Classification (NCBI taxonomy): domain Eukaryota; kingdom Metazoa; phylum Arthropoda; class Insecta; order Odonata; family Calopterygidae; genus Hetaerina; species Hetaerina americana. The sequence goes on along the minus strand of NW_027287538.1, from coordinate 36,666,530 downwards.
TTGAATCACCGTAATGTCGGTGCAAACTCTCGGTAAAAGCAATTGAGAAACCTTGATCCTTGAATATGCCTTAATCATGACTACGTTAAACGGTGCCTCGTCTGAATAATAACTGGGTACGAAGAGAGCACACCATTAGAAGGGAAAAAATAAAATTAATAAATATAATTTAATAGCTTCCCTTCTGGGTCGTGTCATCAAACAGGAAAAAGAAAACACTATCACGGAGAGAAATTTTTCTTGACCTCCTTCAAGTTCTTATGAAGGCAAAATCTTAAAGGGAATAATGGCAAAAAATTGCTCGGCTAGGAAAAAATTGGCGAAACGTGACGAGGAATAATGACCGCTGGCATCGTAGAAGGGAGGAAGAGGCCGGGGACAAAGGGAATATTCGCCAAGACGGCGGCACGCCGCCCCAAGTGGGAGGGAGGAGGTGAATCGATGGGGTGGGCGGACCGGGGTGTTCGCGAGCGGGTGATAGAGCACTCACGAGATAGGAGAGGGGAGGGTGAGGGGCAAACAAAGGAAAAAAAAGTGCTTCGGGTCAGAAAAGTTATTCGCGGATTGAAGTCTCTGTATACACCCACACGCGCTCGAATACCTCACTTCGGAAAGAACTCTCGCGATTAAGAGCCCAAAGTTGAATTGCTGTAAACTCAGCTGCACCTCCACAGAGTTGCTGACCCGGATTGAATGAGATTTGACACCAAACACGGCACTTCTTTTGATTTGGAAAATCTCACGGTCATGAGTTGAGCCATCCCGGTCATGTTTTCTATTGCCCCGGGAAACTATTTGTATGGTGTTAGCTGAACAATTTCACAAGTTAATAATAGGTACGATATATTTAAATTACGTTCTTAGTTTGAGGTTGAAAATAAAACCTTTCAAAAAGGCATCGGACACTCGGAAACGTACCGTTACATGCCTAGCCACATTTTCAATGCTCGGAATTCACCCTAAAAAAGAAATTGGCCGGAATCACGTACCCTCCAGGTAAGAAGAACGATGGAACCATAGAACTATAGGAGAAATAAAAAAAGCTCTTTATCAAGATTTAATAGTTATTCTAAAAGTAACTTAATACTTTGGGGAAAAGGTATTGAAATATGAAAAATATACTCAAATTACAATCCCTATTTCATCCACACCATACCTAGAGAACCGCCACGGTTGTCCAAAGATCTAACGCCATTGTGCAGATAAGAATGGGTGAACGGGAATTTCTTATAAAATATATCACCGATGAAAAGTAGACTCTTACATTTCAATTGTGGATCTATTCATATGGGTGGATTAACATAGGCTTGATTGTAAATGAGAATTTGGGAAGGGGAGCACGTGATAAAATCAACTTTGTCCTGTTACCTTAATCATTTTTTATCCCGTGTACCACTCCAATTGTATATCGTAGAGAGCCTCGGTGCCAAAAATGTCTTCTTCTAGATGGCATATATTTCCCTAAGTTATACAACTTACTTTCATTATATTACCTTCATCCTAGATATACTATAGATAATATCATTTACATAAACAGAAAACAATCTGTAATACACGTACCGAATTCAGCATTTTAATGAGATCTTTACAGTATGACAGTAGAAATTAGACAAGGAAACGTGAATCATGAATTAACGATTATTTTTAACGCATAATATTTATAACAGTCTATAAATGGATTGACCGCTAAAATTGACTTCACTTGGCCCACTGATATGATGGGATCGGTGATGGAAATTGGGGACCGTGGAACATAACTGCTGCCTTATACCTCACGAAATTTTCTTGTTAACTTTAAAAAAAGAATGAATTATTACTATGGATTGGGCCATGGTTTGAGTATTTGGTCAAATCCTATTGAATTCATGGAATCGTGATTCGAAACGAATCTTTCACGAAATCATCGTTACTCTAAACCCGGTTGGGCTGGTTGCCGATGCGATACAACTTGGGTAAGACGACGGTGGGCATTTAAGTTCCCCACCATCTTTATTATAAATTACAAAACTAATCAGGCAAAGTTTGAGAAGGAAGCCTCACATAGAACCTTACTCGTAATTTTAGCGTCGAATTCCTAAGAGTGAAAACTTTCGGTAATGAATTATTTACCCATAATAAGTATGCATTCACGCTGATGAGAGGCCCACGGTTTAGAAAAGCCTTCAAAACTGAATTTGTAATCATTAATATTTAAGTACATATTACCACTGCATGATATCACATCTAAATGCAGTCTAATTAACTTTGCCCGTGGCATACAAATTAAATTCACAGGGAACTTCAATCTTGAAAAGTGATCTAGCAGGTTGTGCAGCTGCCAAACGCACACCCCCATGTTTTTACGTTTATGAAGATAATAGATCAATGGAGCAATGTCGTACAATTGGAGATGCTTTGGAGAGATACAAGCTGTACTATCGCGGAGTTAACTCGTTTCCTTGCGCTTATTTTCTACAACTGACCATTTAAAAGTTGTTCATGTACTCAATATTATTTGTGGTCAATTATTATGAGTGATAAATGGTGATGGCCAAAATATGGAATTTGAGATACAGGAAATCTAAAAGTAGAATATTCTTTGCTAACCGTAACTTATCGCTGGATTGTTTTCATTTGGGCCATTCTAAGTATCGAAAGTGGTGATTAACTACATTCATGCAAACTTTCGGACATCATCGCATTTGGTCAGAGGGAACTGTATATTCATTAATAATGCTTTAGGATCCCATACGTGGTATGGTAAAATTTACTGCCGATTCTATTGACGACAAATTAGGGTAATATCGTCACTCAAAGGTATCACACCTTAAAGTGACGAAAATTAAATTCTCAAATGTTTGTTCTCCTGACGAGTAAAGATTTACCACAGCTAGATTATACCCTCTAAGCATAAAAAAACATTCTTTAGATTACACGAACATCAGCATACCCGTGAATTTTCGCTGCACGATTTCAACTAGACTTTTGATGTGATTTGTTATCCTTCTATTACATCTGACGGAAAAACCTCTCTACACAAGCAGAGATCCTCTCTTATAAGCGATATCTGTTATTCCTTAGGTGTATATTTAACCGAGGATTTAGGGTGGGGGCTGAGAGTGGAACACATTGTTAAGAAAGCTTTCAAACCTCAGCATGGGTGATGAGAAACCTCAAAGGGAGCAAAGCCCAAATGAGGAAAAGGCGTATAAGACCCGGGTAAGACCAAATTTTGAGTACTCATCATTTGTATGGGACCCGCACGAAGAAGGACATATTACAAAACTGGAGAAGGTACAAAAAAAGGCTGCCAGGTATGTACTGGAGATGCAAAGGAGGATGGAGAGTGTGACTGAAATGCTAAAAATTCTAGGCTGGGAACCTTTACAAAGAAGAGGAAAAATTAACAGACTTCGCGGAATGTTCCGCATTCTGAAGAGAGAGGAAGCTTGGGCAGAACCAAGGAAATAGGTGGGAAATCCAAATTTTATAAGGAGGAATGATCATAAATTCAAGTTGAAATGCCAGGCACATAGATAAAATTTAAAAAAATTAATTTCTTAAGAAAAAAAAAGATTGATTGGAACATTTAACCTGCGAAACTATTCGAGCCCTTTCGTGGCAGGTTAAATAATGTGAAGATAAGAAGTAAACAATTTATACAATAATTTGATTGATATGTTGTGTACATTTGTATGTAATACCTTAGTTTTGACTTTTTTCCTAAGTTAAGTTAAGTTAAGTTTGATTGTAATACTTGAATGCCACCTGACATTTTCTCTCTGCACATGTGCGTGTAAATAATAATAATATAAGAAATCATTTAGACCATAACTAATTTTATGTATTATATCATTATGCTTAAAATAAATGGTATACGTATCATACTTGAATATTCGTCCGAAATGCATTCAGTAAACACAACTTTAAGTAAAAATAAAGTATTATTCAATGAGTAATTTATGAATTCGTGATTTTAAATTGATATTGCCAGGTAATTACTAATTTGTAATTACTTTCTTCTTGAACCCTCTTAATTAGTATATTGATAATAATACGTACTAACGGAAAAAAATATTCTTAAACTAAATAAATCTGATTCTACTCCCTAAATTACTTGCAGATGGGGCATTTGAAATTAAAATGTGAAAAAGGAAGAATGGAGATTTTATAAAACATGGATCTAATTTTGTATAATTTAGATCTAATTTTGAAAAGATTTGCTTAAATTGTTCATGTTTTACCAATGAAAATTATTAATTCTTGTTAAATACATTCAATTTCCGTGACAATAACTTACTCTTAAAAAGATATACTCTAGAAAGGCGCCAACCTTAGCCTCACGTTAAGGTCAGCTTATCAACATTGGATCTGTGATAAATATAACGCTAATTATGTAAGTGGACTGCTTCGTATCGGGCTTTAAGATGTGATTAATATCTAATAAATTTGAATAAAGGATAGTGCAATAAAAAGTGAGGGCAATAAAATTCTCGCTCAGATATAAGTTCCCATAACTTAATGAATCTCTTAACGTGCTCCTGATCCATAAATCTTGGCAATTAGACATCTGACCACTCACCACAAAAAGCACTTCACATAGTTTCTATAAATCCAAGTTTTCCGGGCATAAAGCAATCATCGGCAATTTCATCAACTAGTTGTCAAAGAAAATATAAATGAATAATTATATGTAAAGTCCCGAAAAATATGTATAGCCCCAAAGGCACTTAAAATGTAACAAGGAAGTTCACATTTAAATCAATAGGGATTCCCATCATTAAATAGATGTCGCAGATAATTCCAATGCCAACAGAATTTTTAATTTCCATATTTCAGTGCCTCAAACCAGCTTGGCAAATTTTATTGCTCAAACTAACTTGAAATTCAAAGAAGGGAATTCTTCCGTGTTGTTTGAGGAAATATATTGTCATTCCTAAGAATTAAAGATTGATTTTTGATATTACATTTTAAGTTAGTTCGGTCTAAGGGAAATTGTATTATATGTGTAGCAAATTTTTGAACAATATCAGCTTTCAAAATAATGTAATTGTGCATCGGAATAAAGCAAATATTATTTTAAAATGATTTATAAGATGAATGTGCTTATCATGCTGCTATTAAAATTTGTTTTTATATGATAAAAGTTTGAAAAACAAGGATTATAGTAATATAATTAGGGGCAAACAGCCACATTTATGGTTTTTAAAAATTTTCGCTGAGACAGCAGATTGAGAACATCTATTCATGAATATCATGTCCGAGGATCAATCAAATGAAAGTTAAGGTTCAGGAACTACTTGTCCTCGATAGGAAACGGTCAAAGACGACATTTTTCCCTAAATTTGGCCAACCTTAGGCACCAGCCGAAGGATTTACACATATTAGGGAGATTTTTATAGAGTGATAACCTTTCACCTTGATCGGTATTCAAACCCTGACTCCTCATTTATGGGCAAGTGATTCAGCCATTTATGCTACTGATTCAATCGGACACGAGATAACTATTGCTGAATTTCCCGCATCACTAAATTTGGCAAATGTTTTGTCCACATACAAATTAGTAATTAAACTTTTAAAAATTTTACTACTTCTTATATCAATTTTTCCTAAAAACAATTATAGGTCTTTTAATTTGAGTTGAGAAAAATGCAAATCACTAAAATTCTAAAAAACCGTCGAAGACCAAGTGAAAATTCTAGTAATGGCCATAATATAAACACCTTAGATAATGGATGTGTATGTATGAAAGTATGAGTAAACTGCAAAAACTGCATGCATGATTAATGCCTGTGAATTGTTTTGAAAAATATTTGTGGCATTATTGAAATATTGTTATAGAAAGGAAGAAACATTAATTTCAAATCCATTCATTAACTATTTACATATGAAATGTTTGAGAAATAGAAATATTTGAAGCATTCTACATTTATTCCATTTACAATATATAAGGGTCTCATTATTTATACTATCAAATATTATGCAATAAAATTTAATGATAAATAAAACAAAATATTTCTTCAATAACTTTCATGGGAAGCTCCAGTTTAAATAAATACCTTATCCTTTTTGAAACAGCATCTAAAATATCGCTCAAAGAAGCCAAGGAGGAAAAAAAAAAGAAAATTGCCGGTGAGGGTCATTGACCTCTAAATATGACGTTCTGACGGTTAAAACGAAGAGCTCAGTGTAGATCATTCCGAAAACCATTTCTACTTCAATTTCTACCCTATAAAATTAAAAATAAACCATGGACTCAGTGTTCAATAAGCGTTGCCCTAAACAATTCTCTCGTGCAATTCACGAAATGGTATGCTTCTGTGGGGAATAGGAGAGTTATAAGTGAGACAGTTAGTATAGTTAAGCGAGACATATATTCTTCCGTGGCTGACATCTTGTCAGATCTCCGCGATATCCATGTGGCGCACGAGGAAGAAGACATAATTTTATACTTTTCTCGGGGGAATTACTAAGGACGCACCTATGTATAAATGTGTCATGGAATATTAAAACAATTTTCCTCTGCTGCGCTATCTTAAAACGGCAACATTTTCCAACGATGATATTCCAACTGAAAACTTCATTTCACAGTATGTACCTGTATTTCATAAGAAACTGAGGAATATTTTTATCCAATGCCATGTTTGTATGCAATTTGCCACTTTCATAATTAAAATGAACCATCTTTTTGGAGTTTATTACCATCCGAAAGGAAAACATTAGAAGCTACAAAATATTGACTTAAGCGTTCACAGCAATTTGTCAATTATTATGTCGAGTGTTAAGGTAGTCTACCGTTAAAAACCTATGGTTAATGTGTTAAATTCGCACTCCATCATTTATAAACCACTAATGGAGTCCCAACCTTAAAATATACAATAAAACAAGTGCCCTAATTCCATTCCCTATACTTTATATCTCTATTCATTCCGTCCAGCATGCGTATTCTTTTCCTCTCATTATTCAATGGAACAATGATGGATATACTTTTGTATTCATTAAACCGGCTGAAAAATCCTTTGCATGGTGTACAACAATTGCCCTTTACGTCCAAATACTACGGCAAGTCCGTAAAACCCAAGAAACACTGCACCATGCTCATAGGAAATCGGTGCTACCCTGAATAGAAAGAAAGAACACAAAAAGGTCGAAATAATGCCAACTATAGCTGCCATGCTAAAAATAGACGTGAATGTAGATTAGATTCGTACTTAACACGTTAAATTAGGAATTAAAGTAAAGGTTATATGAGCTTTATCATTCAAGCCAGTCTGTTGGTGCATACACTGAGGAAAAAATGTTTTCTTGACAACTGTTTCGAAAAAGAAAACCTCAATAGTATACCATATTCAATTATGTAAACTTAAGATTTATCCTCCAATATGAAAGAATAATCTCAAGTTTTGATGGCGTCAGAAGAAGAAGTCTATTTTACTGTTTAAATATTTTTGGAGATAAAGCCTTTTAGTTATTTTCTTGAGATTGACTAGCAATACAAGTACATGTGTTTTTTTGTTTTACTTTATATAGCACTAGGCAATCTTCATCTACATGATGTTTATCTTCACCAAATGAGTAATACTTGATGATGGTATAGTTAATGAAATAGTATTTTTGTAATGGCAAAAAGGTTTTAGAAAAATAAGAGCAAGGACTGGATTTCCAAATGCTACATTAATTTCCTCAGCCTTCCTCTTTCTGTCAAAATGGGTGAAATTTGATTTAGAATTCGAACATAGAAAAAAGGGAAATTTTTTAAGTTTGTATTATGTGAATGGATTTTATTTTATTTTCACACCTGCGTTTCATGTTTAATAAACAAGGGAATTGTAAACAAATACGTATCGTGGGAAAAGACTTGTTTTAAACCTAATCGCAACTTCCCCAGGCGAGGTAAGCAAATCAGGCAAATTGGAATTTTTAGTTTTTTATCTAAATGTTTAACGATCTTAGGAGGGTGAAACGTTAAAGCATCAGTTGTTGATTCGTTCATACTCAAATGTGTGACATTCATGTTTTTTGTACTATTTCGAAGCATGATCGCTTTAACAAAGGTTTAACGTGAATTTCACACAGCCAATATATCTAGGGAATTTTGATCGAAAGGTCTTAATAAACACATAAATAAACCCTATGGTAATTTTAGCAGCCTAATTGTATGAGCAGCGTTGAGCCAAATATTTGACTTACAAAGTTACCATTACATTGTTTATTTCATTTCCCTAGAGACCATCTCTCTGATGATTCAAATCTAAGTGTCATATTGGCGGAAAAAGTAAATATTCAGCCTTGGATGAGTGGTGTATTCATTAAATTATTAAAACGGATTATTCCTAGGAAATACGTAGTACATAAAATCATTGGCTTGTGTGCATTAAGTTTGTCATTATTGTTATTTATTTAGAACTATTGTTTAACTTAAACTTTAAGTAAAAGTTTTTACTAAATTTTCATTAGAAATAATTAGGTTCAAGAACAATATAGTCATTGTTTAATATTTATTTAATAAACCATATCTGCGGCCAATTCTTGTATAATTAGTGCATTCTTAATAATTAGGCGGTAAATATGGACTAAATTTGCATATAAGTTTATTTTCAATAAATTTATGCCTATGATAGAATATTTTGCGTAGTTTCTGAAATTCATAGCGAAGAAATTTATTTTTTAAATTACCTGTGAGAGATTGAACCTGATATATCACTGATAACAGACGTAGATAGCATAATTGTAATAATTTCTCCATTGGAAATGAATAAAATAAGTAAAAGCCATCAGTTTATTATATGTAGTTTCAGAAAGAAGATTAAATTTATAAAAGAACCAGCTGTAAAATAGCTATTCAGTTCCCTAAACCAAATCATTCTCACATAAACTTAAACCTTCTTCAAGGTGAGAAAATACCACTAAATAACCAAGGACAATAGATAAAATTCTGGGAAGTAACGTATGCAAATAGATGTTTTCTAATGCATCATTAAGAAATTTAATTATGCATGCAATTAAACCAAGTTTAATCGACTGGTTGTTAATTGATAAATTTTTAATGGTTGCAAAATAGCTCGATGCAAAAATTTAGTTCAAGAATGTTTCTAAACTCTGTATCATAAAGTATTCCGTAAAGGAAATAATTAAAGTTTATCTGGTAACCGCCGAAAACATTATCTTTGATTTTCCTTTGTGTTATCATTATTGTATGAGTGATAAAAGCCAAAATTAAATGGAAGCCTTCACTATATTAACATGAAAAATCATATTCAATAACTTTCAATATTTTTCGCAAGTATTTAGTGTTTTGATATTTTATTATAAAAGTTTACTGGCAATTTATTTTTGCACTCATTTATAAAAATCAAATGAATGGGAAAACTTGAGAAATGAGGAATGGCTTCCGTTAGGATGGCATGACAGAAGGGAATATTGAAGAAAGGTACTTCGATGAGAGGAATGCAGAGAGGACAGGTCGAGGATAAATATCAGCCGCGCCTCCGCGGAATAGAACATTGATGGAGAGTGACTGAAAGCTATCTTCTAGAACCATTCAGACTGAAACGTACCTTTAGTTTAAATCTCAAATTAGATTGCGATACAGGTTTTTCTGTATTTTCTTCAAAAAATCAGGGCGGTTTGAAATAAGATGGCAAGGTAAAAAGCAAGTACACGCTCACTGGAGTTTCAATAACTTTGATGAGTAACCTCAGCACTGAAAGGATATGAAAGGAGGGGACTAACAAAATCAATAATTATCATCGGGATATAATAAAAATGTTTCTTGTGATTTTCGAGGAACTTTAAAAACTGTCACAAATCACCTTCGATTCGAGCAATCTATATTTTTAATCAATAGAACGAAATTAATTAATAATTCTGACTTTAAATATACTACATAAACCTCAATTAAACGTGAAATTAGGTGGTTCCATATTCATTATTCCCTTACCACACTGGCAGTAAGGTAACGAGGTTAGTTACAAGGCTAGCAAACAATATAATACGCATGCATGATTCATATTGATAATTTTAAAAATCCTTTAATCACAACCGCAGATAAAATATTGTTTACCAATTAGCAAAGGGGAATCAGTTATTGCAAAACGATTCATGATTAATAAATGAAGCATGAAATGACGAATCATAAGATACAAAAAAATAATTTTTCACGGAAAGAAATAGGAATAAATAAAAGCGTTAAATAATTAGAACATGGATAGATAATGATAATTGGTAGTCTACCATTTAAGGTAGGTTTCGGATGAAAACACACTGACCATCGTTGCACTTACCAGCACCGTCCAATAAAAAGACGACCTGACTCTGCGCATTTCATTAAACTAAAATGTAAATGGCCAGAAAAATATAAAATGACTGTAAATGGTTGAAAAAAATGGAACTTATGAACAACTTTGGATTCTGTTCATTTTGGGGTAACCTAGTTGGTAATTTTTAAATTCACTGGTTTGTCTTCTATCCTGGTTTCTGACCGAGTGTCCGAGTGCAACTCAGCCGACTGTGTGAATGCATGTCAGAATGATACAGGGCTTGAGCGATGATTACCTCAGACACTGATTTATTGCCCTCTCTCTGTCCAGTCTCTATCCTCAACCACATATCAATCCAACCTTCAGGGTTGACTACTGGAGTTTTTGTAGCGTTTAAATTATGCCACTTTTTGGCTGGTGCCACTGAATTTGTGGAATTACCCATACTCATTACTCAAATAGTTGGTCAATGAGTAAAAATAGTGGCCAACAAAATTTTATTCTTCTAAGCTATCGAATTTTTTTATCCATTTTAAAAGTAAATAGCTAAAAATCGCTAAAAAGTTAATTTTTCTCTAAAAAAAATTTTAGAATGTGTTTGCTTATTAATCTAATCATTCTGCTTTTAATTATTTTTTCTCCCAGACTTTGCTCTCTTGCATTTTCGCTTTATTGATTTTTCTAAGTGTTGAAAATGTTAACAATATAAATTACGGACAACGAAAATAGTGCTTTAGTTTCATTTAAATTAACTCATTTATTGCGTAAAATGATAATTTCCAGAGAATTCAGTGAATAAAAATCCAGGGATAATTAAAACTAGAACATTGAAAATAAACGTAAAATCATAAGAACCATTCGTATATTTTACCATGGGTTTATAAGCAAATGATGATTGGATTGAATTCAGAACTTAAACAAGTGTTCCTTCACTCTTGGACCAGGAGGGTTACTGAAATATTTTCAGCTCTATACGTCTTATGGCTTAGGTAGATTTTTTTAACGGCTCGTAAATGTGCATCGTAATAATCACGCACAGTTATGCGTTGCAGGCATCCGTATTTTAATTCCCGGATAGACTTATCCATAAGCATAAATAAAGGCAGTGCTCTTCTACATCTACATCTACATAATACCCCGCAAGCCGCCGCAAGGGCGTGTGGCGGGGGGTGTTAGGTCACCAACCGTAAAAAAGAAAAATACCACATGCAAAAAAAAAACAACACGGAAAATTACACCCACAGCAGCGCACACACTCATGCAAAAATCCCTTCATCCAATACTCATGCAAACACATATACCGCAAAACAACTAAAAAACTGCACCCCATGATGCAGCACGAAAGACATCCTACAACACGGAAGCCAGGACACAACAAGCAAGAAATTGAAACATCACTACCACATGAAAATGCACCACGAAACACTCTACCCCCAAAGAGTCTCTAATTGGCAGGGAATGCGACCCAACGTTGCAGGTAGCAGGAATTTGCCCCCGCGGAGAGGGACGAGGGATTGAAAGGGAAACTTAAAAACAGATGAACGGAACACGAATGAGGTCATTCGGAAAGAATGGGTTATTATAGCAAAACACATAAGGTTAGTGGAAGAGCATGCATTTAAATACAACTAATTATTTTTTAGACGCTGAGGGTGGCAAGTGGAATTTTTGCTATCTATAACCCTGCAGTTGCTATCCCGTATTGTCCGTGGGAAGAAGGAGCCCTTGAGTCGGCTAGTTCTGGCATCTATTTCCCGAATTTTATATGCATGATCCAAGCGACCAATGTATGTAGGAGTACGAATAATTTGCGAGACCTCGGTGCTGAAACATGCGGATCTAAATTTATTTAATAATTTCAATCTTGCATTGAATCGTCTCTCAGCCAATGATTCCCACCCCAAATCCATGAGCATTTCGGTGACGCTTTGCGTTTTATCGTAGGAATTTTTTACAAAACGGGCTGCCCGGCGTTGAACCTTCTCAATTTCCCGAATGAGACCTTTTTCACTCGGATCCCACACGCTGCATGCGTATTCTAAATGAGGCCTTACAAGAGCGTGGTAACAACGTTCCTTGACCTTCGAGTCACTTTTGCCGACAATGCGTCTAATGAATCCCAATTTTTTATATGCTTGACCGCAGACTTTACGTACTATATGTGAGTCCCCCAAGTTAAGTCTTTTGTGAATGTGACACCTAGGTATTTCACCGTATCAACTACTGCTAGGTCACCTCCAGCTAATTTGTAAGCAAATCCCGTTGATCTTTTAAAGAAATTTACCACTGAACATTTATTGTAATTTAGAGTCAATCCCCAGTTAGAACACCATTTAGTAATGCAATCTAAATCCTGCTCTAGAATAAAACGATCCTCATCCCCAGATATCTCCCGATAGATCACCGTGTCATCCGCGAACATCCTAATTTTACTTTTCACTTCGCGGTTCAAATCGTTAACAAAAATCAAGAAAAGCAACGGCCCGATCACACTTCCCTGAGGTACCCCCGACATGACTCGAACGCTGTCGGAACTAGCGCCATCAAGGACTACCCTCTGTTCCCGCTCCGAAAGAAAATCTTTAACCCAACTTATGGCGCCCTTATTTATACCCGCGACCTTTAATTTATGAATGAGTTTACCATGTGGGACCTTATCAAATGCCTTTTGAAAATCTAAGAAGATGGCATCCACTTGCCTCCCTCTCTCACCCGATAAAAGTAAATCATGTGTAAATAATCCTAATTGGGTTTCGCAGGAGTTTTCCTGAATCCGTGTTGATTGTCACTTAAAAAGTTAATATTGTCAAGGTGTCTCATTATTGAACTGACAATTATGTGCTCTAAGATTTTGCAACAGATAGAAGTGAGAGATATAAGTCTGTAATTACTGGGATCCTCCCTGTCACCACCTTTAAAAATAGGCGTTATTTGCGCGGTTTTCCAAATCTTAGGTACTTTGCACTCTGTGAGGGATTTGTTAAATATAAATTCAAGGTACGGGGCAATGTTTGGAGCTAAATGTTTTATCACCCTAGCTGGTATATTTTCGGGACCCGGGGATTTGTTGGGTTTAATCTCGTTAAGCAATTTTAGAATTCCTTGTTGGTCCACTGTTATTTTTTCCATGGGTGGAGTATGTATTGTTTCTTGGAGATATGCGGTGGCAACATCATTCGAGAAAACGCTTTGGAAGAATGAATGCTCTTAAGTAACAAATATATAAAATTGAATCAGCAGAGTCGTCAATAAGTTGTGACATTGAGGATTTAGCGCATATTGAGGCGTCTAAAAACTACGAGGTTTAAAAACTCGTATAAGGTGAAGTACAGGTATATGCTAGTTTGCTGAGAGATTTTGGAAACTATTTATAAGATACATAATATATTGGAAAGTATATCACAGCATATCATATTAACAGTCACGTAGCAATCGCTATGCAAATGACAATTAGATAAATTCACTTTCTCACGACGTGCGAGCGAAGGATAAGTTTTTGGTGGACACCTGGAAAGAAACGGATGCGAGCGAATCATACGGAGCGAATAGCGCGATTGGGAGGCATAATAATTAGTGTACCATTGATGGAGTGCTTATTACACCGTAGGGAGGAGTAGGCACGCTCCAGGGTGTGGGCTATAATTTCATTGCAATATCTTGCGTTTAGGAAACGTGCCCCGATGCGAAAATATCGACGCAGCGGATTCCTCGTCTGTCGTTGGGTCTGTATGCTCGAAAGGGTCAAATGCAATGGGAAGTGAAAGTCATGGCACCCTTGATGGGTCACTTAACATTATACATTCGCTTTCCCCTCCGTCAGCGCTCCGTTCTCTTCCTCTTTAACTAAAAAGTATGGATAAAATCTTGCTAATATATTTACCCACTCATTTCAGATTTTGACAATTTTGGTCCAAGTATAAAAAGTCAGGGCATACACTTACGAGTAATTCATAACGCTATCCCACTCAGAAACGTTTGGCAAAAAATTATGGCTGCAAAAGGTTTCGTGTACATTCGGAACTATCAATTTTACAAAATGGCAAGATATTACAATCCTTTCTTCAGCTCAGACAAAACGACAGGCTACAGCATAGAGAGTAACCGCCACAACTGATTTCCGTCTCAGTGGCTCGGGTAATAAACCCGCAGAAGGCAGAGTGGGAAGGTTTTTTTCGTTCTTCCCAATTACAATTTACACCTTTTGGCGATATGTAGTCGGAAACTTTATCAGAAAGGAAAAAAAATTGCATACAAAAAACGGTTAGTATGAAAAAATTGGCAAATAAAATGCATCAATCGACCACGTCACTAATCTTAGGAAATCTACAAACAATCCTTTCCTCTGCCTTCACAGAAAACGTTAAATATAATACGTATTAAATTATTTTATCTCCTATGCTTGCTTTCATCAATTTTTTTTCACCATTTACATGTATTCGATTTCGTAAAATTTCATCATTATTAGTCTTTGCTAATATTTACATGCATTTCAACAGCATTCATAAATATATGAAACAATACCCGTAAATAGTTTCAAGTGGCTTATTACAGTTTTCAGGCATTGAACATTAATACATTTTCAGCGTATCCTATTGGATGAAATATAACGGCAATTGTACCAAACATCGATCTTTATGAAAGTAATTTATAATATTTCCCATAGTGCACTGAACTTGAAAATGATTTAGAGGGAAAATAAGATTGTATTTTTAAGTTAGAAGCTGAATAATAATGAAGTTGTAATTTTTTACGAGGGTAAAAATTGAGATTAACGTGAGTATTGTGATATATTTTGCATTTCTCCGGGCTATCCCCACTTTAGTATCATTATTTTCTCAGAAAACCGCTATCTTACGCTAAAAATTTTTTTTACGAAGAGACAAGTTTTAAAGAAAGAGTCGTTTATAACACTTATTATTCTATCAACTCATGGTCTTCACTCGAGGAAAGCAAAATGCCTTTCCTCTTACTTTGGTGTGTCCATTCCTTCTCTCTTAGAGAGCGCGCGCAATAAATCCCTACTTTTTACCATAATGTGTATTGTGGCGGAGCAAGGGGGTTGGTGGTGGTTATGACGCTGCCATCGTTGCAGATGGGAAATGATGAAAGAGAGGCGGATGGGGGATCGAAGGTGGAGGAGAGGACGAGAGGTGAGGTTGGGGAGGGACTGGGAGGAAAAAAAAGGGGTTTGGGGGAGGAGGTCGGGGGTAGGGGGTGCACTGAGAGAATGGTGGGTAGGGCATCGGCTTGTTGGGAAGGGGAGAACAAAGAATTCTGGTACGGCTGTCAAATTTAGCAGAGTGCTCCGAGCCGGGAGACTGAAAAACGCGGACCTTCCCTTTCATTTGTTTTCAACGTCCCCTCACCCTCCCTCCCCGTCTCTCTTCCCCCCCCCACACACACACCTCCCGACCCTCCTTCCTCTGCCCTCTCCCGCCCCCTACTCCCATTACGTTTTCCCGTTCCCCACATCATCCGCGCCATCTTAATATACGTACGCTTGCGTGTTCCCGTCGCCGCCGTGGTGGCTGGCGACCGTGCCCGCGAGCCCTCACGCCCCCATTCGCTCTCATGTGGGGGGTTCGCGTCCTTGAACCGTGACAGCCACCGCGGCTTGTTCGCATTTGGCGGAGCCTTGAGGGATGTGGATGGATGGATGCTTGTGTGGCCGCCCAAGGATTCCGCGCGCCAAGTATATGGCCCTTGTCCGAAAAAACTAATCAGATCTCCACGTCATTCCCTAAATGAAACTCTCTCACCACCTAGGAAGGTCATCCTTTTTAATCGCGAGCAATATAGTCCGGCAACAGCTAAATTAATCCCCGCGAATTTTTTTCCCCTCGACCAAAAGAAATTCTTTTTTTAAACAACGAAAATGATGATTCCAAGTCTCTGCTAGCTCCTTAATTTTAATTGTCCTTCCTTTTATTCCAAATCTTTCACATTCAATGCCAACTCACCATTTCACTCCAGTTATAAAGGCACCATCCAACGTTTAGATTCCCTCAGGCAATGTATTTAGAGATGCTCCAATTTCGCCAGGGGTTCCTGAAATCATAATTTATCTCTATCAATCTCAGTAAAACGATTACTAAGCAGCTCTCAATAAGGAAAACTTAGAATCTTTGCAATCCTCCTCCCGATTAAGCCAAAAATCTTCAAGGATGAAAATTGAGAGCCTTTCGTATGCAAAAAAGACTATAAAAATAAAGCACCAATGGCTTTATTCATTTAGTTGCAAATAATCTCCGTGCTATGATGAAATTAAGCCCGATATTTCAATAAATTTCCCTCGTAGGTCTCAACGGTTATCACTGGGATGCCAATGTTAATGTCCGTCTCCAAATTTCTAACCCTGCCGTATTCGCCCCCCATGCCTCTGACACACCTAACCTTTGAAATCGATTCACGGGGGTGTGTGAAGAGGGCGCCAATGACGGTAAAACGGAGGCAAGCACCGTAGGATGACATCAACCGAACGTGGTTCGCTTCGGCATGCGCTGCTGTGGAGAATTGACGAAACGGCTGAGCGCGAAAGGGTGTGACAATTTTTTCTCTCTCTCTCCTCGTCTGACATCGCTCGTTCGGAGATGCGAAACTTCATTTCTTTTTTCCAACCCATTCCTTCACCGTCCCCACTCCGATTAATGATTCGCCGAGGACGACTGGTAAATCACAGCCACAGTGTGCACTTGTGCGTGTTTCGATGGGGCTAAGAAACGCGTGACATTGACCCATATATGTACTCGATCGAAAGGCTTTGGTTTTGCAGCAATAATCCCAAACACAAGTACTCACACAAACGTTTCTACGGACAAAGGATGATCGCCTTGAATCCTCCCTGAATAAAAACTGTCAGTTACACTGAGGCCGCTACATTTCTAGTGCACAATGAATTTTCATTCCTATTCATTTCCACTGCAGTTGTGTAAAGTGCACATTACCGTTTTGATGTCGTAGCTTGATTATATTTCTGTATTCTTCTACTCAGCCATATTACTCTCGAGGTTATATTATGTAAGCATTTTATGAACATTTTAGGACACTATCATTAAATATAGGCAGGAGATATGAATGTGCTTAATGAAATACCGTAAAAGAACCATGTAGTAGGCATTAAATATAGGCAGGAGATATGAATGTGCTTAATGAAATACCGTAAAAGAACCATATAGTAGGTGTCGAATGTGATAGGATGCTATTTATTAATACATAATTAAAAATATTTCACGCCATTCTCATTCATTAATTATTGATGTTTAAGCTTGATTTTATTCCCAGGATTACGAAAACAGAGGGACGAGTCTAAGAAACTCTAACGGCAAGGAGTGAGTGCATTTCTATTAATTTACAAAGGCTATGTCATCAGCCTACACATTGCAATTTTTCCACTGTTAACGAGTTTATTAGTGATGCTTTAACATTTTAAAAACAATTTTGGCCCACTTTCTTCCAATGTGATTGGAGATGAATTAAGTTTTTGTATCCTACATTTCTACGACACAAAATTATCCAAACAATTATGGAGAAATATTGTGGTTTCTCTAGACTTATTTAGGAGTATCCTGAATATGGCCTAAATAGCGTATATTAGGACCTCTGATTGATGTTTAAATCGCGGATGTCTACAATTTAAAGCTCAAGTAAACCATCTCTATTAAGTGCGAACGGGAACCGCCTTTAATCATTGATCGAATTAGATAACCCGTCATAAGTCCACACTCCTCACATCAAGCTTCTCAAGGCCCACAGATAACTCTCCAAATATACTCGCCGAGGCATAGGTATCGAAGTATTACACCTTAAATTTTATTTTGACAATATATTTTTTCTGCGGTCAAGCGCCTCTTAGATAGCAGTAAAAGTATCTAAGACCTAGGATTTCAGTCCGATGCTCGCCCAAAATTGCTGTCTTGGCGTGTATCTTAGTCGTTCTTCGACTTAAGTCCAAGTCAGCCGTGGTGGCGGATACATTATGACATTGATATTGTTCGTTATCTCCAGAATGCACGCTATGCAAGAGAGTTTGCAATTAAGCTCCATACAACGAACGGACCAATGTTTTTCAGGGTCCTTCGGTACACGATTCCGATACGTGTACGTCATTTTTCGTGAGAATTTTCACTATGAACGCTGAATGTCAAGTGAGAGATTGTCAAGGTGATTTACGGAAATTTCAATGTGAGAGATTGATAAATAAGACAGCCGAATACAGTCCTTACTATAAAAGGTATTTCATGCTAATACAACCCCAACTACTTCCAAGTATCGCATCTTTTCTTTCACGTTATTCATTTTATCACACTTTCTCCAATGCAAAACTATAACTACGCATATGTTAAACTTACTCATACCTGCTCTTAAGAAAGCCATTAATAATAGCTTCATATTTCTATTTCATACGTCAATAGAACACAAGTTCTGTATTAATACCATTGTGATTTTACTTCTAAAACGGGTATTTAATAATTAATATTTTTGCATAATAAAACTGAAATCTCGTGCAATACATAAACAAATAAATTTTCCTAAGAATTAACCTATGAAATGTGACAGCCGGAGGCTTTTCATTCTTGCTCCAAAAAGAAAATGGTACGAACCTCAATAAGCGTGCTGGATGAAAATGAGAAAATTATAATTTGATAACAATAATAGTCTTCCTCACCGGATCAATGAAGATAAGGAGTATGTATATTTTTCCCCTACAAATACTGCTTTAACACTTGGATAAACAATTGATTTTCTTTTTCAGGGGAAAGTTTTAGCTTCCACATTACTGGTATGGACGGTATTTAGTTAACTTCACATTGTATTTTCTTTAAAATTATAAAAACCTACAATATTTATAAATCTGGAAGTATATTTTTTAAATATTCAAGAAAATCATATGACGCTTTTACACAGACTAACTGAAAGTATGCATTAGAAGGAACTTCAGTATAATAATAATTTAACTAGACAAAGTGATTTTCATGAAAAGATTATGGTGACCACTGCTTGGCACAACTTTTTTACTAACCGATCGTTCTTCAAATCATCAAGTCGTAGTTTTAATTCCTCATTAAATCAGTTGAGGAACTTTGAATTTTGACGCAAATTTTGTTAAACCCTTGCTATTTTGTACTACGTAATAGGCCAATAGGTACCATTACCTCTGTTATGCTTCATGAAAAGACAAAATATTAAGTATCAAGATATAAAAACCATCTGTCTTTGAGCTTGCAAAATGCTAGCAAATAATTTGGATTATTTTAAAGGCCAATGCATGTTGCACTATCCTTAAAATCAACCAAAGAGAGTGCCATAAATTTACAACTCAACAATCATGCTCTTCTAGCCATGATTATAGAATGAAACTGTCGAAGGTATGAAAAAAAAGTTAACTTTGCTGGATAAGTTCTACAGAAAAATGACGAGCTACGGCAGATTGACACAGATTAATTCAATTTTGGCAGTTGACGAATAATTTTCTTTTTATATTTGTACAGGTGGAAACCTTCAAAAGTCGAATAATCAAATACGGAAACGCAAATGATACGAGGTAGATATTTTTACAGGTCAGTTTGAGAGGATCTCTCAATTTATTAAGTAAATAATTCGCCTAGGGTAATTAAGCATTCAATTCTGAAGCGGAAAAAATGTTTCTTTTTGAATGAAACTTGAAAGATAGTTTCCAAAGCTAATTAATTGTTTTAAGGAGTTAATATTACCTGATAGTTATAAATTTAGTACGGAGAAGGTCCGAAGAGGATAAGGCGTCGAGGTAACCATAAAGGAATTAAGATCTAAAGAATTTGGTGGACTATATGACTGAACTCCTGAGAGATAATTTAAAAATCAACCTTGGTGTGAGTGGCTTACACTGCTTATCAAAAATAGACAAAGACACCAAATATCATTTGCACAAAAGGACAAAAAATATTCCTACACTTGACTTTTTCATTGGTGCTTTCACCACCGCTCTAACCATTGTCCATGATTAGCTATGAATACGTGTACGAGTAAAAATTACGATCAGTGGCACGTAGCACAAACCTGTTTTTTATGCAGGCTGCGACCGCTCATGATGTTATATTTAATGGAAAGACTTTTAATTTCCATTATATTAGCTTTTCTTGCATTGGAATGGTTAAGGCGTAATTTTAATAAAAATGTCTATCTTTCTCTTAGGCACCGTATTTACACCAAAACCTTATTTTAATTATGCTAATGCAAGTCGTACTTTCAATTTTTGAAACTACTTTCCAGTATCAGCGTATTTCTCGATAGACGTAGTTTGTGCATTCCTGCTTCAGATTAACACGTGCATAGCAGTTGTCAACGAATCTAATCCACAAGCACTGCTGCAAAATCTAAAATTATTCCGGAGGGGCGCAGCATATGCCCGCATCATTACCTCTCTTCACATACTGCATGTGTCGATTCTCTCGGATTTCCAGTGGCTGGGGATATAACCGGGTGTTCGGGAAGTACGGGCTAATTCTTTGGTAGGGACCGGCAGCGAGCGGGCGCCCCCGTCCCACCGCGGGCTCACTGCTTTGAGAGACTTCCAACTTGTTCCCTTCCGATCGATATACAGG
Source organism: Hetaerina americana (assembly GCF_022747635.1). Taxonomy (NCBI): domain Eukaryota; kingdom Metazoa; phylum Arthropoda; class Insecta; order Odonata; family Calopterygidae; genus Hetaerina; species Hetaerina americana. Next base: position 36,645,712 of record NW_027287538.1, on the reverse strand, counting down.
CGCCGATTCGGGTCAAAGTTCTGCGAGACTTCGGCAAGCGAGAGATGGAGATTACGCATCGAGGGAAGGAAGGGGTATGCGTGCGTGTGTGAAAGAGGGGACGTAGGAAGCATTGGCAATGGGGGCGGGGAGTTAGATTTTGGAAGGAGATCGAGAGGAAATTGGTAGGCATCTCTTTAGGGGAGGAGAGAAAAGCAGGGGCAAAGGTGAGCGAGGTATTATTTGCGCCATTGGTATGTAGGATGGGGGAGATCCGGAGGACTGGAAGCGACAGATTATAAAGAGCGAGAAGGGCGTAGATAATGGCGTGAAACAGCTGAAGGCTGATTAGCGTGATTGATGAAGTAAGAGCTGCCGGAGGGTGACCGTATTCCTTCCACGGCCATTCTGCCACCCGGGACGCAGTCTTGGGATCGGGGATGACCAATGCTCCTTTTACTATGTATATATATATATATATATATATATATATATATATATATATATACATACATACACACACACACATATATATATATATACATATTAAGTAGGCCAAACATTAAGCAGTACGATATTGAAGACTGTAATAGAGGGGAAAATTTCAGGTAGAAGAGGAAAGGGTAGGAACGCATAGGGATTTTGGACGGGATAAATGGAGGAAGAATGTACTTTGAGATGAAGAGGGACTTGATGCAGATTAGGTTGCTGGATTATGTTTTTTTCGTGGCCAAAAAATATTTATTTGGTGGTTGTGTCCACCAAAGACCTACCTTAACTGATAGATTTCTTAATAATAAATAAAATTGTGATGATTATGATTCGAGGGATTACATTTTATGGCCATTTTTACTGGAAATAATTGATCAAGAAAGTCATATGCCTGTATTTCTTCTTAGGCGTGTTTAGGACAAATTTACCTTATCCAACTTCATCATCAGTTACACGAAAATAACGAAAGATTAAGGCCGGAAGTTTTCACATTCCCAGGACTGACTGATACCTCTGGGATATTCTTTCAGTTTTATCATCGCGTAAGACGATACGTTTGAAAAGAATGTTGAAAAATTCTTCACCAGTACTCTTTAAATTACCCTTCATTTCCTTTCATTTGGTGAAATACAAGTGAGTAGCAGTTAATTACCGCTCCATATTAAGCGTCGATAGTCAAGAACTATATTCATATGTTTACCATGTGTTGTTAAATGCTCCCGTCTACAAATCTGGATTTAGTAATCAAGTGAAGTGAGCCAACTTTCATGTGTGACGGTTAATATTGTGATTTTCACTTTGGGAAAAACGCCTTTCAACTTTAATTTCTAGAGAAAGTACTTAACTACATTACTCTTTGGATAAACTCGTTTTATCTTCGATTTAGTTCATTCTCTCCATTTAAGAACGGTAGTATTTCACGATAGTGCCCTTTTACTGCACTGATTTTGTCAAACAGATGTTGTATCATTGGCGTATTTTAAGCCAGTATATACGAGAACTAGTTACAAACAAAAATTCCATATAAATATAATTCACTTTAATAATGCTATAATACTGACAGAAATTTATTGATACTCCTTGATATTGTTGATGTATTTTCAGCCATAAGTAAAAAAGATTTTTATATTGACCGAATTCAAATGTAGTTAATCCATCAGGGGTAAAATATATGCAGAAAATGTAAAAATAAAACCAGAACAGAGCTGGATCAAATTAAGTAAATGGGTTCAATAAAAGCGTTTGAAATTATTTAATGAATAAATCTATTCCATCCATTTATGAAAATCGTGCAGTTGATTTATAAGGGCGTAATGAGATGCCTGGAATTAATATATAGCTCTGTTGATCCATTCATTTTAATAAGAAAATTCAAACGAAGAGGAAATAAATAGTCACTATTATATCTCATGTTAAAAAGGGAAATACCAAAATACTTGTGTATTTCTAATCTTGGTACGTGTGATACACATCTTTACGCTAAATAATATTTTTCCTTGCACATATATATTCGAGAATAATCGACCTAACGGTAAGAAAATGGAGTAAGCAGGTCTGCAAATGACATAACACCTTGGGTGTGACACTCATTGAGTTAATACTTGATTGATGATTTGGAAGCATGAATGTCTTTTGCGGTGAGGCAGAAGTGTTGCTTTATTAAAATGACGACGTTTAATTGGCATTTGGCTCCTCTTCACTATTGTTATGTTCCCCAGCAGTGACTGCAATAAGTCTAATTATAGTTCTCCAAAAGCACATGGAAATCCTATCTTTGCCATTTACTCAGGCAATCGAGGAAGAAGAAAACCTACACGTGGAAATTATATCATCTGTTACTTACCAAGGGACTGAATTTTCACTCAACAGCGGACTTAATGCTGGCACCCCAATGCTATTCGCATTTCACTTGGGTACACATCATTTACATGGTACCCTGCTAGACACGGCTAAATTGTGCGAAAGGAGGTACGCCATGTTAAACCATCATAATTATATATTATTTTTGATTTCATAAGTAACAAAGAAGTAAAATGATTAAAACGATGCCAATCATTATCACAAAAAGGTTTACATGCGGTATCCAATTAAATAACAAGAATGCACGCTTCTGGAGCTAGCCCCAGACAAGGGTTAAAATATAATACGAGTAAGCTGGGGTAGTATGTGAAATAGAGTAAAGCTGAACAGCTCGTTAATCTGGTCATAGGCAAATATCAGAGGTAACATTTCATAGACTTGATACATGTATTATTAATCTCTATTTCAAGATGAACAGGTATTTCCATTGGTAGACTTCAAGATATGATATTGCCATGTTTTTCATACCATTCTTATAGTAACTACATGTGATCATAAATAAATATAATACTGATAGGTACTCGTATGTAGAAGCCCTGGTTATTCCATTATCTCTCTTTATTCAGTCATCCTTCCTTTTGTCGGCGTACTTATTAATTTATTACCCAGAATATACTGTACGTTTTCCTTTCTGATTCTCATATTCTTAATTACTTCTCTAACGGGTTAAAATATAATTATTTTCCGAAGAGTCTGCCAAGTTAGATGAACCAAATTGTTATTAGGTAGATTTTGGGGCGAAAAACTACCAAATAAATATTCGGTTTCGCCTAACAAAATACAACCCACATTTTTATTCTATATTCTTCCATCTCTCTAAGATCTTTTCTATATCAACTATTATCTCACCCGACTTATTTCTAACTGAAACACAGATCTTCCCATCTTACTCCCCGATAAGTTTTAATCTTCTTGTATAGTGCACCAATAAACCCTTCCTCTGCAAACTTTCTAAATTCTCGCACTGCGTCTTCCACCATGCCTCTTTTGTTTTTTTTGTTGCCCGCCTCAATTTATTATTTAACTCACTTTATTTCCTTCTGCCTAACTCTGTGTTTACATTCTCCCATATCCTTCTCTCATCTATCTTTCTAATCATCTCATCCGTAATCCATGGCTTCCTTGTCCTTTTCTCATTTACGGTTCCTATAGTTTCTTTTGCGGCTTTCGATATGCCTTTTTTTATAAATTTCTATTTCTCCTCGACAGTACTCAGTTCATTACCCTCATCCACTATTTTCTCCAAAGCCTGCTCGTACAATAAAATTTTCCATTTCTGAAGAATAAAATGCAACTTAGATTATATCTTTATGTTTAACTTAAAATTTATTTCGGTGTAAAACTAGCGAAAGACGTAGAGTAATCATACTTTATGCCTTCTTGCTGAAATATATATTCATAAGGGAATCCTGTAAAATTACCTGCATTTAAACTCTAGAGACTTTAAAAAGTTATAATAGAGATACGTCAACATCATGATAACCAAGATTCTTCCTGTTTTTGTGAATTTATGATTATTAAATGAGCATATGGCACTTTCAATGACATATATTATAGTTAATATTTTCCATGAGTTGACTTCTCAGATGAAATATATTTTGAGCATCAATTTTCGGATTAGAGTTGATTGATATACCAGGGAAATATACAATGAGTAAAAAACCTAAAACATCCGTGATTAGCGATTGTAACTTTAGGCCTACTTAATTATTATATATATATAACAAACTTGGACAACAACAAATAATATAAGAACACAAGAAAAGATCACTCACACTTCATTTCTTCATCATTTCGACGGAATTCAGCTCCATCTTTATCGGAAGAAACAGAAGTAATAATGGGAGAAATATAATAATAATAAGCAAAAGAAGCATGGTGGACGACACGGTGCTTCCCCTCTTACTTTCTGATTTTGATTTAACTTTTCTCTCGTATAGCACACCAATTTAACCCTTTCTCTGCAAACTTTCCATATCCTCGCACTGCGTCTTCCACCATGCTTCTTTTGCTTTATTTGTTGCCCGTCTCAATTTATTATTTAAGTCATTGTAATTCATTTTACCTAACTCTGTGTATACTGTCTTCAATTTTCTTCTCTCATCCGTGATCCATGGTTCCTTGTCCTTTTCCGTTAACGGTTCCTACAGTGTCTTTTTCTATATCCTTTTCTTGTCAATTTCCCCATTTTCTTCGATTGTACTCAGCTATCTACCAGCATCCATGACTTTTTCCACAGCCTGTTGATACTCCTTCCCTGTCAATCTATTTAATGCTTCTACATTCCATTTCATAATCCGTCGCCCCTGCCTTATCTTTTTAAATGGACGCTACACTTCATTACATCTAATTTGTGGTCGGCATCCGCTCCTGGGAAGCTGTGCGAATTTATTACACCATTCCTAAACCTGTGCCTAACCAGAATTTAATTTGATACCTTTCTGAGTCACTTTGTATTTTTTATGTACACTTACGCATTTCGTGATATCTAAACCAAGTGTTGGTGATGACTAACCCCTGTCTCTTTCAGAACTCAATTTCTTTCTCCCCGCGGCCGTTGCTCGTACCTAAACCGTGATCCCTCACCACATTACCATCTCTTCCGTTCTTACCGTCGCAATCCTCAATCACTATCCTATGTGTACCTGCAGTAACACACGCGATTATACAGCATGTACCCTCTAACTGATCCTATATCCTAATGGCGTCTTCCTCCTTATGATTGCTTGGTGGCATGTATACCTGAAAAATGACCAAGTTTGTCGGTTCTGCTTTTATCTACTCTTGTAGTTTTCTAAATCACCATAGTATGTATTTGAAAAAAGTTTACCAGGAGATTATATTCTTGACTAATTTAAAGTAAAGTAAAAGAAGGAAGAACATGAAAGAAGATAGAAAGTAGATGTTTTAGACAACGTGAAGACAGAAGTTGAGATAAAATGAAGAAAGAATAGGAAGTATCCCAGATACTCTTAAATAAAAATTCTTTAGAATACGTGTAAAACCCGAATTAAAAATAAATGGAACACCTTGATTGATTGATTAAATTAATAAAAAATATTATTAATTAAAAAAGTTAATCTTTTACGGATTATTAATAAGCAAATCTGAATCGCAGGCTCGAGGCAACTGAAAAAAAAATTAAAGCCGAGAAATTAATGCAATGACACTCTAGCCTATGTTGAAATAATATTAATTCATTCAGTAATTGATTTAATCAATGCAAACTGCTTTTCAAGCCTATTATTGTTTCCTGTATCGCAGAAATTAAAAAAAACATTTATGTACCCATTTTCAAGTATTTTAAACTTTGCAAAATTCAGTTGAAACCATTTTGAAAATTTCGCCGTGAAAATGACAATAAGACAGAGCAAGGAAAATTGTCTAATGAGTTCGGTGACATATATATATATATATATATATATATATATATATATATATACATATATACATATATTTACATTGTCTAATGAGTTCGGTGACATATAATTATATATATATATATATATATATATATATATATATATATATATATATATATATATATATATATATATATATATATATATACATATATATATATATATATATATATATATATATATATATACATATATACATATATATATACATATATATACATATATATATATATATATATATATATATATATATATATATATATATACATATATATATATATGCTCAAATCCCGGTCTAGGAAATATTTTTACATTCGTGATCGGCTGGATTCCGCCTTCCCCACGTCTCCTGTGTTCGTCCTTTATGTGTGTTCCTTTTCCTTATATATGTTTCTGTATAAATGAGTATCTGTTCGTCGTTTGGCGAGATTTCGTGTTTGAATGTGTATATATAGTAGTACCCGTTCGTGCCGCATGAAGTGCTGACGACGCGAGTAGCCGCTGGACGAGGTCAGATAGCTTCAGTGGCTTGTCTGCCTTCTCTGAGCCAAGTTGCGTGACGCTAGCATTGCCTGTGTTGTTTCTGTGATTGTTTACAATGTTTAAAAAAATTGAGAACGCCGCCAGTTGTGAAGTGAGGGCAGTGATTAAATTCCTCAATGCAAGAAACGTTCGCCCATGTGATATTCATCGCCAATTAAAGGAGGTGTATGGAGACAATGTAATGGACGAGTCGTCTGTTCGGCGGTGGTGTCGCAACTTCAACATGGGGAGGGGGAACACACACGACGATGAGCGTTCGGAGAGACCGTCTGTCATTACAGACCAACTGGTGAGCTCAGTTGACGAATTCGTGAGGAACGATCGGCGCGTCACAATTGATGACATCTGTGAGCATTTTCCCAATGTTTCTCGAACAATTGTTCATGAAATTGTTAAACACCATCTGCATTATGCAAAAATTTGTGCAAGATGGGTCCCTCGCGTATCTCAATGAGCTGGCGGCGAAGGACTATGCAGCAGGAATACAGAAACTTGTCACACGTTATGACAAATGCCTTAATTTGCTTGGAGATTATGTTGAGAAGTAGTTTAAAGTATCCTCTTTCAAATAAAATTTTTTATGTTTGTTAATATTTACTTTTGTGTCTTTATTTCACGAACGGGTACTACTTTCCGGATGACCCTCGTATATAAGGAAGGGATAGGAACACACATAAAGGTTAAGAGCCTCCGCCCGGCAAGTGGAAAGATCCGGTGTTTAAATCCCGGTCTAGAAAAAATAGATATATATATATATATATATATATATATATATATATATATATATATATATATATATATATATATATATATATAAGAGGAGGTGTTTCCATTTAAAAAAGAAAAGGCCCCCAAAGGCTGTATCTCACATCTATGGCCACGTTGTCAGCAAACATTTTGCTTCTACATGTCAAACAATATTTGCGATAATTTCATCTCATTCATTCGCATCTTCCCACCAAAGAAATGGGCATGAGTCGACATGAACTCAATATCCGGCAAATTTATCGCCATGACTCGGGTGTAATGTCTCTACGGGGAAGACGATCCACAGATGCTGGTGTCAAAATTGAAAATTGATTCGCATCGACAATTTCAGTTTAACTGGAATCGTTGTTTTACCTTGGACCGTTAGTGTAGCGATGAAACTATGGGGATTCGATGGCTCAATACCTGCCCCTGCTGACTGAAAAAATTTTTCTCTGATGAATCTTAATTGCATTAATGGAAATTATTAAAATTTACTAATTAATGTTTCAATATTATTTATTTTCAGAAACGCACATAATTGTTTACATTTATATGATTAAAATTTGTTGAGTTTAGATTGGCATATTTTTATATTTCAGATGAAATGAAATTTGATGATCAGGGATAATTTATCTCCTGAATTATTTTGGTGTAGATCTGCTTTCTTTTTAATTAACAATCAGTGATAACTTGAAAATTTATTCATGCAACTTAAATGCGCTTCCAAATGCTGGAGTTAAATCTAGTTCCCTGTCGCTTTGAACAATTCTACGGTTTTTCTGTCAAAACCGTCGGTAATATAAGAACTCGGTTTACAGTAACCATATATTCATTTACATCTACATGATACCCCGCAAGCCGCCGCAAGGGCGGGTGACGGGGGATGTTAGGTCAAGTATAGTGCATTGCATGTGCATTTCTAAATTATAGACAGTAGATAGTATTTTTAGATGCTCATTAATTTGAATGGCAATGATATTCTCTTCTGGCAAAAAAAAAGATACTAAAATCATTGCAGTCGTTAAAATTTGAGTTTGTCATTTTTTCACCCAAATATGTACATATACGCCAATATTAAGCATACTTGAGGGACACTTCTTTATTTACACGTGGTAAATGTTTCGATTAGTCTATTTAGCATGTGTCAAATCTCCCAATTCGTCGTCCAATTTTTTCTATTCCATCATCAACTTCATCACAATATTAAAAGGAAGGGAGGAAGTAAAGGAAGGTATTTCTCTCTCTCTTTGGATTATGCGTACATGACTACCAGTTGGTAGTTAACAGTGACCCTGCAATTCTATATGCGGAGAATACTGAAAACAATTCTTTTCATCAATGAGCCCAATGCATTGTGAACTCAATGTATTCTCTCATCTGTAAATAAGATCCTGGAGTTAAGCGATAGCTTGGTTCCCTTAAGGTTGGCAGCCCGTATACCGGACAATGTGAACTCCAATGATGAGATGATGATATGTACAACCAGAACTGATCCCCTGGCGTCCGTATTATGTGCTCTGTAATACGATTGAATATACTCTCCGCGTTGCATATAAGGAACACATTTACCAAAGATAAAATACTTTAAGCGAAAGCCATCCCAGATCGCGTCGCTGCGTGCCGATACAGGTCTATATTTGTTTGTGCGTTAATAGGTGTGACACTCGGAAACATTGTTGAGCATCTAAATCCAATATATCACGAAACTCCGTAGGATGTGATGAAAAATATTTTTAAAAGGGAGACCTGAAAATTCTCTTGAAAGACACTCAAAATAGTGTTTATCTGAAAAAAATCTCCCATTGCGGCGCAAAGATAGGTAAATGATTACTGTTCCGAATGCTGGAAAATGCTTATGGGCAACCGAGTCTAAATATACAAATGGAGGATTCCGTTGGAAACCAAATGTGACAAAAAGAGAGGAAAAATGAAAATAAAAATATCACCCTTATCTTGTATACGTGAGCTAGACACGTGTGAATACCTAGATTTGATTGTGGTCTAAGCTCACCTATAATAACCAACTACCGGACTGATTGCAATGATGAGTAAAATAATAAAAACACGTTTGAAACAAAAAATGTACTTCTCACTTAAGGCCTTGAGAAATATTTTCTCCTTTGAAATAAAAACATTTCAAAATGAATCGATCAACGAGGAAGCCCGCCATGGAAAAATGGCGAGAAAATTAATGGAGGAAATGTATAACTGCTAATCTCATTACGTGGACATATTTTCAGCACTTATATAGTATGTGCCCCTTCACCAATGTGACCACGATGTTTATAATTAGCAAAAGGCCGAGGCTCCCAACACTCCTGCCCATGTAGCGGAAGGCGAGGACAGTAACTCTTCATCTTCCCTCCGTGCCTTCATCTCCCGAAAGCGCCTTCCCTTCTCATTTTCGTTTCCATCGCCCCAATTCAACGTTAACTTCGTCGAAGGAGCGAGTGCGCCATCATGCGTCTCGGCCGTTAAGTGACATCGCGTCCAGACGAGACATCTATCGACCGAAATGAGAGTAACGTCTTTGCGTGGCGTTATTATCCCCCTCCCTTTTCATTTATGCATAAGCACGGTAGTGGGGGGATGAGTGGAAAAGGTAGACGGTGGAGGGAGCGGTAAGAAGGAGGAGGGGTAGAAGGTGGCACCAGGTGTGGAGGAGGCGTCACCAGGCACAGCGGCGGCGTTGGTGCGTGCCCCTCCCGCATGTGCGTGCGTGCTTCCTTTTATAAGAAAAGGAAGTGCGTACCGGAGGCACACAAAAGAGATGCCATCTCCATTCGCTCGCACTCGGGGGCGGCTGACCCTGAATGGAATGAGTGAAGGTCGGGGGAAGGGTGGGGAAGGTGACCAGCGAAAAACTCTGCAGGCGCAATATCTGTCTCTGTGGTCTCAGCGTGAGCGGAGCAAATGATTTTCCTTTAAGAAATTTAATGCTTTTTTTCAGCAATAAGATATTTAAAAAATACGCATCGGGGGGACAACCGTTTATACGAGGGTCATCCGGAAAGTAGTACCCGTTCGTGCCGCATGAAGTGCTGACGACGCGAGTAGCCGCTGGACGAGGTCAGATAGCTTCAGTGGCTTGTCTGCCTTCTCTGAGCCAAGTTGCGTGACGCTAGCATTGCCTGTGTTGTTTCTGTGATTGTTTACAATGTTTAAAAAAATTGAGAACGCCGCCAGTTGTGAAGTGAGGGCAGTGATTAAATTCCTCAATGCAAGAAACGTTCGCCCATGTGATATTCATCGCCAATTAAAGGAGGTGTATGGAGACAATGTAATGGACGAGTCGTCTGTTCGGCGGTGGTGTCGCAACTTCAACATGGGGAGGGGGAACACACACGACGATGAGCGTTCGGAGAGACCGTCTGTCATTACAGACCAACTGTTGAGCTCAGTTGACGAATTCGTGAGGAACGATCGGCGCGTCACAATTGATGACATCTGTGAGCATTTTCCCAATGTTTCTCGAACAATTGTTCATGAAATTGTTAAACACCATCTGCATTATGCAAAAATTTTGACTTTGATTTGACAGCGATGAAGAACTTAAAGAAGGAGTGACCCTGTATCTCAATGAGCTGGCGGCGAAGGACTATGCAGCAGGAATACAGAAACTTGTCACACGTTATGACAAATGCCTTAGTTTGCTTGGAGATTATGTTGAGAAGTAGTTTAAAGTATCCTCTTTCAAATAAACTTTTTTATGTTTGTTAATATTTACTTTTGTGTCTTTATTTCACGAACGGGTACTACTTTCCGGATGACCCTCGTATATAACCCCTCGTCGTGAATGAAATGCAATTTGCTATTGGATAAACAGTGTCGCATTCACATTAGCGTAAAAGGTAAAAGAAATGCAAAACTGATGCTCTTTGACGTGAAATGTTTGCGGTACCATATGAGCAGTAGATCGCAGGAAACGCACAGCAAGCATGGCTGTGAAGGGCCATCGGAAAGAGATGGCAATAATTTCATTTATTGCCAGCATAATATGCAAAGAATTTTCTGTTACCGTTAACAAATTGTGGAAAATTGGCAAGAAATACGTATGGTAAAAGATAATGACAATGCTTTCTTGAAAAAAGGTATTTTCGATTGTAGATATTTTTTTCCAAATATATCCGTGTTTCTCAAGTATTGCCATGCTAATAAATAGTTGTAGATAATAATATTCATGAAACAAAGAAAATGTTATTTTTCAAAAGTAAGCAAAAAGAAATTAAAATTTTTGTACATGAGCTTTAAAGAGTAAATGGAATATTTACGTTCTGTAACCTCAAGAAGAACATAAACCTGATGGGCCTTTGTCTAGTCAAAAATAGTATAATACAAGTCCGTACAATAAGTATCGTGACTGGTTCGCTGTAGCCTCAACGGAGCGGTGGATGGGGGTCCGACCGGTCGGCTCGGTAGAAGGGTCCCCCACCACTCAGACGCACTTTAGTTTAGTCCCCTCCGGGTATGCATTGAGACAGAAAGTGGATTTTTGTGACGCGTGAATGTTTGTGGTGTCGTCGCGCAAGTATGGAGCGCACCGTCGAGCAACGCTCGCTGTGAAATTTTGCGATAAACTCGGGGAATCCGCGTAGGCGACCCTTAAACTCATTAAACAGGCTTATATGGATGATACCTTAAGCCGCACTAGAGTATTTGAGTGGTACGAAATGTTTAAGGAAGGCTGGGAGCTAGTCGAAGACGAGGATCGCGTCGGACGTCCGATGACCGCTCGAACCAATGCTGAGGTCAGGCCAAATTGGAAAAAGTTTTGGACTCTGAAAGGCGTGTTACTATCGCCCTTATCAATGAGGAGACCGGCCTTTCAGTCGGAATCGTCCACACCATTGTAACAGAGGATC
>NW_027287538.1:35923804-36028804 GCF_022747635.1 Hetaerina americana | reverse complement strand
ACGGGACGTTTTTTTCCTCCCCCTACCGCCATCGGTTAACGATAGCGCACAACGCCTCGTTTTGAAATACGACTACACGGCCGTGGCTGAAACAAAGAGCATCTGCTCTGCAGCCGGCTGTGACTGGCGGGTGAAAAAATGCGGAAACCACAACAGTCTGTGTGTCCCCTGAATGTGCCGGGCGTGAATTATATACAATATTTTGATATTGTCTTCTCCGAATAATGGAAAGGATTGGTGTTCTTCGACTGCGGTTACGCCAATCAAAGGTTCATTTCCGACTGCTTCCATAAGCTCTAAAACTTCGTTCCAAGCATGGCGATTTCCGATCACCAGAAAGGGCACCCCGGTGCCATTTGAGGTCGAGAGCCACCTTGTTTATGAGTCGGCCACTCACTCTCATGAACAAAGCAATGTACCATGTTATTAGGGGCACCCAACAATAAAGGAAACCTGTAAACCCTCGCACAATCACAGTAGTCACCTCCACCTTTTGCAACAGCGTTTTTGATGTGGTTGGTTTCACATTAGCACTGTTCTAAGGCAAAATTCAATATAGATGTTCTAGTTACTCCTTTGAAAGGCTCTTCGTGCAGAGGCAAACACGTGCTAACAAAGCATTGGAGATAAAGTAATTTAAGGCAGACTTACAAGCTATGAGAACGCGTATCTATATGCTTGAGTTTTTACAAGTCATGCGAGCTTGTTTAGATGTTTTATGGGTTTTTTAACGAGTAGGAATATTTGCGCATACTGGAATATGATACCGAAAAATTATTTTTGCAATCTTAGCAATATATTCGGCATGATGGCTTTGGTTAAGATCTTCATGTCACAACGATATAGGCATCTCAGACATGAGATTCAGTTTTACTCTCAGTGAATCATCAGAAAATTTTAATTAGCTCGTAGAAATATTAGTATCTTTCTTCGATGCCCCTTCTCGCCCATCCTGACTTTCAGAATGCTTCTCCACAGCACTAGATTACTATATTCCATGCTGCTAATTACACTCTTATAGGCGTAATTCGTAGCATGCGTTATACACTACATAACGCTAGCCCTTGGGTTGATTACTGTTTTTACGTTTTAAGACTTTTCTATTATTACTCCTGCATTTAACACAAATTCCTTGTAATACTATTATAACGCTAAGACGTTGCTGTATTACACAAATGGAATTTTAGTTGAAAACTTAAATTATCTGCTTGAAGTTGAATATGCCCTTTCATTATTAAGAATGCATTGAAGAAAATAATTTCTGCGAGATATTCTTAAAGATAAACGATGATGTATTCTGCATCAGGGAAAGCTCTTATTCATAACATTTGACTTGGTGTCTCCGATTTTAATAATACAGAAATTATTATGAAAAATATGAAATAATGATTTTCATAATAGTTTTATACTTCCATTGGGTCGTAATATTATTCATGACATACATAATCAACGAGGGAAATAAAATAAACATGATTACTTAGCGGATGCTGCATGAAAGAAATATAACACCCATCTGGAATGAACTTAGTTGGTCTATAGAGTACTAAACTATATTTTAGTGACCAATAAGATGTTTATAACGCTCAATTCTCAGAAAAATTTTAACTTGCTATCCATTTATCCGAATTCTATACTTCTAACGAAATCATATGAATACATCTTTACATTAACAATCATTTTCTTATATTTGACGCTGGGGTAGCAATAATTAACCGCGATACATACGTACAGACATGTGCTATAAAAATAAAACAACTCCTGAGTAAAAATATTAATCGCATTGACCGAGGTTCAAATCAGCTTCCCTCGATATCCGTCCGTTCTACATCTAATATTTAGAGGTATTTTAGCGTCTTCCGGGTCCAAATCTCGGTCATGGTGTTTGATTTTTACACTTTGAAATTGGTGCATTAAAATTCCTTTGGCGGATGACTCTGTTGAAGTTATTGTTGCGGTATCTCCCGCAGTACTACGGATTTTACATACAGGGTCGCACCCAAAAGTGGTAGGACTGATTTTTTTTACATTTTATTGACGATATACTTACATCCTCCTTATTTACGTCCTCTCTCTGTCCACATTCGTGTCGGTTCTTGCCGTCGATAGTCGTCTTCAACGAGCTCCCTACCCTCTTTAAACAACTTGTGCCACTCAAATACGTTGAAACGGCTTAAGGCAGTGTCCCCATAAGCCTGCTTGATCATATCGAGGGTCTCAGTTGCCGTCTTCCCGAGTTTCGCACAAAAATTCACGGAATAACGTTGCTGTAAATTCAGATTCATTTTGTTTCTCGACGCGGACAAAAAACTTGCTTCACTAAAAATGGTGTCCTCACTCAACGACAGCCCGCAGGCGACTGAGATTGGTGTCGGTCTGTTGCTAAGAGCCCCCTCCACCTTACCCTGCCAGGCAGACCCCCCCACCGCTCCGTTCGCGCCAGAGAAAATCAATCCTACCACTTTTGGGTGCGACCCTGTATACAGTGAAAGTATTACGCATATTTCCATACACTATTTCAATGAGCAGTTACCGATGCTTTGACGATCCGGTTTAAACATCCTAAAAACAGCCTGGAGTTTTGAAAAACCGACTAATTTAAACCCTTCGGAAATGCGAAATATTTTTTCTGAAAAATTTTAGTATCTTAAAAGAAGATATGAGGTATGTAAAGCTAAATTAGTTTTAAAACCTGTCAATCACAGTTCATAAAGTCCTCTGTGATACATGTTTGTAATAAAAAGAAGAAATCTTTGGCTAGGAGTAAATATTTGTCGTGAAACACCAAAAAAAATGGACTAGTCACGATGGAAATGGAACAGAAAAAGAAACAAAGCTATAGAACTGATAATTTGACCCCGATTGTAACTCTTGCATGCCTATAGTAATGAGTTAATTTACTCCTGCGAACTTATGCATTGAAATACCTAGAATTTTTTTATGAAGGTTGAAACATGAACGTACTTAGCAAAATTACGAAACTGGAAGGTGAAGAAAATACATTTAAATTCCATTGCATGGAATGAAAGACCCGAAGCGGATCAGGGGCCGTGATAGAAATGTCGAAGTAATGTATTCGCTTCGCAGGAAGTGAATAAGCAAACGAAAGGCCGCATCCGCTGCTCACTTGTTGTTTTGTCATTAATCCCTCGAAATTAATCACGCTCATTTTGGTGGGCTAAGCTTGTTTTGAATGGTAAGCTTCATTCGCGAAATGACACAATGTTATTATCCACCGGTTTCTTCGACAGACATTTTAATTAGTATCCTTTTTTTTTGGGCTGGGTAGATTCAAACTTGCTCCGACCTCATTCAATCTATCAAACTGAATTAATGCTCCCCGGCCTTTAGCCTGCATTTTATTTAATATGACGATGCTTTGCGCATTTATCATTGCAGCCCTTTGTCGCATTCCGGATGTTCACAGCCGGGAGCGGTAAAAAACGGTCGTAGCACTGCAGTCCTAAGTTAAATAAAAAGGAGGAAGGATCAAAGAATAAAAACTCGTCTCGTGGGGCATTTAGTACTGGGATCAATCCTCGTATTTATTGCATGCGCTATTTAGCATTGAATTTCAGCAGTAATTTATCCCATGGTCTTAATTTGGTAAAATAATATATATATATATATATATATATATATATATATATATATATATATATATATATATATATATATATATGTATATATATATACACACACACATATATATCAGCGATGCCTGGAAGCATACTAAAGACGAAAATATATTTTTGCGAAATGTATTCTCCTTCAAAAACGGGATACACAACAAACATCTGGAAAATTCCTCACTCGGATAAAACAAATTATATTTCGACTGTCAATTAATTCCAGTAATTAAATGTTGTTCGTTACTCGTAACGACAGTACGCTAATTTTATAAAACAAATGTAGTTGAATAAAGAGAGGAGATAAACTTAATATTTTTTTCTGCTCCCTAGCTTGTTTTCGTTTTATTTATGCGCTCCAAAGGAGAATTTTCACGGAAATATCCAAGGCTGATTTTTATAGTTGGACTTTGCGAAAAACTTATAAACGATATTATTACTAAATTAACCTTCATGTTAATGAGCTTTCCATTAAATAATACTACTAAATGGAAAAATTATAACTCCCCCTTGTTAAAAATGATGTTTAAACATTATATCTGCAGGACCTAGAGACCGTTCTTCTTTGTGAGAAATAAAATAGTATTATACTTGTAGTAATGAAAATTTGTGAACAGATTAAAAATGGAAGTTTCCTTGAAAGACCAACAATTTTCCAACGGTAAATACTTTGTGCATTTGTGCATGTTGGAATGTGAATATTTCTTTCATATTATAATTATAGTTATTATAAAATTTTAAAGGTCGGATTATATATATATATATATATATATATTATATATATATATATATATATATATATATATATATATATATATATATATATATATATATATATACATACACATACACATATATATATCTTGATCGAAGGTCTATGAATAATAATTTAAACGGTGTTTATGCGTTTCTCTGTGATTTTGTTGGCTAGGGCTATTTCGCTTCTCCTTTTTATGTATTAATAAATATATATGTGATCTACCGGTTAAGGCAGGTTTTGGTCGGACGCAGCTAACAAATAAATATCTCCCGACATAACACAATATAGCATCCTACTCCACAACAAGTCCCTCTTCATCTCTCTGCAGTTCCTTCATCCCATCATCCCGTCCAACATCCCTATCCTGCTCCTGCCCTATCCTTGTTTGCCTATCATATTTCTATATTACAGTCTTCAACAATACATCACCTATCAATGTGTCCTTCAGCCATTTGTCCTGCCTACTAATGATTTCTCCCAACAATCCTCTCTCCTCGCCCACCATACCTAGCTCATCCTCGTTTGTTTTACTTTCGGTCCATTACCTTCTCTTTCTCCATACCTTCTCCTTCTATCTCCACATCCACATTGTAGAAGCATCTAATCTACGTATATTCTCCTGCTTCAGTGACCATTTTTCCCCGCCGCACATAACCATGCTCCATATCAAAGTTCTCACGAGCCTTTACTTTTCCCATTTTCGTCCGAAACATCTCCGAAATACTTAAACAGTTTAAACCTGCTCTAGTTTTTTGCCCTCATATTGTAATCTTTAGCTTAAGCTTTGTCTTTCTGGAAAATTGAGTAGTCTTAATTTCATTTCACAAACTTATGTGTGGGAAAGCCTAATGGTTTAATTTCAATTTCAATATGATTATTTTTACTAAGTGACGCCAGAAACTGTTATTGAATATAATTACATTTTTTTAAATCAGCCATAAGTCGGAAGGAACGGTAGATATTTGAGATTTTAGTGTTGCGGACGGGAATGCAGTCGGGGGGCTTTTAGGAATATGAACGGATTTAGATAAGGGCCTAATTGCACTTCAATCTGGTAATCTCCCTGTACGCGATTCCTCTATCTGATGATGATGCCCAACTTCGGTCGTGTTTTGATTAAGATCGTTTGGAATTACAAAGTTACTTCTTTCATTTCAAAATACATGAATTTTCGAATATAAAAATTGCATTGATGAAAAAGAGTAAATAAATAGGGTAGCATTGATGCAGTTTAGTATTGAAATCACCGCAGTGGAAAGTTTATTCTCGTGATCCCTTGTGTGCGCTTCGATTGGGTCATCTTCCAGGGCAGTTAATTCACTGCAGGGTCTTTTGAGCACCCTAAGCCGATTCATACCTATACCGATGGGGGGGATGCCTGGCGCTGCCCTTTGCACCATATCAATGATAAATAAACGGTAACTCTCCCTTAGGAAGCTGCACTGTCCCTGTTATTCCTATTTAGAAAGAATAGGCTCAGTTTGTACCGATTTGCCTTTCGTCAACTGGCTGGTAGACCACGGAGGCCTGGAGTTGCGTCGTTCTCCCCCCTCTTCCTGGCGCATACCAAACGAAGTCAGGCGTTCATTACACTGTTTGGGGAAACTTTCTTGTCCTTAAATAGTGTGTGACCACCGACTATACCTTCGCCAAAAAAATACATTCAGCAATAATCTATGCATATATTGACCGATACTTCCCATAATAGGACGTATCCACATGACATATGCATTAACGGTAACAGCAAAGATAGGCCTACTACATTATGATAAATTTACCCACTCAAGTCACCAAAAATTATTCCACAAACCCAAATGCCACCAAATGACTCTATATCTTCACAAAATGTTAAACATGAAAGCATATTTTGGCTGATGCGTTAATTTTATTTTAAAATACAGATGGGAAAAGCTAGTAAATGAGTAATAAGTAACAGATTGACGATTAGCACACGTAATTAAGAAGTGAAAAGATCGGGATCTGTATCTTACATTAATAATCTTTTCATCTGGATCTGTATATTAATAATATTTCTTAGTATTTGATTCAATCATCAGAAAAAATTAAAATCTTTTTTGTTTTTTCCCAAGTAACGAACTTACATCAGAAACTACGTAGATCACGCAACAACTGTACCACAAGAGATGCGGAAAATAGTCGCTGTATTCAAAATGACGTCCAGTTACTGAGTGAAAAATCTGTAACTCCAGAAACTTATGCTGGCCTACGGGTATTAATATCTTTATGCCAAAAAATAAATTAAATAACTAACAATTTAGCTATGCATACTTGTACTTATTACTTTCTTTAATTTAATACAAAATCCCTATTCCTTTCCTGCCTTAATCTCACTTTTCCAGGAATCTCCCAGTAGAATCGTTGAACATTACTGCGAGACGTCAAGGCATTAATTGTGATTGATTTTTTTATCTTTATTACCCTGCAAGCCATCTCTAGGGTGTGTGGCGGTGGGTGATTACACAACAGGCTACTTTTCGGACGCAATTCCCCTTAACGTTGGCAGGAAAAATGACATCTTAAATCTGTCTGTTCAACTCTTAACCTGTTCAATTTTACTGACATTATCACACCTACCGTAGTGCGATGGGGCTATTAATACATTTTCAACGTAATTGTCAAAGAGGCATCCCTCCAAATCACACAGGACATTTAAACTGTAAATTAACCTTCGCTCCGTGAATGATTTCCAACATAGCTTCTCTAGTATTTTGCTACACTACTCAGTTTATCATTACAGCATTTTTACAAATGTAGCTCCTCTACGCTGCACCCGATACAATTCGACAATTAATTCTGTTGAATAGATAAATCAAAGCATTCGTTTTTCCCCTGACTGTTTGCGACAACAACACAGGGGGTGGGGCAGAAATGAATAAGAACTGATGAAAATAGTTTGGATCACACAAAATACATTTCCCCCCAAATCACTTCATGGCTGGCGTCATTGCGCTAACCACCACTTGCCCTTGGGCGGGTGGCTGGGTGGTATATAAAAATTTGTAGCTCTACAATGATTTTGAATAGCCAAACTTGGATTACAATATTGCCACCATGTAATTAGTGACTGCGTTGCATATGACCTCACTCTTTTTAATCTGTTTCCTAATTTGTCTTCTAAGAGTAGTCAGTCTATCAGTATCATTTTTGTAAAGTGTATAACTGATGCTGGAATATTAGTATCCAGTCGCTTCTCTTCCACGCGCCTTTTCAATGGATCGCGAGATGCCGTTTGTACGTTAAAATGGTGAAGTAAAAGTAGAAAATCTGGTGGCTTAACACCATATGTCAAACCTCATTTAGACTGATTGCTTTGGGTAGTGTGTATGTGTGTAGTAGATAGACGTAGAAAAAGAATTTCAGATCACGCAAACGAAACTAAAGGCACACTGAAAAGGAAAAGCAAAAGGCAACGATGTGTTACAGACGAGATGATAACAAAGATAGACGAGAGAAAATGGTAAAACGTCATTTTCTCTTTGATGATGTCATTTTTTCCACGAACGATAAAGGATCAGAATAACGCTGTCCGATCTTGGTAGGGGTAAAAATATCCGAGTCTAAATTAGCCTGGTGTTCATTCACCCCCAGCCACACACCAAAGCGTTGCCTTGCAGGGTACTAAAAATAAATACAAAAATAAAACAAAAGATTAGGTAGAAAAAATTACAATGAGTTGAATAATAAACAGATACTTAAAAATATTGATAGAGTAACTTGCTTGGTATCAATATATATATATATATATATATATATATTGCAGATAATAGAAGTAGGTTGGAGGGATAGGAGACTTATCAGCACCTGAACATGCCGCAGACTGAACAGGTGTGCGTGACTGATGGTAGCTTGACAGTGTTGGGAAGAGGTTACCTCTCTTTCAGGAGTGTCCATTACCACCCGTGCATTTCAACGTGTGTTTGGAATGAATGGCAAAAGAGGCATAGAAAGAACTAGAAATAGGAACGAAAGTCGGTGGGCAATTCATAAAATCAGTTAGGTTTCCGAATGACCAGGCTTTAGATTTTGTCAGTTGGACGAGGGATTTCAAGCATAACGGAGCACATTGGAAAGTCTGTAGTTTAGATATTGGATGAAAATAAATAAAGAGAGTTTATGCAGTTATCGAGAAAGACAAAGGCCAAGTTAAATATTAAAACAGATATTCATGAACTAAAATATGTGAAACAGTTAGTTTACTTATCTCGAAAGTGTTCCGGGCCAAAGTGGTCAAAATAGTATGGAAACAAGAATAAAAATTGCGAATGACATAGTATCTTCCACAATGGGGAGAGAATTGACGACAGGTAAGTTCAGTAAGAACATTGAGAAATGGCTCGTCCGAACTTTGATATGGAGCGTGGTTTTGAACGCTGCAGGAATGGTTGTTCAAACAAGATGATAGGCATGCATTGGAGGCTTTTGCAATGTACTTGTGCAGAAGGACGTAATGCTTAAATGAGCATAAAGGAAAACAAACTAGAACTGCGAGACATGGTTGAGGAAGAGAGGTTTTTTTTAAGGAGAAGTTGAAAGGAGGCTGGAAAAATGGATACAAATTGCATTCATATGAAATTGGTTGTTGAAAACTGCGATAGAGAGAAGATTTTTAGGCAAAAAAGGTAGGAGTGAGTATTGGATAGGAATATTAAACGTAATGAATGGAGGTAAAAGATACGCATATTTGAGTGAGGGCTAATGGAATTTTAAGGTTCCAGGAGGTACGTTATTAGGAGAGACAAGGAAACGTCATATTATTGTTTTCTGCGTCCATGAAAAACCTACCTTAAGATGTATAGTACCAATAATTATGATAATACTGCGGCCCTAACACAAGTATACATTAGGCTTGATGATTAATCATTTTGAGAATAACTTTTATTCCAGTTATCTTCTAAAATCGATCATAATGGCATTCATTTGATCAGAGTTTGCTCAGAGAAAGAGAGACTTGACTCTGTAATTATGGTTTTCACAGAAAACTAGAAATCGTTGCCTAACGCAGACAGGCTAAATTTCAGACAGATTGGTACTTATTCATAGCAAACAAGGGAAAATAAAAAGAATAACCTTATCATTTCCTTCTAAGTACGTCAGTACCAAATCGCCTTTAAACTTTACCCTTATTCGGGGCTAAGACGCGTTATTTTCCGATCTCCTCTCTTACTCGGGAAATATTCTTCCTAAATTCACCAAAATCCTTTCCAAAAAACAGGCATCACTTTACGTAGAATACTCATGATTCAATAATTATGATACTATGATGTAGTAAACGATGGCTACCACAAAGTCATCAGAAAATCATGTAGAGGATATATCAGAGTTGTTTCTTTTTAATCCTAATATTTCTCCAACAGGCACTATATAGTGTCATTTCTGACAACCTCTTTACATACCTCTAATTTAATCTATTGAGGATGGAAGGCATTTGATGCTGGTGGTGTCTTTAATTTAGGATATGCATTCTTTATGTTCCCGTTCAAAATTCTCCCCCTTGTCCCAAACAATTTTTTCCACTTTCAGAAAAACTGTGTTTTCAGAACTACGATTTAATACACTTTCCTGACGCTAGCTTATAACTTTATGATAAAAAACATTCGGCATTTAATTCAACTATTTGGAAACGCCTTTTTGAGAATTTTTCAGCAGATCTTTTTGGTCTTGGATGGCTCCTGTATAAGTGCGACGACAATCATTTTTTCCCAAAAAGCAGAGAGCTAACACCAGGACAACCTACAAATATTATAAGCGTAGAGGGATTTTGAATTCACTGCGGAAAAGATCAAAGTGAACGACTCGGAATCAAATGTAATGGCCGTGAGCGCTCAAAGAAAAATTAGGAAATTTTGACGTAGTAGAGGGTGTTTTCTTATTTTCCAGAAATCTCGGAGAACACCTTTTCACCCTAAGGATTAGTTGTTATCTTATGTTAAGAGAAGAAGAGAGAATGATGAAAGCGGACAATTCGTTTATCTTTTCAATCCACGGGTACTATTATAAAATTGAAGAAAATATCAGATTCTGACGAAAAAATGCGGCCTTCGGCTAGTGGTGAATGCTGATGGATTAAAAATTGTTTTCCGAAGGTTATTACGAAAAATCAATCCCATGGTAAACCCTAGTGTCAATTAAATGTATGCACGAAGCAACAATTTTAATTACTTTATTGTACAAGTATATATTTTTAACCCCCTCCTGGACTACAACCTGGACGTGGTGGAAGGGCTTGTGCGTTCCGATGGCCCCCTAGAGCTGTGCCGGCGGGAGTAATAGTAATTGCTCCTGGTAGGGTCACCCATGCCAGATAGGTCGAAGGGTAGGAGCCAGACAAAAGGTAATCCACGCAGAGTGTGTTCCTCAGTGAGGCGGCTGCAATGGCGTCTGACCCCAGTGGGGCGGCCATTGAGTGATGGTGTCACGTTAAAAACACTAATGAGGAAGGCCACGGGAAACCACATAAATTATCATTACCAAGATTAAAATGATAAATATTATAGAGAATATTAGTTCTTGCAACTACGGGACTCCGCCCAATCAGCCGTGTGTTGTGCCCGGCAGCGGGAGAGTAAGGTCTTCCGCGGTCGTCATCCCATGAAATCCTTGCAGGGGAAAACCAACTGCAGCAGGGCAGAAGATGAAGAAAAAGCAGACGAATTTAGTTAGAATAGGAAATTGGAATGCTAGGAAAATGTTGAGGACAGGAAATTAGAGAATATAAGCAAGAGATGGATAGGGGAAATATAACTGTTTTAGGTCTATTCGAAGTGAGCTGGAAGGAAAGACTACTAGAGTGATGGTTATTGTATAATATACAGCGGCGGGGACGAGAGCCGACGAGGGGTTGCCATAGTATTAAATGAAGACATAGGAAGAAGCGTAGTCAGCATAGAACAAGTAACAGATAGAATATTACTAGAAAGAAAAGCAGAACCAACGAACTTAGTTATTGTTCATTTAGACATATCACCGATAAACCATAAAGATGAAGAGGTCGATAGGATATACGATATTTGGAGGACATAATCGCGTGTGTTCCTGCAGAGAATCATTTGATAGTGATGGGGATTGGAATGTGACGGTAGGGAAGAAGAGATAGTGATGAGTAGGTTTAGGCACGAGGAATGACCGTGGGGAGAGAGCAATTGAGTTCTCAGGAAGGTATCAGTTAGATTATATTGTGGTTAGGCACAGGTTTTGAAACAGTGTGATAAATTTGCACAGCTTCCTGGGAGAGAATAGAACTAGAGCAGGTAAAACAGTTTACGTATCTCGAAAGTGTTTTTGATGAACATGGTCAAAGAAGAAGGGACAAAGGGTTCCGTATATGGAGCGTAGCTATGTACGGCGCGGAAGCGTGGTCATTGAAGGAGGAGGATAGAAGTAGATAGGGGGCTTTTGAAATGTGGGTGTGGAGAAGAATGCAGAAGGTGAAATGGAGAGAGAAGTACAAATGAGGACGTACTTAGTATGGTGGGCGAAGAGAGGGGTTTCTTGGGAGAACTCCTATGGAGGACGGAAAAATGTATGAAGGGCGTATTGACCGGCAAGGGGATGTTGAAGACTGTAATTGAGGGGAGAATGTTAGGCAAATGAGGAAACGGCAGGAACAGAATAGGGATGTTGGACGAGATTAAGGGAGGAAGGAAGTATTCTGAGATGAAGAAGCCCCTGATGTAGACTTGGTTGCTGGATTGTATTTTGCTAGGAGTCACAAAATATTTATTTGATAGTTGAGTCTATCCAAAAACCTACCTTAACCGGTAGATTACCTCATAAATCAATTTTATATGTATATATATAATATACATATATATAATATATATATATATATATATATATATATATAATATATATTATATATATATATATATAATATATTATGTATATAATATATAATATATATAATATATAATATATATAATATATTATATATATTATATATATTATATATATATATATATATATATATATATATATATATATATATATTTATATTTATATATATATGGTCTGTTCAAAACAAATCACGACTTTGTGTTTTTCAAAAACTATATACCCATTTGTTATTCATGAGTTTCTATCTTTTCCTCTTCAAAGTAATCCCCATACACTTGTGCCAACGTTTTTTCCATTCCTTGAAGCACTTCAAAAAATCATTTTTGTTGTCTTATTCAAGCTCCTCTTTCGATGCAGTCATTAGCTCGTCATTCGTAGCGTAGCGTCGTCCTCTCATGGGCCTCTTCAGTTTCGGGAACAAGAAAAAGTCACTGGGGGCCATCATTAGTTTGTTTTTTTTACGAAAAATCCCGCACAAGTAACGATGTGTGG
Organism: Hetaerina americana; assembly: GCF_022747635.1. NCBI lineage: Eukaryota > Metazoa > Arthropoda > Insecta > Odonata > Calopterygidae > Hetaerina > Hetaerina americana. The sequence continues at coordinate 36,016,072 of NW_027287538.1, read as the reverse complement.
GCATGGGCGTTATTATAGTGTAAAAGCCAATATTTATTCTTCCAAAAATCCAGGCGTTTGTGGCAGATTGTTTCGAGCAAATTGCGCATAGCTTGCAGGTAATATTCCTTATTTACCGTTCTACCCTGTGGCAAGAACTCATGATGCACCCCGCCTCTGCAATCGAAGAAAACTCTAAGCAACTCTTTCACATTTGACCGAATTATCCGTGCTTTTTTCGTTCTTGGCTCGTTCTACAGCTTCGATTGGGATTTTGGGAGTTTCCACATTAACCCATGATTCGTCACCAGTTATTACCCTCTGGAGCAAATTTGGGTCGTCGCGGACAGAGTCATTAGCAATGTTGATGTGTTGCTGTTTTGGGTCGAAATTTAGGAATTTTGGTACGAATTTCGCGGCGGCCCATGTCATGCCCAAATCACTGGTGAAAATTGAATAACATCAGCCAATTGATTTGTTTAGGTCCTCAGCAACATCTCTTACGGTAATTCTAATACTATTTTCTTCACTTCATCAATTTGTCGTCTGTTGTTGACGTGCTCAGGCGTCCGGCACGCTCTTCGTCGTTCACATCATCTCGGCCCTCTGAGAACATTTTGAACCACCGATAAACGGTCCAAGGTAGCTTCGCCATATGCCACAGTCATTATTTGGAATGCGTCCGCGCACCTAATTTCGTTGTTCACACCAAATTTGATGCAGATTCTTTGATCCATTTTTGGAACAGGCAAAAATCGAAGGCAAGCCAAAACACGTCCAATCAAAACAGCTGTCAACGATTAAATGAACATTCAAAATGGTCGAACATTCCGGCATAAGTGAGAGGCATACATACCAACATAAAACCATAAAAAATCGAAAATCAAAAAATACGCAACTCGCGAAAATTTGAAATTCGTGATACTTTTTTAACAGACCTCGTATGTCACGTGTACTTCAAAATACGTCGCATACTTACCGCAGTGAAACCAATGTCCTTTGTTTCACGAAAGATGAAATTTCTAGACCCCTTTCGCATCAAAAGCTACAGAGCAAAATCGTCGTAGTTTTCAATTCCAAAGTGTTCCCTAATGCACAAAATTTCATGCGACAATTGCTTTTATGTTTCTTATATACATTACATATTTATGTGCGAGATTTCTACGACATTGGATATTTATATTATATCAATTAGTATAATTTGGTTTTGAACCCTGAACCACTCGGAAATTCTCCATCAAGAAACATGCATTCTTCGCCATTTACGTTAACGGTAAACTCGAACAGCAATCGGACGATTCAGCTTAAAATCCAGGAAGAGGAACTTGAGTTTTTAATCATGTTAATTCGAAAACGTTTGAATAAATTAAATTATGGTTGAAATGACGGATTAATTCTCATAATGAGATATTTAACTCTAGGTTTTCAGCAACTCTTATATCACAGAAAACTGAAAAAAAAACCCTGAAATGGATATTTCTGACATTTCTTTATGCGGTATGGAATTGATAACTACATTTTCTCTTTAAAGTTTACTGTGTTTTAAAATAATGACCTATTATAAAATAAATAATCCTACGTTTTCCCTTGTAATTTTTATTCTTGGTTTTAATATTATTGCGCACGGTTATCTGGTAACTAAGGAAAATATATTCTTTAATTTGAATTTTAAGTTACTACCTACCATCAGTTTTCTAACGATTAGACAATGAAAGCAATGAGGTCTTAGCGAAGCCTTATAGTTCATAAATATGATTACCCGTATTTTTATGGCATTGAAGCTGTTTTTCTGCTGAAAAATGAAATGTTTATATTTTTAGAACTAAAATTAGAAAAATCACAGAAATCAGCAAAAACTTATCATATCCATCCATTCCATAGATATATCATGAGCAGAATAGAGTGAATAGCGTTCGGGGACAGCCAAGAACCAACATGGCTGACTAATGCTGCAGCTGGATATTAGGATTCTCTCCTGAGGTACATGGCGACACTGTGCCTTGTATGGCTCTCGTCCACTATCCATCTTTGTCATATCCCGTGTTGATTGAACGGTCAAGTAGATTTGCGTGCTCGCCTTCGACTCATGTGTCCATATTCTACCCTTCCCTCTCTTCGCTTGCCGTTGACGCAAGGGAGTGTAAATTGCATCTCCAAGCTCGCTCTCCTCCGAGTATAGTTTTCATTCCATGCCTTAGAGGTGGGTGAAAAAGGGCGAGAGGTGAATACCCTGTCCCTTAAGTAAGTGTTTGCGTCTACGCACAACTCGGTGAGAACCCGAGGCCCCGTGGCATCTTTCTCCGGCTAAGTAATTGTATATCTTGAGCACTAAAGTCACACGCCGCGTCTCGAGTCTCTGCGATTTAATTCGTGTGACAGGAGTGGGTATTCCATTGACGGAATATTACGGTAGGAATGCATGCCAGGCATGAGCGTCCCCTAGCTGTTCTAAGTTGCGCCCGTCGGGAGTCAATGCTTTCCTAGTGCTAGCAGTGTTCCAAACCTCGGAATCGTGATTCCATTAAAGTTCCTATGTATTATTCGTTTATTTCTTCATATGATAAAGTATAAAGAATAGCTATTTATTAACACATTGAATACGATGGCGAGAAGACGAGGAACTTAGGAACATGATGATAACTATCACCAATGATAACTAACACTAATTTCAAACAGTGCAATATACGTAGCTGCAAATGGAAGCAGTTCAGTTATACTGTTAGGGTAGAATGGGAAGGGATTGAGCTGGGAGTAAAATTAGACGGCGAGATGATTAAGTCGGTTGGGTTTGCAAATAATCAAACAATAGTGAGTCAGACAGCACAGGGATTGCAGAGAGTATTGAGTGCTTCACTGGTAAAATGCAAGAGTTTTGGGATGGATTTTAGCCACCAGAAATCAAAATTAGATCGCGTGCAGCTTAGATCTGTTAGATTTTTATAAAGTTGCGAGGACAAACTGGGCAGCGTATTTAAAATTATTGAATGAGCTAGGTTTAGTATGACTCGCGGAGCGAAGGTTAAAATACCTATGAAATCTCTTTTCATAAATTGAGGAATGTCTCTTTAGCAATCATGTTGAAAATGTATTATTAGCCCCATTGTACTACGGTAGGAGAGATCATGTAAATAAAATTAAAGAGAAAATAAATGTAGAATAGATATAACGTGTCGTTTTTCCCACGAACGATAATGAATCAGAATAGCGTTGTCCGATCAAGCTAGGAGGTAAAAGTATTTTGGGTTAAAAGTTACCTGGTGTGTAATCATCCCCTGCCACACACTCTGGCGATGGCTTGTAGGGTAATATTTAAAAAAAATAATGAGATTCTGGTGAAGTAGAAACGCCCAGTTAAGCATGAAGTAGGAGAGAATAAACTAGGAAAACCAGTAGGTCGAGTTATTTGGGCAGTGTTTTTGAAGTAAATGGGTATCGTAGACCGGAAATAGAGGCAATAATTCTATAAGCGACAAATACACTTTCAAGAAGAAGAAATTTCATGAGGTATGTATGGAGTAAATTTGTAGAGAAAATCCCTGTAAATACTTAAGCATGGAGCATATTGCTTTATGTATGCTTTTGTCTGAGTAAGAGGGTTTGCAAAAATTGGAGGGTTGGAGCAAAAATATAATCAAAATTATAGCAAAATATAATTGTAGGGAGAACAATTCAAAAATTAGTTTGACAAAGGAAATAGAGGAGCACTTTATCTTTGTTTTTTTTACTAAAGTTTGATTTGGCGATAAAAAGACTTTACGAATTGGAACTGAGAGCCGACAATTACTTTATTCACAATCATTTTAGAATCAAAGACAACATGTGATGTCAATAAAAATAAATGCTTCGACGATCTAATTTCGTGATCCTTTAAAGTTTTTCATGAAGTACGATGATAAATCGAGCATGAATCACCAGTAAAGTAACTGGCGTTCAAATGCATACATCCCTAAAATTTAGAAACTTACATTTAATTTTAGTAACAAATATTTTCCATACGATTGTGTCATTGATCAATTTAAACATTTTCATCCCATTGTATTTATAGGCTTTCCGCAAGGGGTGCGAAAGATATATAATGGCACACTTACCCTCAGTTCCGTTATTAGGCCGACATTTATGGAAGAGGCAGGCATTACAAAAAATGATGTTGAATGATTGCACGAATGAAAACATCTCTTCCAGTGTTTTCTGCAAATCAAACCAAAGATGATTTATCTTATTACCTTGGAAAATAATTCGTTTGGAGGTAAATAACCATATCTACTTGCAATATAACCAGAATCGTAACTATTGGGTTTCTGAACTAGGCGTCGTGATATATTCACAGCAGTAGAATCACTCCCGTTATGCCAAAATAATCAATTATAAGTTACACCTAATGTAATCGCCTTCTGTGTGCCTAATACAAAGTAAAAAACATAATTTTGTGAACTTAGGGGCATCGGAGTGAAAATCCCTCGAGAATATTATGAATTTTACTCTTATCTATGGCTCAACTGCCAATCAATGGTCATCAACCACATTTAAAACTATTTATTTATATACCCGGCAAACCATCGCTAGGATTTGTGGCAGGGGGTGAATGCACACCAGACTACCCGAATATTTTTGCCCATACCTCGGTCGGAAAATGTTATTATCATCCCCTATTGTTCGTGGAAAATATGATATCTTAAATATATCTGTTTTACAATTAATCTGCGTAATTTTACTGACATGATCTCTCCTGCCGCAGTGCGATGGGGATAATAATATATTTTCTACATCACTGCTAAAGAAACGTCCTTCTGTTTTAAGCAAGAGCTTCAATCTGTAAGTTAACCTTCGCTCCGTGAGTGATTCTCAACCTAGCTTCTCTAATATTTTGCATACGCTACTAAGTTCATCATAACAACGTTTCACAAATCTAGCTCCTATACACTGCATGCGATCCAATTCGGCAATTAATCCAACTGCGTGAGGATCCCATATGCTTTCAGCATGCTCTACACGAGGCCTAACCAGCGACTGATAACATTTCTCTTTGATCTTTTCATCACATTTACCCAGTTCTCTTCTAATAAATCCTAATTTTCTGTCTGCTTGTCCATATATTTCCCGTATCTGTTGCACCCAGGAGAGATCGTGAGTGAGGGTAACGCCTAGGTATTTAATTGAGCCAACACATTTCATTTCGGTGTACCCAATGCAGTAGGCTTTCGGAAGGGAATTGCTCTTTTTCCAAAAATTGATCAATGAAATAAAAACAGATCACTTTCATAGTCCAATATAACCGATACAAGTATGCGGTAAGCGGTAGAGGAGATAAATTGTAGTTTGTTGTAAATAAAATAACCTTAAATTTTTCTAATCCTTTCTTTGAGAGATAAAGTTTTATTATTTTCCTCTAAAAAGCTACTGTTAGTATGTGAACTCTGTATTATCATGCTGAGACAGAAAGACTTCTTAATTATTCCGACCAAAGAAACTTATACACATTCCTTCAAATATAACATATTACCTTTTACATTGGAAGCACTTGAATAACTAAGCTGCGTAAACAAATTTAACGTACGTAGCGAAGTTCTTCAAAGTTCCAAGAAATAAAATTCCATTGGTAGTTTAGTTTTGAAAATAGAATTTCGTCGATATCATCCTAGGATCATGGGTTAAAGATGTAAAAAATACGTCGGTTTCAAATTTCTTAAAGCCATGCTGGAGAAGATATGAAAAATCCAAAATAATAAGCATTTTCTGGATCTCAACATAGACTAAAAGGGATATATTATGGAGCAAACATTATAACTTCAATGCTTCAAATTAAAACCATGCAGACTAATGATTTCTAATTTATTGGCAAAAACATATTATTTATAATATAACACCGGACGTTAAAAGTGTGATTCACTCCCCCTTTAGGAGTGTCTGGCCAGAAACTAGACGTGGAGTGTAGTGGCATCCTCTGCCAAAAATTCAAATATTTCAAAAATCATGAGAATAATAAGCTTTCCTGATTTAAATATTTCTCCAGCTCGAATTGGGTAAAAACATTCTTATAATCACTGCATGAAAAGCACATAATTTTTACTTGAATATCAAGGTAAAGTAACTTCCGCCCCTCGATCTATTAGAGTCCTATTATAATAATAGTAATCCTTACGTTCAACATACCAGGTTTTGCAAGTAGTAATGTTGGCATTAAATAAATGATGGCAATCATATTACAAGACCAACATTATATTTACTTTTATTTATTTTTAAACCTTGTGCCCGCTAATTTTAGTGGCAGCTAGCGTATTATATTACTCTCTGCACTTTTCAGCATAAAAGTTTTATTACAGCTCTTAGATAAACTCCGAGATGTCTCTTTGCACTGCAATGGAGCGTTGATTATTAACCAATAGGGAGTAATGGTAAATCCAATATAGGTGACCGATCAAAAAAATGCATTTCCCGCAATGTGGCCCATACATCCCCATAAAACAATCTAACGTTTAGAAATTGTTTGAACTTTCATGGATATTTAAATGATATATCAAACTTTTAAAAGTCATAAAAGCGAATTGTAAATCAAAATATCGAACATAAAAACCTATTAATAACAAGCCTTCGGGATAAAAAAAATAAAAAGGCTCACGTAAAACGTCTAAAAAGATATTTTTACACACTTACGTCTCCTATCAAATGATGGCCTCACAATTCTGTTTTTTTTAAATTATTTTCATTGCTCCTCCTACACTTTTTTATAATGCCATTCATTCGAAATGCGACGGCCGTAAAACGGGATTTTAATGGCAAATTAAAGCGTAGTTATTGGAAACTTTTTTTTTTGAGGCAGAAGCGTTGTGGGGGTTCGGAAAGAGCTAAAAATTACAGCGGCCCGTACATGCCAGCCCATGCGGGCAAATGGGTTCTCCGAAACTGCAGAGGAAAATACTGCAGCGCCAATGCGTCATTACGCTGACCAATTATTTGAGTAATTCAGTTTTTACCCATTGGCACATAAATAACGACAGCATTAGTGTTTAAATTTGATTCTCAAAATACCAAAAGTGTGCTCAGGAACCGATTTCAACTTATTGTGGAACGGGGATAAGGTCATAAAGAACAGAAACGGGGCTTAGCATGCTGTGTGTTTTAATAATGATGCACTATTTATCAGCCTATCAGTGTCGAAATATAACGTCTAATCTGGAATGTTCCAAGAAATGAAATTAGGGTAGAATTGGAGCAACTAAGTTCTTCCGATATAACAATATTTACTCTTCCCTTAACTTTATTTAATTTATTGGGAGTCTATCGTTAGGAGGTATGCATAAATGAGCATTGAATTTTATTACACGACGTAGAGGAACTCACCACCTGAATTCATTCTATTCACTCAACAACCTGAAGTCTTTTATGCCATCGATTTCGACTACCCTTCATTTTTTCCCTACGTTTCGATTGTGGCTACACAGATCAATGGGTCACCGTAGTTTACGCATCAATGATGGTTGAAGGAAAACAACGTTACTTCCGTTTACAGATATTTTCAAAACAGATAGGAAGACAATATACATTTTTTAAGAACTGCAGGGCTCTAATTTATTTATATATAGTATGATGCTTTTAACCACTTTCAGACTACTTTAAAAATGTCATTTTATGAATAGTAACGATTTCAGCTATTATTTTTGCCACCAATCAATTTACATAATTGAAACGAGGGCGGATAAGTTCTGTTACATTAAAACAATAATATAATTATTATAATGCAAATTATATTTCATGTAGAAACGGCATGCATTCCTTTTCAATAGCTCATAATTCTTCTAATGGTAGTCTTCCACTGCCATAAAGACATGTATAAATATGTATAAGCATGTGCTCTGACTGATTTTATTTATCATATTTTGTGATATTGATTGGATTTGAGATCTCATGTTATTTTTCCAAGGCTAGCTTGATTGTAGCATTTGGGCCTTGTGTGTCACCTGACATTTTCTATCTGCACATATGTGTTTTAATAATAATAAAGTAAAATTTTGTATTTATTCTATCAATTTCTATGAAAACTGACAAGTTAAGTTCATCATGTTATTTGACAGAGTGAACGTAGAGCTACAAATTCAGGGATCTTTACCAAAATGACACATGCATGATATTTTAATGCAGTCTTCTTAATCCTGATACTCCTATACTCGTCTAGCATTATACCTCTTGTCAGAATTTTCAAAATCCTGATGACATTCAATGCGTTCTCAATCCTAATTTTTCAATTTTTTCTAAATAATCCGTTTTCCTCGTTGCCCAAAAAAACCTATTCTTTCACTTTCTTCAACTTATTTCGCAAAATATTCTCCATAATTTTGATCTTAAAAGACATCTATTGCCCTGAAAATAACTTAATTCAACTTTCCTCATAATTTGCTTCCATAAATACGTTTTCTGTTAATTTTTTTTATAAGGGGCGTATTATTTCGATCAATTCAGAATACGGCGTCATATTGTCTTTCTACGCCTAATTCGTTTGGCCGACGTGCTTTACCTTGAGTTCTTCTATTTATTCCTTCCATCTCTCTTGGATATTTTCTATTTCAACAATATTCTTACCCATCTTATAGCTTAGTGTTAACACAAATCTTCCCTTCTCACTTCCCGACATTATTTAACCTTCTTCTTAAAAGCACGAATTTCATCCTTCATCAGCAAACGTTTCATACCATGCTTCTTTTGCTTTTTTTATTACCTGTATCAATTCATTTTTTAGCTCTTTGTACATTTTTTGCCTAACTTTTTTTTCATTCTTCCATTTCCTTCTCTCATCTACCTTTCTGATCATCTCATCCGTGATCCATGGCTTCCTTGTCCTTTCCCCATTAACGGTCCCTTTTGTAGATTCCGATATCCCTTTTTTGATGCATTCTAATATTTCTTTGATAGAACTCAGCTATTTGCCGGCATCCATGATATTCTCTACACCCTGCTGATGCTCCCTCCTTGTCAATCCATTTAAAGCTTCTACATTCCATTTCCTAACCCTCCACCCCTGCCTTATATTTTTTAAATGGACGATACATTTCATTACAACTAAATTGTGGTCAGAGTCCGCATCCGCTCTCGGGAACCTGTGCGAATTGATCTCACTGTTCCTAAATTTGTGCCTAAAATAGTATAATATAAATGATACCTATCTGAGCCATCAGGTATTTTACATGTATAACTACGCATTTTGTGGTGTCTAAACCAAGTTTTGGAGATGACTAATACATGGTTCTTGCAGAATTCAATTGTTTTCTCACCACGGCCATTCGTCGAACCTGTACCAAAGTACCCCACCCCATCACCATCTCTTCCTTCCCCTACCGTCGCATTTCTATCCCCCATCACTATCAAATGTTTCCCCGTAATAACAAACGACATCGACTTCTTCCAAGTTTCCAAATGTTTCCCCGTAATAACATCAACTTCTTCCAGGCATCCAGGAGCTATTCTCACCGCTATAAAAAACGAAAGATACTTTTACTAGTTCAGTTTATCAATGTACGAGGGCGATTCGAAAGGTAAAGTCTCCTATTTTTTTCACGAAAAATCAAAACTATTCTCAACTTTGCGTACATCGCAGGAAAGACTGAGCATTTAGCTATTTTTCTACATAGTCTCCTTGACGTTCAATCACTTTTTGCATCCTTGTAAGCAGCTTTTTAACACCCGTGTCGTACCTATCTCCGGCCGCGTCGCGAAGTCAACTGACGGCTGCTTCTTGCACTTCCTCGTCTGACTTGAATTTCTGTCCTTCAAGGTGTTTTTTGAGAGCGGAAAACAAGTGGTAGTCACTGGGGGCTACGTTCGGGCTGTAAGGAGGGTGGTCGATGACATACCAGCCGAATTCATTGAGTAGGGTGGTCGTTTGATTTGACACATGTGGACGTGCATTGTCATGATGCAAACACACTCCTTTGGTGAGACGCTTGTTGTAACCGAGGACCTCCGACACAATATTCTGCATGGAGAAATCGCCAATCTCCTCATTAAGGCTTTGCTTTATTTCATGAGGGATAATTCTCCGGTTATTGCGAACGTTCTCGTCAATTTGTGCCACCGTTGATTCGGGCAAACTCGGCAGCCCCGACCGCTGCTCATCGCGGATATTTTTCCGGCCACCAAAAAACTCCTTGCAGCACTTCTCCACGTTTTTGATGCTTATACACTTCTCACCGTACACTTCCATTAAATATTGATGAATTTATATCGAAGAAGCAGTCGTCAGTTGACTTCGTGACGCGGCGGGAGAAAGGTACGACGCCGGTATTAAAAAGCTTCTTACAAGGATGCAAAAAGTGATTGATCGTGAAGGCAACTATGTAGAAAAATAGCTAAATGCTCAATCATTCCAACTATTCGCGCAAAGTTGAGAATAAATTTGATTTTTCATGAAAAAAATAGGAGACCTTACTTTTCGAATCCCCCTCGTAGTTTCACCAACATGCCACAGACGAAATAAATGATGGACGATCTCGACACCTCCAAGGCCGATACCTCTCATGCCATTCATTTACTCACCTAGGTCCTTTGAAACCATTTCTCATGCATACTTACATTTGAAAATTAGCGCGAGAAACATACTTTTTGGACGTAATGCTCATCCTGATTATTTTAATGAGTATTTTTTTGATTCACAAATTTAATGAACATATAAATTTTACATGTTGCTCGTTATTAAACTGCTGAATACATCTAAATCATCAATAATCTCTTACAAATCACCCATCATTGCATGGCTTAAATCAATCATGTAAATGAATAACGAATGGAAAAGGAGAGTTAAGAAATTGCCTAGGTGGTATCTATTCATTGGCCTGCAAACTTCTGGGGCTCCCTAAAAACAGTATTTTTATTGTTTCACACATCTATGTCCTTTAGTTCTGTATTCAAGATTTCATCATAAAATATACAGATACAAAGAATAATTTATTCAAATTAAGGAATGATCCTTTCCTCTCTTAATTTGCACAAATTCAAAATTAAAAGAGAACACTTCACGTTCGCAGATTAACCAGTTTCAAACGAATTCCTTGATTGAGTACAAACAAGTCGAGGTTTGAACACCAACGGCTTGTGATATTTCTTGATTCCCGACATTCGTGATTATAATACCGTGTGTCAATAGGGCGGACGTCAGGAGGCTTTGGTTCGTGGAAGGGAGGGAGCGGAGATGGAAGGTGTCGTTCTCCACGTCCACTGAACCGCTTCACATTTCGCCACTCGGCGACCCTACACACTCCTCCGCTTCACCCCCTCCACCGCTCATCCGCTTCGATGATCGGGAGAACAGGGGAATGGGAAGGGATTAAGCGCATCAAAATGACGCCCGGAGTTTTCCCACCCCCGCGGGCCCCATCCTCCAATCCCCCCCCCAGCCCCAGAGCCAGAAACCCTTGCAGCCGTCGCCGATACGACCTCTATCCCTCTTCCCAGCCTCCTCACTTGAACACCAGAAACGTCGGCGAGCGCGGACAGCCTCATAACAAAGGTAAATATAACCCTGGTGACCTTATCAAAGAGCATCATCCAGCTTCACACGTTCACCTTCTCCCATTACATGTTTCTATCCGTTCGAACCGCCTAAAACTTCCGCCCACCCTCATCGCCCTTCACCGATACACATTCCCCGGCAAATTACGGCGCTTCACCGCGTTCATTTGTCGCCCGGCGGAACTTACCACCCACCTTCTCCCGCCCCTGTCATTCTCTCTCCGTGTTACATTCATCATCGCCCCTCGCGCCCCGCCGGCGACGTCACAGCTATCTACCGCCGCCTCGCCTTGCCCACCTCCCGCCAGTACCGATCCACAGATCCCTCGAAAACAAAATGGCAATCAAAGAAAATTTTACGCTGCCAGCACATTACCTTCTCCCCATTTCCGGTGACCCTATTTTACGTATAACCATTATGCAAAGTAAAAAGCATACAACAATATTTGTTGCAATATGATAAATGGTACCATTCTTCTAATGGCATGTAAATTACGAACGATAATGTTTTCCCACTTCTCCTTTTGCAGTATTAATTCCATCATGAATAATCAGTCAATTAATACCATAGAGAATTGTAACTACTCGTCATTCGATGATGATAATGTCTAATTCAGCTAGCTACTTTATCCTTTTATTTCCACTACAAAATATCCTCTCTTTAAAGTGTCAGTCAGGGAATTTCACGAACATTCTCGCTTACATTCTCTTCTGAAATCCGAGGATAACTCCCGTTCTCTTATAGCTCTAGGTAATCCCCTCCCATTTTCCTAATTTGGAGATTAATTTGGTATCTGGCGCTTAAATTACCTAAACTGGGTTTGTGACAAATTTATTTTGCATAATTATTGACAAGCATTGAGCTATTAGGTTAAATTAATATTAAACTGTTTCTATTTATTGATACATTTTTAGAAATAGAATTATAATTTTTAATATGCTTTAAAATTTACTAGATCAGTCGCAGTTTCCCGCGATAGTTGTTAGATAAATAACTTTGATCATCTAAAGTTTAACGTATATATGTATCCATAGTTTGGTCATGATAACTTGGAACTTTTTAAATTTAATTTTTGACAAATTTTAAGTGTTAAATGGAGGTATACTATGAAAAGAGAACATATAGAATCAAAAATGTTGAATTTAAAGTCAATTCCTGAATAATTAAAAAACAGAAAATTTTCTCAAAGGATTGTTTTATTTACTCAATGCCCTCAAGCCACCGCCTGTATGTGTAGCAGGCAGTGATTACACACCAGAATACCCGTGACCCAAAACACCTAACCCTCTCAGCAAGGTCAGACGTCATTCTAATCCTTCTCGTTAGTAAGAAAAACAAAATCTGTTCTACACTTAAACTCTCGCATTTTATTGACCTGATATACTCTACCATTGTTATACTGGGTTTATAATACCTTTTTATAATAAATATCATATAATATCTTTTATCATTACTTAAGAGGCATACATCCAATTTAGGCAAGAGGTTTTATCTGTTAGTTTAACCTTCGCTTCGTGAGAGATTACCAAACTAAAACCTCAAACAATTTCGAAACGCTATTTAGTTTATCACAGGAACGAATATCCCCGAAAAAGTCTTAATTCCTTAATAATAAAAGAAATTAATGACCACAGGGCAGTAGTTGCTAAGTATTCGCTACATGGGAGTCCGTGAAAAGAAGCCTAAAAGGAACATTTACTTGATTCAGCAATTGGACTATAATGGCGAAAAGGATGTGCAACAAATTCAATTTGCTAGTTCAAAGAAAGAAAGTAATCAAGTAATCACCGAAATACTGATGATACGTGGAATCACTTCCTTTATATCACGCTCTCAGCAGTCAACAAGTTAATTCCCAGTAAATTTATTACAGGTAGCACAAGGTACTTAGATGGTACAACGCGACTATTAGAAAGGCACCACGACGTCAGAGGATTAGTCACGCCAACATGAAAAATACTAGGGATGATATATCTAGCGACAAAAAGAATAATATCACTTATTATTAGAAGACAACCAGGGCGAACGCTAAGAATAATTTTCGGAAATCGTTAAGTGAATTCAATAAGAATAGTTTAGCGGAATATATGGAAGACAATGAAAAAGCATTTTGGTCATACGTCAGGGGAGTCCAGGGAAGTATTTTAACTGTCAGTTTTATCAGAAATGATAGAGGCGAAAGAGTAATTAGCACTTAGGAAAAGGCTAACTCCTTAATTATTTCTTTCAAAGCGTCTTCACCAATATCTCACCGAATGCCTCCAATTGCTTACTGAATCGTATCGGTCAACCGATGCCCAAAATTGAAATCTCATATCCCGGGATAGAACGTTTTTTGAAATATAATAAGCCTAATAAATACTGCGTGCCCGATAAATACCCACTCCTATATTTAAAAATCAAGCTTCAGAAATTGCGCTGTATTTAGAAATAATATTCATGAATCCACTGGTAGATTACAAGATTCCCAGAGATTGGAAAACGTCCAATGTAAAACCAATATTTTAAAACGGAGACAAGGAGGGACCGAGTAGTTACAGAATTATTTCCCTCACATCAAATTTGTGAAGGATTATGGAAGATAGAGCTGATAGTTGGATCATAAGACACCTCGATATCCAGAAGTTATTAATAAAAAATCAACACGGTTTCTGAAAAGATAGATCCTGCGAGACACCTTGCGCTTTTTGTTCATGATATTCTTATTTCGGCAGAGAGCAATGTTCCAGCGGACGCGATTTTCCTTATTTTTAAGAAATCCTTCGACATCGTACCTCATAGTAAAGTACTGGCAAAGCTAGGAGTATATTTTGGCATAGATAAAAATATCCGGGGTTGGATTAAACACTTTTCGAATGGTCGGGTACAAAGAGTAGTGATAGATAGAGTCAGCTCAAATGTAGTAGAAGTTACTTCAGGTGTTTCCCATATAAGTTTTATCGGACCTCTTTTTTTCCTACTGTACGTTAACGACATTGACTCAGTAGTCACTAGTAAGATTCGTTTATTTACCGATGATGCAGTGGTTTACCTTGATATCCGTCTTCCTTCGGACACAACAGCTGTGTTAGATGATGGCAATGCTATACAACGCTGGCGCGACACTTTACCATTAGAATTAAACCAAAAATAGTGCGTATTAATAAATTTTTGGAAAAAGAGCGACTCCCACTCGAACGCCTACTGCATTGGGAACATTGAAATGGAATACGGAGACTCAATTAAATAGGCGTTACCTTAACTCACGATCTCCCCAGGGTGAAGCACATAACGGAAAATGTGAAAAAGCTAACAGGAAACTAGGATTTATTAGAAGAGAACTAGGTACATGTGACGAAAAGATCAAAGAGAAATGTTATCAGTCGCTGGTTAGGCCTCATGTATAAAATGCTGCTAACATATGGGATCTTCAAGAAGTTAGATAAATTGCCGCATTGGATCGCGTTCATCGTAGAGGAACTAGATTTGTTCAATGTTAATATGATAAACTTAGTAGTGGATCCAAAATATATTAGAGCAGCTAGGCTGGGAATCGATCACGGAGCGAAGGTGAAATTATAGATTGAAGCTCTTGTTTAAATCGGAAGGACGTCTCTTTAGCAGTGATGTAGAAAATGTATTATTACCCCCCATCGTACTGCGGTAGGAGAGGTCATGTTAATTAAACTAGAGAGATTAAGTGTAGAACAGATGAATTTAAAATGCCATTTTTGTGTGTCATGTCACACAAAAACTGTCACAGCGTTTACAAAAATGCATCGACCGAAATGGTGGTTATGTAGAAAAATAGATAATTGATCAATCTTTAACATGAGATATACGATGGTGGTTCAATAAGTAAGTTCCCGTGTTAGAAATGAAGAAACCATTTTCTCAAAAACATTTTTTTTTATTTTTCAACGTAGTCCCCTTTTAGAAAGATACACTTTTCCCAACGTCCCGGTCATTTTTTTAACCCCACCAAAAATAGGATTTGTCGTCTCGTTAATCATAGAAAATAAATGTTTTTTTTCTATTTCTAAAAAATTGGAGACTTTACTTTTGGGATTAGCCTCGTATATATACACAAACTCGTTTATTTATTGCATTATTTTCTTCATCAAGGGCATAAAATTGATAATATAGAATATTGATGTTCAGAAAACTCAATAAACGTAATACTATATTCCATGCTTCATGAGTAGGAGTCGATCAATCATCGAGATTTCAGGAATCATAAAATAAGTTTTATCAATTGTCATTTAAGAGTTGGTACTACCTCTCGATCGTAATGTATTTAACTACTGTATTTCAAGCTTCCTATTTCCCTTCTAAATACACCTTTAGCTTTTGTACTTCACAATAATTCAACCACCTCCTCAAAATTTTTACGTTTGTCAGCGGTCAATAAATAGATATTTAGAAGGAATGGAAATCCATGAATAAAAAAGTATCATCAGTTGATGGTGAACTCCTTATGATAATTGGCAAATAGATTCAGTTAGTAATTCGCTCTGAGTTTGGCAGAAGTAAAACATTATATTTTAATGATGCAACTTGACTTTGTGCTTGTTGCGTAGTAAAACAGTTTCAACCAGGAGAAAGTCCCGGAATTGAATGACGACTCTGTGGAATACGTTCATAAAGTTATTGCATTAGTTGAAAAATAATAAAAATGATTTTATTCATTCGTTAACGATCCAATTCGGGCAATAATGTCCTATTTCGCTCATAATCGTTCACACCATAAAATACCTTTGCCCAAACAAAATCACGATATTTGACTTAAATACGTGATTGTCTACTTTATTTTCCAAGAAGTTGGCAGCAAGTGATAAAGATAAAACGAAATTGATAGTAATAGCAAATATGCAGCAGGAAGGAGGGACTTTGATAACCAAAGGCCGAAAAGGAAACCAATATGAAAAAATGCGCAATGGAAATCATGAAAATTACAAGTAACACAGAAATAATGCAGTAGAAATTAAATTTACAACGTAAATACCAGAATGTACACGTGCGCAAGTAATAAATATTCAATTCGCGTAATTAATTGGGGCACAAATATTTCGGCCTGTTAAATCAAAAAGCACATACCTGAATGTGTAAATAACAAAGCTCCATGAATATTAAATCGCTACTACCCTAATTTTTAAATTTTCATTATCCTGGGCACATGCATGCAATCAGTCAGTGTATATCAGGAAATATTCTAAGCACTTTCAGCAATAAGAGCAATTTGGAACCATTTATATAGCGGCTATGACGAATGTGAGAGGACATTAATGTTACCCCAAGAGTTTGTCTAGATATTTCTCCTAGAAAAATTTGAATTGAATCCTAAATCAGCTATTACTACATATTTTTTAACGTCGTGGAAAACTCATCAAGTCAATTTTCTCAACCCGAATATTCCCAAGACTACAACTCCAACCTCTTGTAACCAACATGCTTACGCATATGGAGTGATTGAACTTCAATTTCGAATTTGGCGGCATGTCATTTCATTAAAGGTAAGTACAATTGGGAGAAGATCTTTTGCGCATGAAACGCTGGACCCTGTCATCTTAAATGTAGTGACTAAACACACAGAGTGTTCAAATGTGTTCAGGGCAGGTACAATACAAATCCCTCCGTGCGCACTATCTAGTTACGGCCACTACTATAATATAGGCATGCACTTTCCCTTTCCTCGTCGCTCCCCATAGAGCTATTTGTTCATGCAACCGTTGGCACACGGTAAGGGACAAGGGAGATCCCGTGTGGAGTACGGAAACCTAGTGCATGTAAGCTCCTCCTCGTGATTGCTTGCATCGAGTAATTGTGCACGACATGTGAATGCACGAGAGGCCTCGGTCGGACGGAGCTGAGCGGAATGCCCGGCGGCCGCGGAGGTCCTTGTGCGCCAGAGATTCAAAAGAAAGCTTCGCTGCGCTTGCCTACCAGCACCCCGCGTAGTTAGTTGCTGCTCCCATTCGAGGGTGCGGACAGAGAAGTGAAGTCGAAGGACTTGTGGTATGTCCGGCCCATTCGGTAGACGGACGCCCGACCCCGCGTTGTTTATCCACTCCAGCGCACCAGCCGTCAAACACGACTTGCCAGAGTGCGGCGACGGCTACTGATGCTCCCACCGCGTGCATACGACCTCAAACGTCGTGAACAGCAGCGTGCACTCATCGTTATACCTCACGAGGCCGGATACTCTCAAACCCTAGCCAAGCTCTCACTATCCCCGTCGATGTGCACGATTTCATTTCCAAATTAAGCGTTCAATTTAATTACTCTTCTAACCGTGCACCATTTAAAAAAATTATCAGTTTCATGTCATTTCGTTAATTATCCATAAAAGGTATTGTATTCGATAAAAAATTCCTTAAAAGAAAATTTCCATTGGGATGGCATAAAGATAAACCGCAAATGAAAAAGTAATGACATTCTCGAGAAGTAGGAAGACTAATCTTAGCATTAGAGTGGGTGGCAATTGACTGCAGAAGGCAACGTATTTGGGAGACATTTTAGAGGAAAAGTGGACATGGTGACAAAGGCAGTAGGAGAATAATTGCGTAAGCGAAAGAAGTATTGAGAACAGGATGGTAATTGATGATAAGCATACTAGGTAAAAAATTAATCGACTTCATTAAGGATTATAAAGTATGTATGTGGGCTATGAATGGATCTGAAACCTGTTCTTTGAGTCATTAGGATGAGCATAGAATGTGGAGGCTTTTGAGATGTGAGTGTGGCGATGAATGGATTTAATCTTGGAGAGAGGAGAAGACGAACGAAAACCGCAATAGAGAGGAGAAGAGAGAGAATTGCTACGGAAAATACGAAAAAAAGGGAAAGTGGGTCGAGGAAATATGGAGTGGAGAGAACATTAGGGAATAAATGACAACGAATCCCCTTGGCCACTTATTGGCATGTAATCGAATGTCTTTTTTTGCAGCCAAAAAACAATATCCAAGTCATGAAATCATTAACAACTTAAGATTTCAGCAGTAACCACTATTTTTTGTAACTCACTACAGTTACAAATTCCTAAAATCATGCAAGTGAGTTAGGGACCGAAATTTGAAATAGATTCAGTGATAAAGTAAATTAATTTAAATTTTATATCAATAATACAGAACAATATTAGTTTCTAAAATATCTTCGACAAAAAAAAAGCAGCTCAAGGACACAGCAGTAAATTAGTATAAATGTGGCAAATTGATTCTAATCACGGGTTAAATTAGTACTCCTTCGTAGATTTTTTCAACTTGATTTATTTTTAATATTCTCTTGCAATTGTAAGACATTTTTAAGCAAACCTTTCTTTCTTCTTAGCATATTAACAAGCACATTTTCTACTCTCTTTGAATATTTAGTCAGCATCGACTTCTCACTAGTTTCGGGTGATTCAAATATATGTATTGTGATTGTACCTCGAAATTTTTTGAAAATTCATGAAAGTAGAATAGAACTATTAAGTCGTGTTTTCCACTGTATATTTTTCACTCATCAAAAATTTAATCTGAGTAAAAGGGAGAAAACGGAAATTGTAAACTTGGCTATCAAACACGGAGCGCCTACTTTGATAATCACAATAATCACTCGAAAAATTCTAAACTCTTTTCTTCCGTAGACTAGACACAAATGCTTTTTCATATTTTCTCAGAAAAAGATCACCCTCAGCTTCGCTATACTTATGAAATGAGTTTTCCATTATGTGGAATAGATTAAGTATGATTCGAGTGAAACTATTTCACAAAAAACAGACAGTTAAACTAATTCCACCATATGATTTTCACTAATATGGGTTTCATTTTTTAAACAAGCCACATAATCGAGCCTGACTAATTATAGCTGAAGTTACAAAACATATTATAGCTCACTTAAACGCATAATTTTAAGCGGATATTAACGGCATCAAGTTATGTAATTTACTGTTATGGCGAATTGCCAAGCCATTCAATATTAAGCAAGAACACTACTCAATAATCTAGAAAATTCAATCCTTTCACGAAGGAGGGAGAGAATTCCTTTTTAAGAAATTTGTAGACTAACGCCAAATCTCCACGAAATCACATAGGAATTAACAATTAAAATGATACTTGGATTTTCGCGCATTTCTACAGTAAATTCCTCCGGATAATGATAGGTTTTATATTTTTGTAACTAAAAATACTGATTTTTCCACGGGTAAATTTATAATTACAATCGTGATTTTTCAAATAATTTCCCTATAAATAATACCATTCAATTTCCTCCCACGGCTTTTTTTCTACATTCTTTGTCCCAAATTTTGATTAGGGTGAAGTCGATGACTACTACTATGTACGGTTTGTTTTCACGGTACACGAATTGTCACCAATTATTTTTCTTCTTTCCATAACGAATATGTTCAATTTGACGTACGCTTTCCTTCCAGCTTTGTCTTACTCTATAATTCAATAATCCGAGTCGAGAGAAAAAATATCTTCAATTCCATGCAATTTTCCCCACAGAAACTTTTCAATCTCAGATTTCAGACCTTACACTTTAGGCAGACTGTTTAAATATCAAAGAATTATTTCTGATTCTGACCACATTAAGCAAATTCCAAAGAAACTGCGGGAGATACCGCAACAGTAACTTTTAAACGGAGTCATCAAAATTTCAGAGTTTGATAGGACTCCTCGATAGCTTAACTGACTAAATCACTCGACCGTGTACTGAGGTAACCGGGTTCGTATCCCAGTCAAGGCGAATGATTTTTACAATCTGAAATTGTTGCATTGACATTAAGCAAACCTTGAGGTATCTATCGTCAGTCGTTGGGCCATGTTGAGCAGTCTGAACGAGTGAGCAAAGATTAAAGAGACATTCCCTGTGAATTACGACACCAAGCGAGAATTTCCAACCGAGTCACTACCATCCGACGCAGTCCGCACCAAACCTTCCGTGTAGATTTCAGAGAGAGAGAGAGAGATAATACCGCACTCAACCTTTACACACGGGGGATATTTTTATCCATCCGTGAAACAAGAGACCATTCCACGGACGCGTAGGAGAATACTATACTATATAGTATTCCGCTCACGGTGACGGAGATCCCGATTCCTATTGTTTCCATTTTCGCCAGCCGGAGCGAACTGAAATGCGAGTGAAATGCACTTATATGCAAAATGACGATCAAGAGACACGCGTCAAAGGGATGAGGAGGGACGTGGGGGTGTTGGAGGGAGGGTGGGTGGGTGAGAGAAGCTAGAAAAGGACAGAGGAGAGGCGGGTCGCAAGATCGTTCACCTCGTTCTAAGTGTATTCCTTAACACGCTCCTCCCGCACGTTATTGTTTTCCTTCCCGCGCAATGTTTCACACCAGTGGGCGCTTGAGTGTCAATAAGTGCTGCTGTCTGTCTGTCTGAGATGAGTAAGCCCATGCCCATTTCCACGTCCTGATATTCCCTCCCCGTCGCGCGAGACCATTGTGTCCCGAACGGCGATGGGAAAATGCTGGCTAATACGCATTCTCGCCATTCATTCGCAACTCTCCCGAACGACGTTTTTGAACACTTGTGCCGCGGCCGAGATGTTTCCCCGCCTCCCCCCCATTCCTCCACCCCGTTACCCCTTGGGATTGGGGGGGGGGGGGTTTAGAGGGGGGAACGATGAGGGTTGAGGAGAGAAGAGTGGCTTTGGGACGTTTTTTTCGTCGATGGAAGAGGCATGAGCTCGGGATATTAAGGTTCAGAAAGAATAAAACAAATTGGAACGCTGTGCATGGGCGACGAAGGGAATTACGCCGTAAATTCAAGATCCAGTGCGCCTCTGGGTTGGTAGTAGTAGTAGGTGCACTCACGGCGTGACATACTATCCCTGGTCCGCTTCTTCGGATTTTCCTCGTCTCGTTTCGATGTACTCTCAGTACTCAGGAGTCAAATTATTTTTTTTACTCAAGTATATAATGAATAGATTAATCCAGGAAAAAAATTATGGATTCTCTAAAACGGCAAGGTGAGAGAATTTAGAGAAAAGCACTCTCGAAACACAAAAGTGGCACTCAGCAGTCGATTTCTTTCCTTACCACATGCATATAACTACTGCATATATCCAAAAAAAATTTGCAGAATCAGGACTTACCGTGAGATGAAAAATTAGGGAAAAGCACTTGAGTGCGCACGGAAAATATACCTCAAATTTTAAACGGCAGATTTATATGAAGAGTGCATTAATTTAAACGCCCAGCACCTAACCGACCGATTCGGGAGCTCATAACTTTCACTTACAATTTTCAGTTAAGATCTGCGCGTTCTTTAGTATCCATTTATCAGTTGTTAACCAAGCACAATATGTCCGTAATGGACATATGCATTTATTTATGTACATGTATATATGTACATGAATGTATATACATGTATGAATAGTGTATATGGAATCGAATTACTATCCGCTTTATATCAGTTTCACCAAAGCTGTGTGAATTTTTGGGTAATTTTCCTGGGAAGCCAAATGGAAGAAAGAAATTGTTCCCCTCCTAATCCTTATGTGTGCATTGTAAACGCCTTAGAGAGCATAGTATTTGGTAAACTCTATCCTCTTCTATCAAACCAACCTTAAGAGTTGATTGCTGCGGTCTCTGCCGAGTCTATCGTATAAAAGATTGCTCCATGGCACTCGTTTTTTTTTTTAACTTTTGTAATCTGGTTTACATCGAACTTAGAGTTCTTTCCTCATTGTTAGTCAAAAAATATTAGCCACAATCATTTACTAATTCTCTAATTTAATAGAATTAGTCACTCTATCTCAATTTTGAGCTGCAATACCCACAAGCAAGTAAAACTACGCTAAACTGTTATAAATCACATTGGCATGTCTTTCGGTCTCCTTGAAGTAGCGTATTTTTTTTCAATTCCACGCTTTTCCGGGATAATTAACTTGGCCAATACCTCTCTCCTACTCTAATGAGTACCACCACAAATAATATTTTCGGCCTTCAATATAATTAATAATTTTTTTTGTTCAGATTCAATATAATCTAAAGAATGTAAATTAGGCACAGAATTCAGAAATTGTTCACCAAATTCCAGTACAAGGACTGCCGGAATTCGACGCGAACGTTAAACTAATGAATGAAGGATACAACTGGAGTCAAAATTCACAGACCGACGAGGAAAAAAAATGAAGAACAGAAAAGGGTGTTTTCAAAATTTGACTTATTAATGCATAAAAGTACCATAAACACTGTAATCAACTCGAGTTTGGCTTGGTAGCTGATGGTAGAGTTCAACCAGTACGAAGCCCGAAGGTGTGTGTAATTCACTTATCAGGGTAGGGGGATCAGTTCCTTTCCCTGGGCTGGTTATGGTTTCCCAGGAAGAACTGGTACTTGAAAAATCACATACGAGTAGTGCAACAATTTCAGAGTGTAAAAATAATTGGCTTTGACCGGAATCCGAACCCGGATCCCTCAATGTCCGGTCGAGTGCCTTAGCCAGTCAAGCCATCGAGGTGTTCTCCTTATCTCTTAAATTTTGGGGGCTTTGAAGGAACAAGATGTTGTGACGAAATACGTACATATAATGTCACAGGCATTCGTAGTCGTACGCGACGCGCCACAGTCCACCAGGTTAAAGCCAACTTTTAAACACTTAGGCTGTTTATACCTTGAAAAATTCCAAATAAACTGCGGGAGATGCCACAATATTAACTTTTAACGGAGTCATCCGCATTAATGGAACAATTTCAAAGTGTAAAAATCATTCACCTTGGCCGGGATTCCGGTCAAGGCGAATGATTTTTGCACTCGGAAATTGTTGCACTGAAATGCACATTAGCGGATGACCCCGTTAAAAGTTAATGTTGCGGCATCTCCCGCAGTTTCTTTGGACAAGTGAGTTGCTTTGGTGGAGTTGAGGGTGCCCAGAGAGACTTGCCCGGGAATTGAACAAACCAGTAGTCCAACGCTCTACCCCTGGACTACCCCCTAACATTGTATTATGTAATATAATAAAACTTTACACTTATATTGGTTTCATTAAATCATTCGAAATCCTGTACTAACATAGGTTTTGGGAAAAATAACTGTATCAAGAACAACGATGTAACGCGAGTGAGCTCACGTGGCACCATGCTATGAATTCCATATTATAATAGATAAAAACTTTTAAAGGCGCTTGTCATCATTGTAGAAGATTTAATATTGATCAGGTGCTATGGGTACAGATTTAATTGTGTTTGCTATGATTCCATCCCGACTGAAAACATTTGGCATTAGAATAATTAACCGTTCATGCTCAAAATAATCAGAAGCTTCATCTTTCAGGTCTATCTACGGAGGATAATCCATTATATTTGACCTACTGCTATTCACGGTATGGATATAGGTAAATTATATTTAAAAAATAATTACATTTTTAAACTCTAACTGCAGAAAAGTTTTTTTTTATGATTTATTATATTAATCGATATTTGGATTGACCAAGAAATTAATATTGTGTTTGGTCAACGCGATTAAGAAACGTGGGGATGCATAATTATTTCTTAATCAATTAGGAAAACTGGCAACTGAAGAAATCACGCGATTGAAAGGTCATTTTAGCATATTGTAATTGTGGTAAAATGGTGAAATAACGAATTAGGTTTGCAAAATTTTGCGGAAGCTATGAATGCTCATACATTTATTTATTATATTCAGTACCGGATTTTAATGTGTATTAAGGATATTTTGATTATTCAATGAAGTTAACCTGTATTTGTTACATATTTCTAAATTAATAACGCTACTTATGTAGAAGTAATTTCTAAAATTGAATGGTAAAAATTATCATAAACATGAAATGCACGAAAGTACAGTAAATAATTAACCTGTCATTACTCAGCATAAACATTCAGAAATGGATTAAGTATTTTTCACTCAACATCAAAGAAGAAAATCTGAATCAGAGAAAAAGAAATGCTCCACGTCCGGAAATCAAACCAAGCCATTTATTTAGCCTTTCGCATGACGTCTCCCCGTCGCGTCAAATGCGACACGCCTTTTTTTTCTAACGTCGCTCCGCCCTCGCCCTCCCTAAAACCGCTCGGAGTGATCATTCTGGCGCCGTATTCATCGCAGCCAGTGCTCAGTTAAAGACTGCTGCTGGAAAAAGCTCGAAAAATAATTTGAGCGCAGACACGAAAAAAATAATAAAAAAAGACGAAATGCCAACAAAAAAAAATACGCGACAAAATTTCAAATCATCGCCCCCGGTAGTGGGGA
Source organism: Hetaerina americana (assembly GCF_022747635.1). Classification (NCBI taxonomy): domain Eukaryota; kingdom Metazoa; phylum Arthropoda; class Insecta; order Odonata; family Calopterygidae; genus Hetaerina; species Hetaerina americana. Next base: position 35,991,398 of record NW_027287538.1, on the reverse strand, counting down.
GCAGTTTGGAGTAAATAAAAAAAAACAAGAAGCGGGCGCACCTTGGAAGCCAAACGACGCAACGTTTTTAGTCGCCACCTTGGGACTATGATTGAACGCTCCATACTTCAACCCACCCGCCACCCACCTCCGCCTCTACAACAGACGGACATACACACTCACACACACACTCACACTCACACAATGCCATTTCCTCCACTCCTGCAAAAGGAATATGGAAGGGAAGGAAGAACGCTATCTTTTTTTCTCTCCGACCCCACCTCTACCCCCTAAAAACCTTACCCCCAACACCACGCACACCCACGGGGTCAAAAAGACTACCGGGGGGGCGCGAAGAGATGGGTGGTGAGCGAGGGTTGGGAAGCGGAGAGAAAAAGTAAATTAAAAAGAGAAACGACGACTGGTGCAAATGAGCGCCACTTGAAACTTGGGCAAATGTTGCTTCCGACGCCGGCAGAGAGAGAGGGTGGGGAGTGCGAGTTGGCGGGCGGGAGGGAGATAGGGGAGGAGGTAGTTTCGGAAGGTGAAAGGTGGAGAGAGAGAGAGATAGAGAGAGGAGGGGTGTTGGGATGGGGCCTTAAGTGACGCTAAATGAGTGCATTTTCTCCGAAAGAGTGCGCGCTTGTCGATAGAGTTTTGCTGCCTCTTTTTTTTCTGTAAATCCGCCGGAGGAAAAAATTGCTCGCAGGAAATAAGAGCAAATAATGAGTCGGGGTGGGAGCGGACCGGAGAAGAAAGATCAGGACTCCAACCTGTGAGGGAAAGGAATGGGTTTGAAGGGGAGGGAGGAATGACAATGAATGTTTACGCACGGAAGACAGGGACGAGAAGAAATTAAATTGTTGGCAATGCAATAAAAGAAAATAAATTAATTGAATCGGAAACGATTTACGCTTTGGTTATCAAGGATTTTTGTAAGGGATGATTTTTTTGTGCGGGGAAAATAAAAAAAATAAAATTTTATCTCTCAGACCCCAATTTAATCATCCGTCGGAAGGATAAAAATAGATGTTCATTCAACTTGCACAGAGACCGTAATTTGAGGAAACTTAAAGTACATGAAATCTGCAAATAGGCATAACATGTATACTAATTTGCACGATAAATTCATAGAAATCAAGCTTTCGATAGTATTTTTCAATTTACGAACCATCTGAATTGAATGGTCTTCATAAAGCTAAGTCGTTTGAAGCATTAAACATTAAAATATTTTAGTTTTATCATTGTTCTTGATTTGTCACCTAGTTACTTTTAAGAAATATGTATCTGAATATTTTTCGATTAATATGTTTCTTATAATAGAAAGAGTAGTTGTATTTACTTATGTATGTTGGTATAAAAAGCTCATTTTAGAATTCCTTCCTTCAAATTTTTAATTTAAAAAGTCAGTCTCGTTTGGTTGTGTAATTCTCAATTATTAAAGAGTATTGCATTGTAAATTACTGAATTATTCTTCCCGAATATCAACTAATGTGGCCATTCACAATAAATAATTACCAAATTATTTCCTCGGCAAACAGTGACATAAACCAAGGCTTTTTGATCCAACTAAAGCAGACAAAAACCCAGGAAGTAATAAAAGAAGGCAAAGAAGAGATTGTCTCGCACGCACATGTGAAATATTTGCATAAAAATAAGTCCCTGTTCAGCATTACATTAGGTCGGTATTAACGTGAAGAGTTTATATCGCATTTTGTTTATTTCTAATTCATTTCTGAGATTGCCGCGCGTTGCAGAAAAATATAGTTTTATGCAACAAAATTTGCGAATAATGAAAGGGCCCTTAGCGTAGCTGCCATCAATGTATTTCTAAAATGAACAAGGCAACTTAAGAATATGAGTTATGGGTGTTGCCAGATGAAGGCAGCTTCCCCCCTTAAATCAAGAATATCAATAAAAATACTTAACTAAAAGTGGAAATAAAATTCACACTGGCAAAGTAATCATGGTCAACAATGGTTGTGGAATTCCTTAAAATAGGCAACACATTACAAAATGGCATGGCTTTGCGTCGTAGATAGCTTGTTTCTGAAGCTTCTCCTAGTTTCCGGTGTTTTCTCCCGAGACCGCGCATCTGCAGGGTCAGCCTATAAATTACCAGTAGTTTCACACATGATATTTTTACAGTGTAAAACCGTCAGGCCTCCGTCGATGACGTAGTATATTGAGGTTGAGAGTTCAGCTATCAGCGATGTTCTAACACTCACACAGTCAACCTATCTAGGATACACCAATTGTTTTCAAACGGTCGTTAGAAAATTGTTTAGTTGTATGTCAGCTCAACCATATTTTTCAAATCCTTATAACCAGTTGGGGTAACAAAATTTCGTACGAAATGTGATAGCCTTGGGGGTTGACGTATTAGAAAATTTTCTACAAAAAGAGGTCTTAAAAGAATTATTATTTGTGCGTTGACTGCACATTTCACTTATTTCGGGTTTTCTTGCTTCGGTTTGGGGTACAGGAAAGGGAAGTCACGAGACATCAATAAAAATGGAATTCAAGTTGAGGCGAAATCTAACACCGTACCTATCCCCGTTGAGCATTCTTCTTCTTCAACTATTAACGAATCGGCAAAGTTTCAAGTTGAGGGCTGCTGCGAAAACGATCTCGTATATCGATGGGTCGGACGGTCTTCTCTTATGATTGCAGTAGAAAAAAAGAGTTGTTTGAAGCACTGTTTCCCTTTTTTGATAACTGATATTGACTGAATGACTTCAATAAAAATGTGATTGAGTCCCTCACAAATAAAATTCCATCACAGTTGGCAACAAACTCCTTTCTCTTTGCTAGAATATTCGAAGTGGTTAAAAGGTTGACACTGCAAATTGTGTGTATTGTTCTCAGCAACTACCAGCGCAGTTTTGGGGCATCCTAGGCTAGTTCGTTGCGAGGCACACAATGTACGCACTTGCAATAATATTGCGAAAATCATGCTTCCAACCATTGATACAAATCTACAGTCGATGTTGCCAAAGCCTATGTGGAAGAGGTTCCTAACGATGCTCATAAGGTATCTGGTTATAAGGAATGTTAGAAGAAAACAAGAAAATAACCCCAGATCTCTCGAGGGATTCGGGTTATAATCCTGGTAAAGTCGTCAAAATTTTACGCTTTGAAATATCTGCTTTTGAACGCATATTATAGAATGACTCTTTTAAAAGTTACTGACGTGGCATCTCCCGCAGTTCTTTGAAGGGACACGTCATTTGGAATCTGCTAGGGAGTGCCAGCTAGACAGTGTTATAACGTATAGGTGTCCTGCCCTCCCTTATCATAAATCTTTCACTGATCCAAAGTAGGAGATAATAACTTATTTAATGTAATGAGCGAAGTAAAAGCGCAGTTATTTATGAATTAAAAATCAATACTGGGATTGAAATACCAGTTTAAAAATATACTATTTTGAGATCTATCATTTTTCCTCTTGAGCACGGCACCACGAGCACCATTTACAATGTACACAATAAATATAGTTTTGATGCATCAGATGACTAAATGCATTGTAATTCTTATTGGATTCATATTTTTTTAAAGTTTTAAGAAAGAATAATGAATTTCAATTTTTTCTTTGAGGAATAAGGATGACTGCGATTATGAAGTTAGTGTTTTGAGATGATTATACAGGGTAATAAGTTTTAAGACTAGGGAGAGATGTGAAGGCCAGTCAGGTAGGACGAAACATGGCGACACATGATAGATATGTAGGCGGCAGTCGGAAAGAGCCAACAAAAGTGAACTAGTCCTTACAATGTTCTATGTTTTACGTCAAGATTTCTTTATATTATTTTTCAACTATGCCTAATGACGTCATATTCGTATTTTGATATCAATCCTCTTGATGTTGTGACTATCTTTTGTATTGCATTGGCGTCTCGTGCAAGGGGATGACTCAATCTTTCAATCAATAAATTCATCAGCATAGTACAATTTCACCAGCGGTAATGGGACGAAAACTTCACGACGGGTGACCAAATGAGCGAGCTATAATATCACTACAGTCAATCCGGAGCCGCTTATTACAATAAACTTTTGATCACGAGAAACACGACCCTATGAGCTTCACGAGACAGCCAACTTCCTGTTTCAACGGGGCAAAAACACCAGCTCAGGTGCTTCAAGTGGCAATGTTTGCGCCAGGCGATTAAACCGACTCTCGTCCCCATACCATGAGACCCCTCGCATATCGAATGGAAAGTAACCAACGTATGGACGAGAGCGCTTTTGTTGTTAGTGCTCCAAATACAAGCGTCTCCATGGGGAGACGCTGGTGCACACACACACAAAAAGACGCCACGTCGAGATAGCCACCTCAGATGCGAACGCCACGCGGCGTAATACGTGGAGAAACACTTCAACCTCTTCCCTCCTTTCGCCCTCACTTTCCTCCGCTTCGTTATTTTACACCCTCTTACACACCCGCGCACTCCTCACGGCCGTTTCCACCCCACATACTTTGTGCCCCGGCGTCGCCATACCCTGACCAAAACCCCCTTCCCAGCCCCAAATCCCACTCAGCTGCCGCACCTCGGTTAATGGGTTTTGCATATCAAAGACCATCACTAGTGGACCTTTCCTTCACTCACATCCCACCCGCAGTAGACCCCCGGCCGCCCCAACGCGCACCCAAAGCCTAAGCACCCTCATCCCCCACATCCTTTTCTCTCAATCCCCCTGAGGGTTCTCTATCTTCCACCACACCGCCCCCCGCCTCTCGCGCCGACAAAGCCTCTGAGAGTGTTCCTCCTCACCATATTTCCCCCGCCCCAAAAGACGAGTAGGATTTCTTCCAGGAGGTCGCGGAAGGGGGGAGGGATTGTGAGAATGTGTGGAGGGATATAGTGGGTTCGAATCCCTGCGGAGAAAGCTTCCATTCAAATAAATGGTTTCTGACTCAAACCTCTGAAATCTCATCCTGTGAATAGAATTAAAGATTACTGGAATCCGCGAAAAATTAATTAAATTGCATCGAATTTGTGTTGCAATCCTTTTTTAGCATGGATAGTTTTCTTAGAGAAAGTTTCGACTGTATTTTTTATTTTTAATACTGCAATCCCGCAAGTAAGGGCATAAAATCGACAACGCAATATCATCATTACTACTTGGTGACAATCAAAGGAAAACGTCATTGGAAATAGCTTATTTTTGCAACACTAAATATTTGAAATTGGGTACCGAATAGCGCTGATGATAAGGTATATTGATCTGTCTTTGGGGGTGTGAATCCAATCGCCATCGGAAATAAATATGTGTAAATAAATGAGTACGTTCTACCCTCTCAGGTCCGTTTTTTCACACGAAAGTGAATTTTTTAGAATTTCTCCTTCCGTATGACTTCGTGCATATAAGGGCTCACCACACTTTCCGCCGTGTCCGTCTCACACGCACCAAATCGGAGTTTTAAGAATCTCTCCTTCAGTAATTTGACTAGAGTTCCAGAAAGTATTGTCCCGGGGTTCAAACGTTCATCAAATAATATGCATAAACAAAATAATCTCCAGCACAGAAGCAAACCGTATGACCTGTTACCCTTATCTACAACTAATACGTCACCGACCAACTTTCTCATGCGTCACTTACATCAGAATATCCGACGTTCTAAATACGTCTGTTAAATGCAGACTTCTGTGGTCTGCTTATAAGTGTATATAGGATATCCTGAGATATCAGGGAAGTCAAATGAGTTATATAGGTGAAAGTAAATTTAACGATTTTGGATACAAGACTATTAAAATAATACCTAATTGGTGTGATTATTCCAAATTGCCAGCTAGAGGAATGTTTTATTAACCGGAAATCAACCAATCTATAATTTATATGTTAATACATACTTCAAACACAGTGATGTGATTTTTTGGGTACCAGATATTCCAGGGAAACCATAACTGGCACAGGGAAAGGAACTGAACTCCCTACCCTGATGTGCGAATATCACACGCCGTCGGGCTTAGTACTGGGTGAACTCCTCCATCACCTACCAAACCGACCTTCGGGTTGATTACTGTGTTTATGGTTTTTTTTTACTTCAAACACATGCTTAGTGACACTTATTGGATGAGGAAGTCTGATAATTAGTTCGCAATATTTATGAGCGAAGTCAAATTTCTATTTCACTTGACTAGTCACCTTGAAAACAAAATGCCATGCATTGAAAATATAAAAATTGCATGGGTAAAGAATACACAAACTGCTATATTGAGTGAAAATCGCCAGCAATCTTTTGACGACTTGAGTTTCAGGTGAAACGCGGCAGCTTGGGAAAAGAGATTCATGTATCATTGCATGTTTTTGATCCATGGACGAATACTGGTAACTTGTGAAACTTCGCGCTTGGATTAAAGACAAGGATTGGGACAAAGTGATATAAGGATCAACGAGATAAATGCATACCGTCACCTTAACACTGTGGGTGTGAAAACCATTCTCTACATTGAATACTGAGGATTAACAAAGTATATTCTGTAGCAAAAATATCCATACCCTACTAAGAGTAAAGATATAAGAATAAAATAAATTCTTAGTTTCAATAAATCACATACATATAGCTGTAAAATGATATATTCATTGGTAAAATAGTGCTACGACCGCAATATTTATCATTAGCTTAATGAGGATACATGTAATGAGGGGTAAAACTAAGGGGTTACGGATGTACGGACACCTTGGATCACTATTGGCCTTGTGCCCAGGGAAAACCAATCCGGTAAAAGTTATCGAACCCCCAAATGGGGTCGTTTCTAAACATTATGGATCCGTAGGCGAGGTTGCTGAAGAAGCGCGATTCATTTTATGAATCCAAAACTCCCATATAAAAGCCAACGGAAAAAATACGAGAGGATTGAATTATGCAGAAGAATATTTTCTTCTCTTTTTTCCTTCAGCGTTGAAATGCTTGAGATGGCAGAACGTAAGGGTAACTAAATTAACGAGTACTTTTCAGCTACCTAGAATGATTAATCTTTAATATAAAACTAATGCTCCAAGAATTCATTTCACTCGATTGCTGAAATCTGCATATGCTCACTAGGAATATAATTTTCTTTTCACGCTTGTATTGGCTACTACTGTGTCATATTGAACTCTCCAATTCTTTTGGCCATGATTCTAATAATAGAATTACAAATAAAAGAGATTTTATTTTGAATCAACTAATTTCTAAATTCGTGAATTTTCAAAATTATTCATGGAGAGTAATTTTTACTCAGAAAATTGGTGCGTGAGATAGATACACACATATGGCAACCTTTAGGGTAATTCATCCATCCCTAACTTTGAAGGAATCAAGAAATTTGTCCCACGTGGTAAATATAAGGAAATCATTGCACAGTAGCATCAAGATGTCATACAAGATCCAAGGGGGTAAATTTAAAGAAATCTTGGTAAAGTTGTATGAAGATATCATAAAATATCACACTATATGTATGAAAGATATGAAGTAAATTGAAATAATTCCACATTGAAATTGGTTATATATTTTTCTAGATACAAGGAGTAGAAAATACTACTCTTTGCTCTCTCATTGGTACCTCAAAATCAATTTCTGATAGATATGGGACACTTAATGATCAATATAAATGACAATTTACGGCTCTGTTTATCAAAATTTATATTGATTTTATTGGATTATATTTAAACAAAATTAGGTGATGCTGCCTGAATGTATTTTATATAAATATACACGGCTGTTGGAGGGAACAGTTAGTATATCTAATACGGTGAGTTGAGTGATTGTAAAAATAAAATTGAAAGTGGATTGAAAATAAAGTGAAGAATGGGGTGATGTCAATTCCTATCTATATAATTGCGAGTCAAGAAAACATAATCTGTTTCGAATACAAATTACTGACAGAATGACATGCTACACTTTTTATCAAAATCATATGAATATAAGAATCACGATTATCACGTAGGAAAATGGTACTCTCCTGCCACAGCCCAGAGCTTATGATCAGTTTCACAGATGGTCACGTGTCTGAAAGGATCTTCAATATGTACATTTCATTTTTATGGGTTAATGTTAAGATTCTTAAGATTATAAACTGTTACTTACCAGGAACATATATTTCAGATAAAATCTCACAGTTTTTGTTTATTGGGAGATGCTAATAGCCTCTGCCTTCTATGAAAGTCAGACATATCGAAAATATAAACCTGCGACCGCAAAGCTACCGAACAAATATTCAAACACTCGCATAGCCCCGGAAAAAAATTAACATACTCTCAACATATTCTTTAATTCAATAGAAATATTACGAATTCCAAGAAACTCCGGCATTTGGCGCGACAGTAACTTTTAACGGAGTCATCCGCTAAATGTGCTTTACAATGCAACATATTCAAAGTGTAAAAATCATTCACTTTGATCTGGATTTGAACTCGGATCCCTTAATGTCCGGCCTAGTGCTCTGGCCAGTTAAGCTATCGAGGCGTTCTCCTATACTCCGAGATTACGAGATATTCATTGATTGTGGCGCCTCACGCACAACTATAAATACCCGTGACATTGCAAAGTATGTAAGTATTTCGTGACAACATCTTGTTCCTTTAAAGCCACCAAAATCTGGCTAGCACTCGGCCGGACCTTGAGAGATCCAGGTTCGAATCCCGGGCAAGGCGAATGATTTTTACGATAATTAACAAAATCTGAGCAAAAGCAATTGAAAAAAATATATTAAAACTCTGATATCATTACATTATAACCTGTTATTACTTAGAAACGAAACCTAGGAGGGGAAAGGTATTAATGATTACGATGAACTGAAAAAAGCTAAGGTAAATATATTTTCCGTAATTTCAAGGAACCCAGTCAGTATGAATACAACAAAATTAAAGTTCCAAGTATATATAATTAGAATTGATTTTGATGCTTTGAAATTTGTACACCCTTTTTTCTTCTGCGGGTCTATTTAGGACTTTTTGTAGTGTACGTTTCCCGGAAACCCCCCTAATGGTTATCTCACCCAAAGAGGAGTACCCCCAGCATACCAGACTGGTATGATGATGTTGTGCAGGTTTCTCGGCAACCAAGACAAGACAATGTCCGCTTCCCAATTCCCTTGTTGCTACAATATAGCTACTTTGAAGTCATCCCTCCCCCCTAAGGCGCGATACCATATAAAGCGAGATGACCCTATAGCAGGGACCCATTCCCTTCCCCATTCCTCACCCGATACCCTGCCTCTGAGTCCGTCGGTCGAACCTACGACCACACCAGAGACGCCAAGCCTTGCCCCTCTCGTTCGTCCCTACTCCCCGGTGCCTGAACCCCATACCTTGAAAAGCGTTAAATAAAGACATATAAAACGAATATGACTCTCTCATTTTGTGCTACGCTCCCACCAATAATGTCGCGGCCGCCAACCACGCGATATTTTTGGCAGTCTGCAACCCATACAGCAATTGCTCAGCTTGTGCAATAATGGCTTGGGAAACATTAAAAAGTCTTAACTTGTATTCAACTAATCTGCATACAGAGTACTAATACCATATTAGTCTATGCATATAAAGAACTAAATTAGAGTAAAGTTTTCTATATCATATTCTTAATTTACCAACGCACTTTACTATTCTCGTTATTACTTCTAGATGTCCGCATTAGATGCTTAAAGGAACAACTTTATTTTGTACCATCTTATTCTTACTAATCCTAGGACAGACTCAATCTAATTACCTAAATTCTAATCTTTGATACATTTGAGCAGCTGCATAGTATCTTGCCCTCAGACTCCTTGGAATAATTTATAAACGGTCTCGGTATACTTAAGATGGTTTATCGATAGGAGAACTTAGATCAGAGTCACATAAATCAGAGCCCCTAGGTAAGTACCCTGCCATGTGATAATTCGTGTGGAGTCATACTGGCTCTGAAATACTACTTTCGAAACTTTTATGACGAATTGTAATGCGAAATTCTTGGGGGAATGATTTACTCCACCATTAGTTTCCTCGGTATGGTTTCCTATATAAAAAGCACTCGGCTGGTCATCAACCTATTTCGTAATAGCGAATAACACCAAAAGGCAGAGATCGAGGTGAACCCTAAATTAATGCATAAAAATTTCAGATTCAATTAAATATCAATATTTCTTGTTAATTTTTTAGCTGTTTAATTCTCTCCGTCTAATCAAGATTTTGCTTACTAAAATTTGTCTGATATGTTATCTTATGGAATTAATAAATCCTAAAAGTCTCTACACGAAACGTCTTATCATCATTGGAAAGCTCAAAGGGAATAAATTAAGAACTTTTAGAAAAATCGTTTGACTTCTACTACAATAATTTGAATTTCATTTTATACTCAGATATTATGAAAACAAAATTTATTATTAAGTGTAAATGACAAACTTCCTCATTGCTCATTGCTTTACTAAAAACGAAGTTTGGTCCGATACCATTTCTTCAGCTTACAAAGGACATATTGAATAGGCGCAAGTTAATTAAGTGCTTTCTTTGGTTTCCAGTTCGGATTCGTATTGGAACAGACTCAGGAATAATATTAATTTCATTGATAAACGGAACGATATTGAAAGTAGAGGTAAATTATTTGTATCGTAATATATAATTACAATTACTTTCAATATCGTTCAGTTTATCAATTAATTTAATATTATACCTGAGTTTCTTCCAATATTGGAACGTATAAGTATGTATATGTAGAGACATAAAAATCTCCTTTGAAGTGTGACACTTTTCCTTCCACCAAACGTATTCTCGGAAGCATTGAAAGGATAACACATAGTTACTAAACATGAAGGAAAAAATGACAACTCTATATTTTACGGTTTTACCGCGTTCCGCTTTTGAGTTTTACGGATAATTTCTTCAAAAGGACATGTGGAAATGTACTAAGTCTGAAAACAACGTCTGAGAATAGAAAGCAATGACTTTAAAGTACTATGACCGAAGTAATTTTTCGTACTCACGCAGTATTCATTGCATAAATAATAATATATAAATTACCAGATTTAAAATTGCGTCTCTCATTCCGACGCATGGGATGGAAATGTAATTTGGGACAAAAGACATTGGCGGAGAATTTCTGTCAAATTAAATTATGGCTTTTCCCATAAGTAGATGACAATTTGAGGAAAAGTTTAGGTTTTGAGCAAATATTTCATGAATTGAAACATTATATTTTTTATTATTGAATTATATTATTATTAAAACTATATGGCTCCAGTTACATTTTAACCCGTACTAGAGGCAAAATCCGTTACATTTTTTTTGGCAATGTGTTCTTTATCATCTATTTCATTTTAAAGGAAGGTAATTTGCAATAATACTAGTCATAATTGTAGAAATATTTGTGTTCCGACGTATTTATTTAAAAATCCATAGGAAATGCGATGGAGAGTAAGATTTGGCGTGCCTAGTAATATACCTATTTAAATTGCCTAATGTCGGTTTTACATATAATTATTATTTTACGCCTCTTGGTATACCCCAAATATATTTGAAATGATTTCAGGCACTGAAAAACATGGAAGTTGTGTCCTGGTGGAATTGTTACGCAAAGGTAGTAATTCAAGGATCTGTGTGTACAAATGCCTAAGGATATTTATAACCAAACTTAGTATTAGGGAAAAATACAAGGATCTAGAATATTCTAGAAGCACAAAGGCGACCGCGGGAAAGGAATACGCCTGAACATTGTAAATGCGTGATCACAAGATCCCCAGGAGTGCTCCAACCTTCACCTGTCCACCATAAGTTTCCGTTGATGGCAATCGTTTTGGGCATCGCAATAAAAAAGATGGAGCACTCCCTGACTATATAACTCCGGAGTGTTCCTTAGATATTTCTTTTATAGTTCAAACGGGTAGCGTTCCGGAATGGCTGTGGACCGAGCCCGCCAAGGGTAACAGGCAGGAGAGAAAAAAAAATACCATCGACTTTTAGGTCCCCTTTCCAAGCCCCACGTAAACGCCGCGCAGGGGCCCGATGCGACAATGTTTTCAACATCGCCCGTAAAGCACCAATTTCTCCCCAGTAAAAAGGACCCTGTCCGTTTTATCGCTCGTTCCCGCCTGGAGACCCGCGAATCCCGCACGAATTTGCCGCCAATGACATCGGCAGGCGTCTGGCCGTTTTTCCGACACAGACAGCCACGCCACCGCATCCAGGGGTTTCACCGTGCGGGCGTGTAAAGCGGGAGAGGGAGGTGGTGAAGGGAGATGTGAGGATGGGGCACGCGGCTAATAAGATTCCCGATCCTTTCAAGCCCCTCACTCCGCTCAACCCCCGCTCGCTCTGGGACTTTCAACGGCTCGGCGACTTCCGACCGCAGGACCGGCAAGCCCATCTCCTCGCCTTCTTTCTGGGAGGGGGGGGAGGAGGCATTCCAACGCCCCACCTCACACCCTCCCCTCCGAGGTGCCTTCGGCGCCAAAACCCGGTTTCCGGCGCTCTGACCGTCGGCCTTGCCCCCGACTTTCGTCCGTCCCATCCCCTTATGTTAAACCCAACATCAAACCTGGTGCCCGGGGCGCCACTCCTTTCCCCTCCTACGAACCAGCACGACTTTCGCTCTAGTCTCATCCGCATCAACCCTTAAAATCCACTCCCTCCCGTGAAGGGAAGCACTAGGTCGAGGGAAATTACACAAACTTTTCTGATGTTAGAATATCATTCGAAATTATTTTCCTCCTGAAAATTCAACAGGAGGTCAAAACAATCAGCCTAATACGCTGTTTAAAATTTGTATTCTTTTTCTCCTCAAAATACATTCGGAAGTTATTTTATTTGAAAACATCAGAGTCTTGAAATGTTTTCAATATATCTTGGTTTAGTTTATGCGTTTAAGTTTAGTTTATATCTCTTTCATGTGAACCTTGCTTTAATTGATGTTTCCCTGCTGTGCAACTATTTAAACTGTAAACGAAATTATTTAAAAAAATCGAAATACATATGTGTGGAGAATAATGAAAAAAATGAGAAGGACGGAAAGGAAAACAAACGATAAAATTCCAGGCATGGTGGGGGAAAAAAAGAGGGCTTTGGGGCAAAAGTAGGAGCAGATAAAACAGCTAAATGTAGGAGATAATGAGAGGCAATGGGATGCCGAAGAGCGTATTAGAGGGGTGAATACTGGGACAACGAGATGAAGGGAGAAAACAAATAGGCATTTTGGTTGGATGTAAGAGAGACGTAAATCATGCAGTGCTAAAGAACGAGTTGCTCTAAAATATATTTTTGGGTCTAATGATATTTGGCATCATATTAATTAGGACTGAGGATCGGATAAAAAACATGAAAAACTGAAAGCGCATTTAAAAAAATTAATCTTTTAAGTTTTAGGCCATAGAAACATATAAAAAATATCTTTTAGATACTCTTCATCTGTAGAACTGCAGTTGGAGAAACCTGTTCAAAACAGATGGGAGGGAATCACTTTAAAATTGTTTGCACGGTTAAGGAAAAAATTACGTCCAAAAAAATTGGGATAACAAAATATTTCGGTGACCACAACAAAATGATCACGTGACCACGGCGGCCACATTTGAGATTAGCAGACTCGGGTAATGAATGTCTTTGAGGAGCCTTTATACCATTAAGTTTCCTAGCGCTGCTTCGGGATTGGGTTTCTTTTGAGAGGGAAGAAGAAGGGGTCGGAGAAGTGTGTGCGCTCATGGGACCTAGGGACCACGGAGAGAGAGAGAGAGAGAAAGAGGATGAGGGAGAGGTTGAACGGGAAAGGTAGCACTCACATTCTCTTCCCACCGAACTCCCTCCCCACTTTCTCTCCTAGGGAAGTCAAACGGAGAGAGAAAGTGAAAGCGTTAAGGGAATGAGGGTATATGTATATATAAATGCATGAGATATGACGAGGAAATACGAGAGGAAATGAAATTGGTGGAGGGAGATGAGGGCGGAAATTCATGAGGATATGAGATTAGAGTGAAGCATAGAAAGAGAGGGAGAGAGCGCGGGTGGAATAGTGCAGGTCAAATCTCGTTACGGCCAACGTCAGCGGGATTATTGCTTTGCTCGTAGACATTTTTCCCTATCAGAGGCAAAAGCCAAACTAGTTTCCATGAATATGTAATAAATATGAAAATATTTTCACAACCTAGAGACTTCTCTAGTTTCCTGAAATTGCGACATTTCCGTGACCTAACGTTCCAAAGAGTAAAACCCAAGTGCTAATAGTTTATCCAAGGCTTCCACATCAAAGTGGTCAGAGGGATAAATTTGTAGCAGAGCCATTGTGAAGAATTGTAACTTAAACAATAATTAAACACTCTTGAGGTGTCCCTTTAAAATTAATTATGGAGCGCCCTTGGCGATTTTATTCATTCTCTTTCGTACGAAATAAACGGGCTTGTTATAAATTGCAAAGCGATAAAGTATGAAAACATTTTTTGTGTGAATAATAAAAATTAAATTGCATTTTGTTTAAAACTATAAACATTGTTATTTAGAATCCAATGAGATAAACTGAATATTTTCTTGTTATATGGATGCTACGTATATTAAAAATCATCTAGAAAAAGGTACCCTATAATAATTAGGAATTACTTTAGCAGACGACTGCTATATAAATAAATACATTAATTTTCTACTAAATTTGCGTGGTAAAACAGTGAAATATGGACATTTTCTTGTTGAGGTTGGGTAAAACCCTTAACTCTACTGGTTTGTCAAAGGAGTGGATAGACTTGAATGCATTGTTAGATGAGCAATAGTGATTTAACTTCGCTCACTAAAGCCAAGTAAGCTAAAGAGTTCATTATGTCATACGTAAATTGCTAATTTATCAATTAAATTCTTCAATAAGAACTTAGGAAACAATACATACTTTTCTTGAAAATTAAATGAAATTTATTTTAGATAACCAAAGCATTTATTTTTAGCACTTATATTCACTCAGCAACCAGCTTAACTGAATTAGGGTTATTATTTGATGGATTAAGCGAAATTTTATAAATTCTGTGGTGAAATAATACCTTTGTGCAATGCAACAATTTCAGAGGGAAAACACCATTCGCTTTGACTGGGATTCGAATCCGGATCTCTTGCTGTCCGATTTCTCGGATCCTCAATGTCGAAGACCAAAGGATCTGGGTTCAAATATCGGTCAAGGCGAATAATTTTTACACTAAAATTATTGCATTACAACATTTAACGGATGAATCAATAAAGGTTTACTGTCGCGGTATCACGCGCAATTTCTTGGAATACTTTAGTTTTTTAGAACACCAATTTTCAAGGCTTTTTGTTTTACTACCATTTTTCTTGAAACATTTTAAATATATCCCACCTTTCATCACACAATATATCAATATTAATGAAAATAATTCATTCCATGTTCAATAAATAGCTAGAATTAATTTTAGAGTATGAAATTTTGAGGTAGCTGCAGTTTAAATATTACTAAACCATCATCATTTGGATGGCAAAAGCCCACAATAAATTAAAACTTTTTCATTTTCCCTGAAAATGTTGCTTGCCGATTAATATTTTACATACTCATGTTGACACTAATTGCTTTGGCCCTTAAGTTGTAAATATTTAGCATTCATGCACGCTATCGATGACTCGGTTTATTTCCGCAAAAGCTGATTTCCTTATATTAAGAACGGACGCACGGATCTGCTCCACTCAGGTATTTTTCACTGAGACGGTAAACCACGCAGCCGGAAAGTATAGTAATATGTCCGAAAACTGATTTAGGCTATGTATGTCTTAGGTACATGACTCCCGGACAAAGCATTAAGTACACCACCGGATCAATAGCATGTGAAAGCACATCATCCTTACGGACTTCCTATATTTTCCTTATATCTCCTGTATTTATCTTCCTACAAAAAATTTTCCCAGATACATGAATTTCCTGCTTTCCCCTTTTGCATAATACAATAGAGAAAACTTGTATTTTCTACGCATAAAATTCACAGCTTATATATATATATATATATATATATATATATATATATATATATATATATATATATATATATATATATATACCCCCTTATCCATCCGAATGAATAATCACCGGTACTCCTGCAATTCTGCCTCACTCTCTTCTCTTCCTATCCCTTCACACACCAATTTCCACAACCTTTCATTCGACCAGTGTTTTGCTCTCAGCATCCTAGAATCCCTACCTGATTCAGCCACCAACATAGAGGTGAGAACTCGTGAATCCGCCTACAAACTAGCTTTCCGTTCTTTCAAAATTCCCACCCTTAACCGCCATCTTTAATTTCCCTCCCAGCATTCCCTCCACACTTCCCCTCCCCGCCCATACTTCTTTCCCCTCTCCAAAGCAACAGCATATTTTCAGTCTCTCTTGAAGAAGGCCTCTGAGAGGGCCGAAAGCTCGAACAATTATCCGTGGGAGTGTCCTTTTAAATATATACAGAAACAGATATAAGGAAAAGGGATAGGGACACATATAAAGGACGAACACAATAAAGGTGGGGAAGGCGGAATCGAACGGAATATATATATATATATATATATATATATATATATATATATATATATATATATATATATATATATATATATATATATAAAATATCTTCGAAATGGAACGCTCTTCGGCGACACACAGATATATAAAAACACAGATGCAGATTTTTAGAATATAGAGACACAAAGAAAGGCAGGTTGTAAAGGGTAGGCCTAAGCGGCAGGGAAAGTCCCACAAGTTTGTGGGACTTTCCCTGCCGCTTAAACAATCGCCGCCCCCACCCGCACCTCCACCCCTTTTTCTTTCAAAACCGGATCTAGCAACCCTTTACAACCTGCCATATCCTCCGTGCAAAGCACCCGTTTTCCCCAGGCGTCAACCGAAAGAGTCCCCGACCCAGCACCCGACACCCGAAAACGGAAACAAAGTAGTGAACCTTTCGTCCGTGACCCTCGACAATAGCGAGCTTTCGCCACTAAGTAAAGGCCTCTCCTTCTCCCCCACCCCGAGAACCAACCACGTTAACATCATCACCGACACATTAAATTTCTGCCGGAATTTACGGTGGCATGCTCATTGGAAATCCCAGCCTTTCCCTTCGAACTCCCCCACCATTAACCCAGCACTTACCCGATTCCTTCCAGCCTCAGAAAACGAACCCAAACCACTCTCATCAAACCACCCAATTGAAATCTTTATCAATCTCCTTCTGACAAAGATTTCCGACAAAAAATTCATAGATTCCCTTAAGCCACCAGACAACCTTTCCCCCTCTGAGAGACAAGCTCTCAGACATTTAACGTCAAATAAAGATATTATAATCACGACGGCAGACAAAGGGTCATCTGTTGTCGTGCTAAACAAAGTAGACTATAACGCCGAGGCATTGCGCCAATTAAATGACATTTTCTGCTATGCCCCCCTGCCCCAAGACCCAAACCCTTCTTATCAAAAGGATATTCTCTCTTTCCTTTCCAATTTCGGTCCCAAAGAAGGTCTCTCCCCCAAAGACATATCCATTCTTTCACCACCTAATCCTAAGACTCCCCATTTCTATTTGCTACCCAAAATCCACAAAACCAATAACCCCGGACGCCCTATTGTCTCCAGCATCAACTCACCCACAGAACGAATCTCCGCATTAATAGACCACCACCTTCAACCAATAGCCACTTCACTCCCTTCTTACATTAAAGACTCGCACCACTTTCTGGAACGTCTACACTCAATCCCAATTCCGCACAACACAACCATTCTCATGGCCACGATAGACGTCACATCTCTGTACACCTCCATTCCCCACAAAGAAGGCTTAGAAGCCCTGAAACATTACCTCTCCCTACGATCCACACCACACACCCCATCCACAGATTTCCTCCTTGAATTGAGCCAAATCGTTCTTACCAAAAATGCTTTTCAATTCAATGACAAAATACGAGGGTCATCCGGAAAGTAGTACCCGTTCGTGAAATAAAGACACAAAAGTAAATATTAACAAACATAAAAAATTTTATTTGAAAGAGGATACTTTAAACTACTTCTCAACATAATCTCCAAGCAAATTAAGGCATTTGTCATAACGTGTGACAAGTTTCTGTATTCCTGCTGCATAGTCCTTCGCCGCCAGCTCATTGAGATACAGGGTCACTCCTTCTTTAAGTTCTTCATCGCTGTCAAATCTTTTTCCTGCCAAAAAGTCTTTAAGCTTTGTAAAGAGATGAAAATCTGAAGGGGCCAAGTCCGGGCTATACGGTGGATGGTCGAAAGTTTCCCATTTGAATTGCTGCAAAAGTTTTTGTGTTATCCCAGCTGCATGAGGCCTGGCATTGTCATGAATGAGAATGACACCAGTAGACAATAGACCTCGCCGCCGATTTTGTATTGCCCGCCGTAATTTATTTAATGTTTCACAATACGCATTGGCATTAATAGTGTCTCCACGGGCCATAAAATCAATAAGCAATACACCTCGTCGATCCCAGAAAATGGTTGCCATGAGTTTCCTGGTGGACAGAACTGTCTTGAATTTTTTTGGTTTGTTTGGTGAATGAGCATGATGCCACTCCATTGACTGTCGTTTACTCTCAGGTGATGCATAACAAACCCATGTTTCGTCACCAGTAATTATGCGAGTCAAGAAAGAGTCTCCTTCATCAGAATAACGTCCCAAAAACGTCAGTGCTGCAGCCATACGCTTGGTTTTGTGCTCATCTGTAAGCTTGCGAGGGACCCATCTTGCACAAATTTTTGCATAATGCAGATGGTGTTTAACAATTTCATGAACAATTGTTCGAGAAACATTGGGAAAATGCTCACAGATGTCATCAATTGTGACGCGCCGATCGTTCCTCACGAATTCGTCAACTGAGCTCACCAGTTGGTCTGTAATGACAGACGGTCTCTCCGAACGCTCATCGTCGTGTGTGTTCCCCCTCCCCATGTTGAAGTTGCGACACCACCGCCGAACAGACGACTCGTCCATTACATTGTCTCCATACACCTCCTTTAATTGGCGATGAATATCACATGGGCGAACGTTTCTTGCATTGAGGAATTTAATCACTGCCCTCAGTTCACAACTGGCGGCGTTCTCAATTTTTTTAAACATTTAAAACAATCACAGAAACAACACAGGCAATGCTAGCGTCACGCAACTTGGCTCAGAGAAGGCAGACAAGCCACTGAAGCTATCTGACCTCGTCCAGCGGCTACTCGCGTCGTCAGCACTTCATGCGGCACGAACGGGTACTACTTTCCGGATGACCCTCGTATGTAGATGAGTTGAATGATATGAGAGTCCGATTTAAATTTGGTTTAGACACTCGGGTTTTGGGAAAATATTATAAGGAGGTAAAGGAAAGGTGTCAATTCGAATTTCTGGGAGGACTTTTGGCAAATGTGACGGGTGCTTTAGGACTACCGAAGCGAAAAGTAATCACAGAATGTAATTTATGAAAAATGATCCATTGCATTTGATAAAATTACTACGATTAGGTTTAAAATGTGGGGAAGAAAAAATTGCAGCAATGGGATCTCCTCCATACGTGAAATTAAGTGCAAAGTTTTTATAAAGTAGAGAGTACTTCGAATTTAATTCGAATATAACTTATAACAGGAGTGATAAACTAGAGGCATTATATTACAACACCATAATGATTATGTGCTAGAATTTAACCTGTTTAGGTCATTATAGCATGATGAGGACAGAGAGATTACAAAACATAAACGGAGAAATGAAGAAGGCAGTCATAGATATGCCAGATAATTTATTTATTTAACGTCTTCCTTTCTTTTTGTAAAGGCGAGATTGATACTTTATAGTCCCTTCTTCCACATAACCACTAATCCCTGTGAGCGAAGAGATGAATATTCAAAGGAGATTATTGCAGTGTGACACTGTACTTTTTGGTGAACGGAAGAGAGTCAACTTGGAGTGGCCGTAGTATTGAATAAAAATCTGGGTAAAAGAGCAGGGAATAAAGGGGAGGTGATGGATTGAGATTCTATTGGTACAGATAAAAACAGACCGGACCAATCTCGTGTAATCTAGGTATATGCCGACACGTAGTAACATGGAGGAATCATTAGAGAGTTCGCATGATTAATCAAAAGTAATAATTGGATATTTGCCAAGAATAAGCACCTATTAGTAATCAGATTGCAACGGCAGCTGAAGCGAGAGAACAAAGCTAAGCGGTTTAAGAGTAGAGCTGAGGAATCGAAAAAATTCACGCAGAAATATCAGTCGATTTCTGCGGAATAAGGGCAAGCTAATGACTAACCCTGGTGCAAGCTTCATCACAGAAATACTATAGGTTCATATTATACAGGGATAGTATCACGCAAATTATACAGGTATCATAAATTCAGGATTATACCTGTTTCATGATCCGATATAGATTTACAAAGAGTACCATCAACGAACTCAGCTTCCCCAAAGCAGATGCAAACTAGGTTTATAATTAATTTCTATGAAATACAATTTAAAATTCAATAGGAATGGGTTAGGTAGGAAAGATGCAAAGTGGAATCTTTAAGATTTAACTGGAGTAAAAAGGGAGCAGCCAAGAAAAAATCAATAAACATGTGAATGATGGCAGAGGTATGAAAATAGTTGGGAAAATCCGGATGGTACATATGAACGGGCTAGAAAGAGCAGAAAAGGAGACAATTGGAATAGTTTTCTTAATTTGAGGCTTGGCTTGTCTTTGTGGAACTTATCCATTTCGGAAAGAAATAGAGCTACGGTAATTCCATCTAAACATTTAGTGGAATCAACCAATGCACATGTATTTTTCTTTCCGTAACAGTAATAGTATTGAATAATACGACCAAGAGCCATGGATCACGGGAGATATGCTGGAGATGATAGACAAAAGAAGAAAAATAAAAAATAAACACGGAAGCTGGGAAAATAATGTACAGATTGGTAAACAATTAATTAAGGCAAGTATTTGATAAGGTCAAGGAAATGTGGTGGGAAGATCAGCGAGAAATTTCACATATTTTATTCATTTCATAAGGAATATTCGCAGTGCTGTCTAAGAAATAAAGAGATCAGGAAGCATCAAATAATGTCACGAAATAATTTAAACACTTGTAAACTTTCCACGGGATATGTGTTTACAAAATAATTACCTTTGTTGGAGATACCACTGTTCTTGAGGAGTTCAACGCACTATTGTGTTTGAAAACTTCCCTCTCCCCCGACTTCCTCTTCCACCCTCCCCTCCCCTCCCCTGTCACCATTATCTGGCTTTCTCAACAATATCCAAAGCCATAAATAACACAATTTCGAGCGCAACATGATGAAAATCCTTCATGATCAAAGAAGGCACTTTGCATTTCCACATAGAGTATTTTTATCACGACCTAGGTTTCGTTATAGCGTAACATCTTCAATTCAATCCTGACAGGTCAGACCTGAAGTTGTTACGCTGCAAAGAAAACTAATAAAAATACTGCACATTGGTAGTAATACCTTCTCCGACTTCCACGTTATCGCACACTTACTCGTGATTTCGAAACCTGCATAACGGGGCCGATAGCGTTATTACGAGGCCATCTGACCTTTAATGTCATTAAAAAAGGTGGAAGGGCAGAATTATCCGTCCGACCGTAAGGAGCAGCTGCCGCTACCGGGTGTCGTGAGTGAGGAACATGAAGAATGCCGAGGTTGCTACTCGCAGTATAGTGCGGGATTAGATGCAGTCCAGAGTTCAGCATCTCCCACTAACTTATCTGCCACCTAGCGAAGACATTACGAGTCTTGAGGACACCAATGAGTGCCCCCTGGGCTCCTTGCACCATTTCCCAAAGTAATGCCACGGGCACAGGTCATTCCCTCTCAAAACCAGTGGACAGAAGTACATGATAATAATATTCTAGATTTTCAAAACAATATTCTGAGTGATGGAATGTAAGGTTGCAAAATAATGATTTTTCTCTACCCTTTAACGCTTTCAAAGAGACCGATGCCCGAGTAGCAACTATAAAACCTATTTTATTTCAATTAATCGATATTGATATTTCTAATTCAAATATCAAAAAACTATCAAAATGTATGACTTTATATAAATGCTATAAAATAATAAGTTTATTGAAAGGCTATAATTATATTTAAAGAATCAGTTATTTTATTTAAAGTATAAATTATTCAATATATTTTCAAGTTCCACCTCATGAAATAATGACTTTGGAATTAGGTTACATTTCAAAATTATGTATTACCTGCATTTAAAAATTTATAACCTTGTTCAATATCCACTTTTTTTTATAAATGGTTATATATATTTATCGCCATATATATTTTCAACAAGGTATTTCATCAATTTTTGCTCATCATTCTATTGGCTGATCTCCATAATATTCCATGAGGAAATCATTATATGAGTCTGATTTCTGAAGCATAATATGTCTTCAATGGCAGGAAATATGTATTGAAGTTTTAAGTTTTTAGCACCAATTATTAAAATTCACCAACACTTAAAGTTACAACTATCGCTGTTTGCCATTTTTTGGATCGTTGAAAAGTATTTACCTATTTTGGCTCATTTCACCGGCTTATTTTCGAACGTTTCCTATTTATTTTACCACTTTCCTATTCGCTATTAACATAATCACATTTACGGACGCACACCCAAAGTTACGGCTTGGATAAAACAAAGTTGTCCATGACCAACTATTTTATTCATAAGAAATCGGTAATCCGTTTATCTGCTAAAAAATCTGGAGCTTCTTTTCTGAAGATGGCAACATGGAGGTAGAGAAAATGCACGCTGAACCTATTGCTCTTCGTCTTTTTCTTCAGTCGGAGAAGATAAGATTCGATTTCCAGGGCTCCGGATAATATAGGGACACCGTGCGCAAGATAAGCAGACAATACCCGAGGGAGGATTGGCAGATTACAGTGAAAACGCATTACGGAAACTATACCTGTATGTGCGTGGGGTCCTATCTCTACTTATTTTAGTTCATAGTAAATCGATCATTCGAATAGGTGGTGGACCTACAAAGGCGAGTCATTTTTCTATTTCTAATGCTTTACAATCCATGGTTAACATCATTGCTGTGACAAATTTCTGGCTGCATGGCACTGATCATTCATCACCATCAGCGATTCCAAAATTGACAGTGACTTCCTGCCCACGTTGCTATGGATCAGGGAGGCTTCCAGCGTCCTTTCAGAAGGGATGCAGTGAAGATCACTTAGACTGACGACCGCCTCCGTTCCGTCGAGATAATACCTATTGGGTCACTGTGTAGCCGTGTGCGGCTATTATCAACGGACTTACGGTGGATGGTCGAAAGTTTCCCATTTGAATTGCTGCAAAAGTTTTTGTGTTATCCCAGCTGCATGAGGCCTGGCATTGTCATGAACGAGAATGACACCAGTAGACAATAGACCTCGCCGCCGATTTTGTATTGCCCGCCGTAATTTATTTAATGTTTCACAATACGCATTGGCATTAATAGTGTCTCCACGGGCCATAAAATCAATAAGCAATACACCTCGTCGATCCCAGAAAATGGTTGCCATGAGTTTCCTGGTGGACAGAACTGTCTTGAATTTTTTTGGTTTGTTTGGTGAATGAGCATGATGCCACTCCATTGACTGTCGTTTACTCTCAGGTGATGCATAACAAACCCATGTTTCGTCACCAGTAATTATGCGAGTCAAGAAAGAGTCTCCTTCATCAGAATAACGTCCCAAAAACGTCAGTGCTGCAGCCATACGCTTGGTTTTGTGCTCATCTGTAAGCTTGCGAGGGACCCATCTTGCACAAATTTTTGCATAATGCAGATGGTGTTTAACAATTTCATGAACAATTGTTCGAGAAACATTGGGAAAATGCTCACAGATGTCATCAATTGTGACGCGCCGATCGTTCCTCACGAATTCGTCAACTGAGCTCACCAGTTGGTCTGTAATGACAGACGGTCTCCCCGAACGCTCATCGTCGTGTGTGTTCCCCCTCCCCATGTTGAAGTTGCGACACCACCGCCGAACAGACGACTCGTCCATTACATTGTCTCCATACACCTCCTTTAATTGGCGATGAATATCACATGGGCGAACGTTTCTTGCATTGAGGAATTTAATCACTGCCCTCACTTCACAACTGGCGGCGTTCTCAATTTTTTTAAACATTGTAAACAATCACAGAAACAACACAGGCAATGCTAGCGTCACGCAACTTGGCTCAGAGAAGGCAGACAAGCCACTGAAGCTATCTGACCTCGTCCAGCGGCTACTCGCGTCGTCAGCACTTCATGCGGCACGAACGGGTACTACTTTCCGGATGACCCTCGTATATTTACAAATGAAAGGCACTGCAATGGGCACGCGTATGGCTTCTGCATACGCCAATCTTTTTATGGGTAAACTAGAACACGACTTTCTGCAACAACAAACTCTAAAACCACTTTTCTGGGCCCGCTATATCGATGATATATTCCTCCTTTGGTCCCACGGACGCGAAACTTTATCCTCTTTCATTTCCTCTCTCAACTCCTCCTCCTCAGTATCATTCACTTCTTCTATATCCGACTCGAATATTACCTTCCTAGATATTGACATTCACCTCCGAAACGATAGGTTTCACACTTCAGTCCACATTAAACCAACTAACAAGCAACAATATCTTCATTTCGACAGCTGCCATCCACCTCACACAAAGCGCTCCATCCCATTCTCACTCTCTATCCGTGGCTTCCGTCTCTGCAACAACACCCCCTCCCAACAGAAATACTTGGACCAGCTGCATGAATCCCTCAGAAAATGTGGGTACCATGAAAAATTACTAAATAGTAAAATCCTCAAACCGTCAACCCAATACACTCCCCTCCCCAAACCAAACCGCCCAAAATGCCCTAATCTTATCACCACTTTCTTCCCCGGAACACACAAAATTAAACATCTAATCCGTGACCTCTTCCCAATTATCAATAACACTCAGTCCACATCACTTTTATTCCCACACTGTCCCTCTGTTTCGTTTAAACGCCCGTCGAACCTGCGAGACATCTTTAAGTCCACAAATCCAACTTCAAGAACCCCCGTCTCTCCCCCGCCCCTATCCGCACCATGCAACCGCCCACGCTGCAAATGCTGTCATCTTTTAAGACCCTCCCCCTCACTCAGTACCAACTCCCAACCACTCGCCACCTGTACCTCAAAAAATATTATATATCGCCTCTCCTGTAACTTCTGCCCTGCCTTCTACGTGGGCGAATGCACGACCACACTTTCTCTCCGCATGAATAACCACCGATATTCCACCAAATCTCCCACCTTTCTTAATTATCCCATCCCTACTCACACCGCTTCCCACAACCAATCTTTTGACCCCTGCTTCTCTGTTTCGGTGATTGAAATCCTTCCCAAATCTGCGAGTATAATAGAGGTGAGAACCCGCGAGATGGCGCATATCTGGGTGGCCCAATCGTTCAAACCGCCCGGGCTGAACCAAGCCCACTGAATACATCAATTGGCTGCCTACATATCCCCCCCACCCCCTTGTTCATTTCCTATTGGTCCCTTTACCTCTCCTTCCCCCACCTCTCCCCCACACATCCTCTCCGCTCTTCCCCGAGAACGCCATTTTGAAGACGACAGCCGTGCTGTCGAAACGTAAAATAACAAATTGTGAGTGTCCTTTCTTTGTGTCTCTATATTCTAAAAATCTACATCTGTGTTTTTATATATTTGTATATATATATATATATATATATATATATATATATATATATATATATATATATATATATATATATATATATATATATATATATATATATATATATATATGCTTGCGTATTTTAGCATTGAAAAACTACACCAGTTATAATAAGAATCCATAAGTATCTAAAAAATTATAATCCTCGAGTAAATCTAAAGCATAAGAACTGCAATTAGAGAGAGAAATTAGCTTAAGCCAAATGGGATTTCATAATCATAGTGTCATATTATTTTAAGCCTCCCCATCGATGTCAGTAGAAAAAATTATGCCTTGTGATTATACTGATATGTAATTGAGTGTGAAAAATAATAAAAAAGAAAGAATAACGAGTTAATGGGAAAGAGAGATGAAGATAAAAATCATGTCTGTCAGTATAAAATATGAAGACCTAGGGAATGCAAAATTGTGGTGCCAAAGTTTTAAATTTCTGCAGAGATATACTTAAAAACTTCACTAAGATTCGCACGAGGGACCGTCAAAACGTACCTCTGCACTGCGAACTATTTATAATAATAATTTTACATTAAAAATAAAATTATATATCCTAAAAAATGTGCAAAAAACATTGTTCATCAAAATACTCGACCCTGTGCTCTTGCGTGTGACGAGTAATTTCGAAACCTGTGACTCATTACAGTACCACACGATCCTGAGGTAGTGAAGCACTTGACTACGTGGATTGTGCGTAATACCGGCGACTGGGTTAAAGGGCACCGTTTGAAATTAATTCCGTTGATGCCAGGATCTCAAATGCTATACCGACGTCAAGGATAAAGCACCATTCCCTTGAGGTGAGATTGACTTAGCTCTCCTTGGAATAAATACGGGGAGATCAAGGGTAACGCGGATATGCGACTCTCGGTATTCCGTGAGTCGATTATATTCGTGAGTATTCTAGGGTAGATTCTGAAGCAGGCAGAATTAGATCTAAGCGATATCTAGCCACAGCACTAACCACTACACAGTGTTTGGGGATTATTTAGCAGTAAACAACTGATATACTCTATCAGATTGAATTTTTGCGAGCATTTAATTGTTTTGGGATAATCGCTGCCATTGGAGGAGTGGAAAAGTTTTCAACACGTTCTCTGAGAAAATCCCAGAACATCTATCAACATGACAGCAAAATAAAATATCTGATTGCTGCTATTGTTGTTATTACGGTTGGTGACCTAACACCCCCCGCCACACGCCCTTGCGGCGGCTTGCGAGGTATTATGTGGATGGAGATGTTTAGGGATATTTCCTAAATTTATGCACTTCCTCAAAGGTACATCTACATAATACCCCGCAAGCCGCCGTAAGGGCGTGTGGCGGGGGGTGTTAGGTTACCACCCGTAAAAAGGAACAATACTACATGCAAAATCAACACATACAAGCAAAGCTACACCCAAAGCGGCGTACACAATCATGCAAAAATCCCTACATCCAACACTGATGCGAACACATACACCATAAACCTAGGAGAAAAGTAGGGAATGTGACCCAACGCTGCAGGTAGCGGGAGGGTCCCCCTGCGGAGAGGGACGAGGGTTGGAAGGAGAAACTTAAATACGGACAAAGCAGATCAAGCAATACTGTTAAGAGCACTGCATTATTTAATGGCATTCTAATGCGGTCATGCGGGATGAGTTTTGACAACAGTACACTCGAGGTTAGTGAAAGTAGTTGAGTAGAACTAATTATTGCGTCCTATTTAAACGCAGGACAAGAATCCTCACTGAGGCAATACAAATAATTCAAATACCTGGAATATGTATATAAACGCACCTGGAGGGTTATTAAGTGGAATTTATCAATAAATAATTTGCTCTAGTATTCAAACAAACATAAACTTTGTTTCAATTTTAATGCTCATATGTTAGGCAAACGAGGAAAGGGAAGGAGCAGGATGGGGACGTTGGACGGGATGGAGGGAAGAATAAAGTACTCAGAGAGGTCTAATGTAGAGTAGGATACTGGATTTTGTTAGGAATCACAAAATATTTATTTAGTAGCTGTGTCCATCCAAAAACCTACCTTAACCGGTAGATTACCTAATAATAATCTATAGAGCTAATATTATCCAAACATTTCATTGTAAGAGAAGGTATGTTAACAAAACAACTATAGATTAAGTATCAGACCTTGGAAAGCTCATATATCCACCCAAATATACCATTTTAAATGGTTATTCGAAGATAAAAAGTTAATTAAAGTCCCTATTGATGTACAGGATGATGTATGTGGATGATGTAAGATACGCCCTGGCGCTAGATTTAAGTTATTCCAAACTTTAAATTGGATCACACTCCCCCTTTGGCTTATTTTTCTTGTTATTATTGTTGAAGTAGGAATAGTTTCTCTCAAATACTATGAAGCTTCTGCAGACAACACAGTCCACTGGTAGGAATTGGCGAGTAAGTCAGTAATATGTTGCATCGCTGCGTTCTTCCAACTCTAATTTTCTCTTCCTTTTGACTATCCGTTCAGGAATTGAACGCATTCGTTAACTAAATCGATACGTCTATGATTTTTACAAAGAGTTCTTACAAATGGTAGCCGGAAAAACCATAAAGAAAATGGATTAAACCGCATTTCGTCATCGAATGACTTCTAACTACGTCTCTATTGGCATCAATTTTAACTAATAAAATGCAATTAATGTATTTTTTATTCTTCCAATGTAGGCATTTTCATTCTAGAGTAGATGTGATATTCGAAAGGCCATTTAAATTATATAATTTTGCTTTGCTCGTCAAATTAATATAGTGAAAAACGCGCTCACCTACTAACCCTAAGATGGCAGGTCTCGAAACCCTATTTGGGGGTGGAGACCTGCCATCTTAGGGTTAGCCTGCCAATGCTAATTTGGCGATCTTTTTTTTTAATGTCAGAGGGAATTTTTTGGTTCACTGAAAAATGAAGAACAAAGATAAGCATCAAATTGCAAATGAAGTTGCTACGAAGAGAAAAGGTAAGGTAGAAGGAATATGCTTATCGCAGAATAGCTACATATTAAGGAAATGCCTCTATTCCTGCTGAATAAAAAGGCGAAAGAATAAGGGAAAGGAATCTTATCTGATAAGAAAGCTGATTGGAGAGTTGCGTAAGACCAAGGATAATAAAAAGGACGAATATGGTATTTTAGAGAAACTACACAGACACAGTCATCAGGTCTGAAAATGTTCGTCATCAGAGTAACGTTTATTCAAATAAGAATTTCAACACTGACAAGATTCCATTGCATATAATTTTAAGTGATTATTAGCCGGGTTTTGAAAACTTTGCTCGTCGTCAGCAAATGATGGCGATGTTTAACCGTCTTACACGGAGTCCAAATGAAGACAATTCGTGTGTGTAATAGACGAGAGCTAGAATCGAAAATTATTAAATTACTCTGTATATAAGAATGGTTAAAATGAGCCGCTCGCAGAGAAACAATCATTCAATACCAATTAATTACCCCTTCAAATTTCAAAGTTGAATTCACATTTTTATGTAATTTGGTTTTGGTATTCATTTCATTCCATCTACTTTCTGCTCAAATTGTTGCTCTAAAACTCCTAAAGCCACACTATCCACTCTATCACGACCCCAATTGTACCGTGATATACAGAATGGGGAATGCTACGCTAATCTTTTTGCGCATCTCCAACATGCGCGCCGCTTTCCGATTCCAATTGTACGCGGGTCCCATTGGTCTCAAGATATGTTTAAGGTTCATCGCTTCTCGCCGACGAGAGTGCACTTCAGCGTGACAGGATGCGAGCATTGACAGAGGCAAGACCACGGCCTGCATGCCACCCAACGGCTTCTTTGCCTCCTTCCTCTCTCCCCCAACCCTTGTCCCTCGGTCGACGTGCCTGAAAACGGAGCGAGCGGTGCTTAAACTTAAACAGTGGCCACGTTCAAAGGCGCGGAACAGCCCCAATTCTGCTGCTACTGAACCGATGGTGAAAGGCGGTGTTTTGGGCCCAATAGGTTCGGTGAATCTGGGGCTGGCGGTCTAGAGAGATGGACCAGGGGGTAGGCACGTCATGGAGGGCCATGGCGTGCAATCAATCGAAGTAACGTCCCCCTCTCACTAGAGGACCGAAGTTTGACCATCGTCCACGGCATCCATTGGACAACCACATGTTCCGGGGGGTAAATGTTTTTCCTGCCCTCGCTCTATGCTCCAATTGAAAAGAAAGTATTGATCACGATTCAGGATGGGGAATTAGAAATTAAATTTTATCATTACATTTAGCCATTTCGTATACAGCTTATTTTTGTTTTGAAATGAATGTAATTCAAGCGTTTAGTAAAAATGTATGGCAATGGCATATAATTAACTTGGCTATAGTTATATAAAATACTGATGGATAAATTTAGCATTACAGCAACAACGTTCAAGTATCTCAGTAAAGCTAAATGAATCACATTTCAAATTAAAATTTTACTTTTGGACAAGGAATTTCTGAAGACTGAATGTTGATGGGGTACTATATTTCTCCCACATGGTGAGATTTTTCAGCCCTGTCCTTAGTCCTTTGGCTTTGCAAATTTATTAAATTACTGTGGAATCAATGGAGAATAATCGAAAATTCATAATTGCTTACCTGTATTTTACGTACTACCAGTAGTAATATGGTATTTATGGAAATAAATAAATATTGTTCCAAGGTAATAATTATGAATACATATTTTACACCCAGGTATATCAAAATCCGATTCAATTCAGCGAAATTTATTTTTAATATCATATTAAGTGCATGGTATTGAATATTTTACGTAGTTCACATTGCACGATATACGTATTTTAGTAGAATACGTACTGTATGATACATGTTATATAGTTTAAATTTAATGCCACCAGTCCATCTATGTGTATATTTTACATTTCTCTCTTGTCAAGCATAATATCCATCTCTTTCGCGCTAATAGCGACATTAACTCATATTCAAAAAGAATTCATCACCACATCTACACAACTTATCATAAATCAGCATTTTTATTTAAGAAACCTAACGGCAGTGAGAGTATAACTTTATAACACATTGCTGCACTAATTCAAAACAAGTAATAAATTATTTACTAGTTTCAAATTGAAACTCAAGAACCTCCTTCTCATGAAGTGTTATTATTATTGAATGGATTTTCAATGAAAAGAAGTTGTGGTACATTATTTTTCTATTTCATACTTTAATATGAGCTATTTAATACAACCTTAATTTATTTATTTGCTTTGAGGAGAGTGACAGAGTAAATGCGGTAGAATTTATAAATTAATATTAGAAGATAGGAGAGACAGGCCATATGATGACATAAACTTATAATAAGGGTGTACAGAAAAGAAGTGAAAACTTTGCAACGGAGTGTAATGTTGTAGTGCTCGGAAACATTAGTCGTTGATCAAGAGAAAATGCGTAAATTGGACGCTCGTGGGAGGATGAGAATGAAAAATATAAAATCGACAAAAAAACACCAAACGAAGAGGTTCTAGATATGGTAAAAAAGGAGAGAAAATTGTTGAGAGAAATGTGAACGAGAAAGGAGAAGTGAACGTCGGACGTTTTAATTACCAATGACATTTCATTTCAGCAATTGACAATTCAGCAATGACATTCACAGGTCTGTGGACTTGAGGAAGGATTTATTGCAATGCAATGCGTTACGTCGTGTCGTATTAAAAAAGGCATAGAAGTTTATCTGTGAGTCCATTCAGACCTGTATACCAATAATAATAACACATTTATGCTTCAAATTCGTTCTCTCGACTAAAATAAAACAGAAAACCCACTCCATTCATAATTGTTTCTAATAACAGCTCAGCCAATTATTTTTACAGACCATTTCATTCATAGCCACTGGTATTTTTGATCCAATACTCCTCAAGGCCCAATATCGTCTATGTTTCTATTTCTTTTAGCAAGTTTGAGTTTCGCTTCTATACCATAATTTATGGAGAAAACACATTTATACAGTAACATTAACATTGTTTTTCTGCCCTTGGATAGTTATTTTTTTCTCATGCTCCAATGCTAACGATAACCTTTCTTCTGGCATTGGCACACCTTTAAATATCCTCGTTTGCACTCACTAAACAATCTTTCTTCCCATTCTCCTGATCATTTAATACTACCTACGTCTTCAAACACGCGTATACTCAATAATATCCCGTTTGTTACTTTGGAGAAGCTAACCAGGTCCCCCAGTAAATCTTGCGGTTTTTCTCCCTGCCAGAAGGAATTGTCAGCGTACATAAGGACGGGTATATTTGCATACCGATTTCTTCCACCTACCTTATCCAAGCATTCACCTCTGTTATATTTATCCACAAAAAAAGTGAATAGAATTGATGGTATAGCTTTATTTCAAACTGCTCAATGAGAGTAAAATTCACTCTTATGATTACCCTAGTATTTTCCCACATTCCTTTTGTAGCACCCGATAACTGCTTTTCCCCAGCATATTCTCTCAAAACCTTTCACAACTCTCCTCTATTTACCCTGTATAATGCCGCCTCCAAATCAACAAACGTACAATAAACTTTCTTACGCATATCCATGAATTTCAGATGTAGTTCCTTAACTGAAAACATATTATCTATTCATCACCTACCAGCAAAACTCCGAATTATTCTCCCCAAATATTGTTCAACTTCACCTTACCACCGTTACGTTGCGTACTCAGTCAGGCGTTCAGTCATCACTCAACCAAGCCCATTTTACAGAGTTCCCATAAGACTACACTTGCCTTATATTTTCAAATACCTAATTATAGTCATTCCGTCTACATGAAGATACAATTATTTAATACTTCATATAATTTGGCGTGAATAAAGTTTACAAGTGAAAACAATTAGCAAGGAGAATTAATGAAACATTTTCTGGCGCACTCAATATATCACCATTAGTACCCTCACCTTCAATCAGGCATATATATCTTTAGCTTCACCCAAGCTGTGTAAGTTTTCCGGTACCAAATCTTCCTGGGAAATCGCTGGCGGCACAAGGAAAGTAACTGACTTCTCTACCCTGATGTATGAATTTCACACGTCTTCGTAGGGCTCATTATTAAGTGAGTTTTACCTTCAACTATCGAACCAACCCACAGTTTCATTATTGTGTTTTCAGCATCCCGCTAAAGATATTTACTTTCCTGAATTTGCCCTTGCTTAATTATACTCAGTTATATTACCGCTTCATTGCAACTTCTTCAATGTAACATTCTCATTACCGCTTCTAAGGAGGTCGCGTTACCACACAACGCATTTGACTGACTAAGATACCAGGCAGCACTTAAATTATATTATACAAAAGATTCTTTCCTATATTCTACGTATATTTCTTCATTTATCCTATACTCTATCACAACTCTTCCATTAAACCTCACACATTCCTTAACGCTTTTCTTGCTTTTGGCTTTACTCCCATAAGACAGCTCCCTTCAAAGTCATTTCGCTCTCTTCCCACTTCTACCGTTTGCATTATTTCCTTCCTTTCTTTCAAGTGATTCTTTCTCTCTCTCTCAATATTAATCGCTTTACTCCAAATATTTGGCCTTTAGTTGCAATTGCCTTCCTGGTTACAAAGGCATATAAGACGAATATCACCTTAGTATATACCTTCTCTTCACTGAAAGATTATTTCACTCCTTCCTTCTGCTCGTTATCAACTTACATTTTCCCAACCACGCCTTTGTCATACAATCTCAACGCAATCGACAATTGTGTCTTCAATATTTCCAAGCCATCACTCATAATCTCGTTTTCCATATACGAGATCTGTCAAAAAAATACGTGAACTGAAGCCATAAAAACTTTATTTTGCAAAATTTAGTCTATATCGATTTTGTCCCCTTCACAATACTCTCCATTCGTTGAAATTTACCTATTCCATCTTCTTTTCCACTGTTTAAAGCACCCTTGGAAGTCCTCAGCAATTAGGTTTTTTAGTTTTCTCGTCGTTTCTTGCTTTATTATGTCCATATCTTCCCAGCGATGTCCCCTCATCACAATTTTGCATTTTGGGAATAGGAAAAAGTCACAGGGGGCGAGATCTGACAAATACAGAGGATGATCAAGGATGGTGATCGAATTTTTTGCCAGAACTGGCGAGCTGAATGTACAGATGCATTGTCATGGTGAAGGATCCACCCATCATATCCGGTGAAAATAGTGTGTACTTTTGATTTTCCTAAATTCAGTTCACCAGCTATCATTCGGATAGTTTTTCGACCATCGGTAAGGGCAAGGGACCGCACACGATCAATGTTGCCGTCAACACAGTAGCTGAAGGTTGTCCCAGCCTTGCACCATCCGTGGCGTCTTGCCAACCATATTTTAAAACGCTTAATCTACTTGAAAACGGATGTTTTCTTCAGAGTATTATCACCGTAGAAAACTGTCAACGCTGTAGTAATTTCTTGATAGCTTTCACCAAAAAACCAACTTTCGCACTTCACCATAAAACTTGATGTTGATTTGTTGCTTCGGGATTTTGTCAATTTCCATTTTCGACAAAGAGTAAAAACAAGGGCAACATAAACTAACATAACTGGTACCATACGCACAGCTCGACGATCCGCCAAGCACAGACGGTTCATTGGGTTTCAGGCAACTATAGCCGCTAGTGGGCGGGGCTATAGTCCGCGTCATGGCCGCCAGATTACACCAGTTCTCACATTTATTGCACAGACCACGTATTTTACCCATAGCATCTAATCCTACCACCTGCATTCATACTACATGTACTAGAGAAAGGAATGTAATTCAATTTTACTACCTTTTAACATTGACTCTGTTACTTGCGTATTTTAGGCGCCTTGGAT
Source organism: Hetaerina americana (assembly GCF_022747635.1). NCBI lineage: Eukaryota > Metazoa > Arthropoda > Insecta > Odonata > Calopterygidae > Hetaerina > Hetaerina americana. Next base: position 35,956,940 of record NW_027287538.1, on the reverse strand, counting down.
TTTAATTGCTCTATACCGCAGTTCTAATAGCCTTTGCTAGCAATTTATCATCACATCCACCTTTTACACTACCAGCTTTGCAGGGCATGCTTCAAATCCAGTAGTGCCTATTGCTTTAGCGACCTCAACTAACAATGCCATTCCTTGATCTTGCACAGAAAAATCAATAATATTATATTAATACTTTTTTCACGCAGATAAATGAAATCATCCCTTTTCTCTTCATACTATATGCACGAACATTTCTCAAGTGCCATTCGCTCGGTGATCATAGAATGAAATGACTCGGATACTCTTTCATAAGCATCCCATTAATAGAAACCCTAATGGGGAGAGTGAAAATACATAGTTAGATGGTCATTGGTCGAAATAATCATTAGTGGATTTAACTAAGTTCTTTTATTATTACTGTGATGGTTAACTCCGAAAAAACCTAAAACAGTCTCCTTCACTATTTCAAGAATCCTACAAACTCCATTTTTCTTCCAGCAGTGTCACACACATGAAGAACATCTCTCAAACTCTCCCCAGAAATCGTCCTTAACATATTCAGTCTCCCCATCCACTGGTGTATAACACATTACAATAACAAGTCTTCAATTCAAATTCAAAGGAGGTAAATGATTTTAATTCCTTGCATGCACCGCAGCCCTGCCAGTTAGAGTCTAGACTAAATAATGAATAGCCATGACTTATTTTCATGTTCTCCTGATTACAAATCAAAACCATTTCCATGAATTACGACACCTTCATAAACCTCCAATTGTTTATATACGCACACGAGGAATATTCGTAACGCATTCCAATTAATTCAGGCTTAATTTCGTGGAACTTATAAATATCAATGAAAAAAAGGAAAAAGGTATCTTGCTACAGAATTTTACAATTAGGCCCCCAACTTCTGAGATCCCGTATCAAGATGAAACGAGTTTTACCAAAGAATAAACTTCTTCTGAAAAGTACGTTCCTCCTGCTATTATGGGTTGGTACGTATTCACTTCACTTGCTAAATTATTTTTTTTAAAGGGTACCTCTTAAATTTCAGGTACAAATAGTTCAAATAGCTTGCTATGTTTGTCTTCTGATGAGCAAGGTATTAAAAGCCTTGTCCCATTAATTGTACAAGTACTGCATGCAAAGAATCCATTTTTATCTAGAGTTATTTAGCCAGCCCGACCACTGTTTTGATAAACCAACCCGCAAGGAAGTATGCAGGTTATAGTGTGGACGTAGCCGATGATTTATGCCCCAGATAGGCCCCAGATAGGGGTTACAATCAACAATCCTACGTCGGACCATCTACGGAGCAGTCTCCCTATCCCGTGCGGTATTCAAGGATCACATGTATATCATAATTTCAAGAGCTATGCTATAACGTGAACTCAGTCATTTAGGCGACCGCTCTCAACCACGCTTACTCTTCTATGCTTTTCACTCTAATACATGGCAAATTGTGAGAACAAAACGTTTTAGAATAAGCACGATCCAAGTAATGCAAGATATCACTTTGAGACCTGTGTCCGTTTTAGAACCTCACTTTCAAATACAAACTTTAAATTATATAACCATACAGAAACCGAATATCAACAGAACTTGGCCGAGAAATTTGCTTGTCAAAATTAACCTAAAGTAGATATGGCACGGAACACAGGCAATTTTGCACGAATCCCGATTTGTTAACAAAAGATCAAGGATAAAGATCGAAGAAAAGCCAGGAGTCGCAATATGAACTCGATGCGATGGATTTGTTCTTTCGACAAATATCTCCACTCTATAAAATGTTGTGCCACAAAGTTTGTTTACAATACATACAGGAAACATTAAAAATAACTCAATATATATTTTGTATTTTAATTTTGTAATTAAATTACTTTTAAAAGTTAACCAAATTGTTCGAAATAGCAAAAGCTCAATTAGAATATTTATCTCGTTTGTAGAAACGGATAGTTTTCATGCTCAATCGTTCCTGGTCGAAATAACATATTTTTGCATCAAATATTAGATGAAAATTTTTCATTTCTAAACAATATATATATAGTTCGGATACTAAACTTTTTCCATGCATCAAACGCATGCTTTTCATATCGTCCATAAACGTAAAAAAACAGCTTAGTTTTAACAACGTTGGCAACCATTTTAATCCTTTGGGAATAAAGCTAGTTAATATCTTTAAAATGATTTCAGTTTTTTCTGAAGACTATGCTCTAATAGATCGGAGCTTTTTTTAAGGAGCCAGTTTGAGTGAATTTGAATCCACCTTGTCTTAAAACTGAGCTCCCGAGTTTCATTTCTGAAGTGGCCGTTGCTTCCAAACGGTATCGTGCGCAGGGAAAGGGTTAAGATACACACCGCTCAGTCCACCATCCAAGACCAGTTCCCTTCACCTGATATCTGATACTAGAGTAAACAAATGGGTAAAGTGGCGAAATCTCTCTCGAGTGCGAAACCTCTCCCGCATCTCGGCCCGACGGATAATTTGGCGGAATTGTTCCCCATAACCCCACAACGGTAGAAATGTTTCCCAATGAAATAGGAAGATGGAGAGAGGTTGAGAAAGAGAGAGAGAGAGGGAGGGAAGGAGAAAGTGGGAATGGAAGAAGGAGAGCAGTAAAGGAGGAAGAGTGGGAGAGGGAAAGGACAGGTAAGGGCTCCCCCAGTGTCGGCGCATAAAGAGCTGGGAGAAGGACCCTTTGGGAGGAGGAGGGAAGGGCTAGAAGGGAGAGAGATGTGGAGGAGGGAGCCCACTCACTTTCTTATGGTCACTCGATCCCCCCAGGGGACTCCTTTAGGGGGAGGGTCCGGCTTTTTGGGAGATGATATTTCGGTCCGCAAGGGCGGGCATGGGTGGGCACATCCCTTTCGGACCATTGCCTCGGTTACGCCCTCCTCCCTTCTCGAGGATGAGGACACCTTGAAAATGTCCCCCCTTTTACCCTGACTACCCTCGTTTCCTCCCGCTTACTTTTACCAGTGCTCTAGTCCCCCTCCCACGCCCACTTACTCCCACCGTTGCTAGGATACCAAGTGGAACTCCCTCCCAGGCCGCCTCCACCCGAAAGGAAAGAGAGACTTGCATGACTTCCGCCCGCTTAAAAAAAATACAATGGAGGAAGATCCGAACAAACTGCTTCGGGAAGGAAGGAAGAAAATGACGAACACATGGCGTCCGTGGATCCAGGGCGAAATGGGAGTGCGGGTAGGGGTTGATCTGTGAGAAATTGGGGGAAAAATCCCCTGCGGGAAATAAAACTCAGGTCTATCCGAAGAGCGTTAAACTTATCCCTGCACTCCAATCTTTTGCTTCTTAGCTCCCGTGTTCACTCATTCTTGCACAAATTGATCCAAGAACGGCAAAATTGAAGGAAACAGAAGCGAGATGCGCGCAGATTCTCTTTGTTTACCATGACTATAAAGATTCAATACTTTTCCCGTACACTTTACCGGCGCGAGTAAAATTAAAGGTTTAGAATTGAAATTGAAATTAATTGGTATGGCGAGGGATAACATTTTACCAAAAACCGATGTACAACGTTGTACCGTTGTGGAGAAGAATGGTTAAAATAAATTGGAAAGGGAATGAAAATAGATGGCGAAGTTCTAGACTAGGTAAGGAAAGAGAGAAGTGTTTTGGGTTATGCCAGTATTATAAAACGGGAAAAGTGTACGCAGGAGATACTGTCCAGTAATTGGACACTGAGAACGGTAGATCATAGAAGGGAAAATTCTGTATAAGTGAGGTAAAGAGAGGAAGAAAATAGGCATTTTCTATTTAATTAATGGTAGTAGAAGGTATACAGAGAAAACTAATGAAATAATGCAATACTTAATAGGGGGTTTAGGAAGGTTATGTGCTATGTTGATTAGGACTTGGGATAAATGTAGTATGCAATGCCTTAATCTATCAAAAACCTACTCTAACCTTTTAGACTTTATTTTATATATATATATATATATATATATATATATATATATATATAATATATCGAATTGCCATATATATATATATATGTGACAATTCGATTAAAGGAGCTGTTCCAATTGCTATTTTTCATCTTTCCGTTTATTCATCACCTGTAAGAAATTTAAGGGAAGCAGAGAACTCTCGCCTTCAGTACTAAGTTTTGGCTTCAGATTGCAAAATCCTTAGGTAACACATTAATCAAACTTTTGCCGGAATTAAAAAAATAGTACAGAACGTCACTCAATCGTTAATTAAAAGAAATGAACTATTACAGAGTTTTACCAAAGTTGTGGTAAATCTACAGTCCGGGCCACCGCAGGCACGAAGATATGACTTGAAGCGTAATACATGTTTAAGCGGATAATAGCGGAGGAGTTCTAAACCAGCATATATACCTACAACAATGACATGTTATGCAAGAATGAATCTCAAAAAGCAGTGCAAAAAGTGCATCCAAGTGCATAGACCCCAATCAGCAGTAAAACAAAATAATAGGCGCGTCCGTCTAAACTTCTCATTTAACAATTTTTTCCTAACTGAATGATTGAATAAAATATTCTACTTGGCTACTGATCCCCTATGGTAAATTTTAAGCCATCATAATCAATTTCTGAGGCTTGATGGAGGAGACTCGAACGTATACGTCTTCTATATTTATAGGGGAAGCGTATAAACGTTTGCATGTATATGCATTTATTTATACACCTACATATTCAAATGCACAAACCCACTCATTTGCTTCAAATTTTCGCGAAAAGTTATTTTTACTCATATTTTGTAATTTTTAAAGTATATTTTTTACAATTCCGTTTGAGCTATGCACAAGGCTGGCAGAATTGCTGTTTTAAACTTTAAATGACAATTATACACTCGGAACACGTAATTATTCAATAAACCATGAACCCGAGCGGAATAGGAAAGCGTGAATTATTTTTATTAACGCGTTTAAATCAAAATTTGAGTGATTACATTTAGCCTGATTTTAAATAAATTAAATTTTTATGTCATTTAATTTGCCGAATTTTGAATTCATCACAGTGCATTCAAAACATATCCCCCCCTGATTTTTCATGAAAAAATAGCCATATCGACGTTCGATGACAGTTGAAAACTCATTGATTGTACCCAAAAATAGACTGTGGACACAAAAAAAGGAAAGCTTTTGTGAAAAATATCGCTAACAACTCGATTTGTAGCATCTCTTTGGTAGAATATTCTCGATTAAAAAGAGCTTAGCCCGTACTCACGTTTAAAGAAAACCCTCTGTGATCATCATGTCGAGAATACTCTTCTCTTGATGGATCTGTGCACAAGTAGAGAAATAACCATGCTGTAATATTGCAGCATCTGAAATAAGAGGAAAAGTAACAATCTGAGTCCAGAGAACAATCACAACCATAATAGATTAGGATTACTATGGCGATAAATTAGAATAAGCTTCTAATCATTCCCTGAAAAATATTCCAAACGCAGCGCAACGCAGTCTCAGAGAAATAATGGCAAACATGAAACCAAACTATAGTTTTTTGTTAACATTTTATCTTTCATAGCAGTTCGCATGAACTCCAACCGCAAGCCTTCATAAGGATTAAACAGAAAGAATTTTCCCAAATTTTCGTTATCAGAAAATCATTTACACGGACACCTCATATGATTAGAGGGCAGAATGTATTCCACAGCACGTCCAGATAGAAAAAAAATTTGTTTCATGCGATAATGGGCAGGAGCAATATGCTTTCGAAAACACCTTTATTGGAGTTATGCAAAGATTTTTGAAGTACTATTCGTTATCCTTCCTTTCAAAATTGCAAAATTATAATGGTAACCTAAAAAGGTAGATAATTTTCTCTTTCTATTACCTTCCCTTTCTCTTATTTCACTGTTTTTCTACTTAACTTACCAAGCGTTATTGAGTCTGCTGAAAGGACTGGAGAAATGAATCAATAAACTGACCTGTCAAATTAAAAAATCTCTCTGTTGGCTGAGTTTAAAAAAGTTGTGATATTTTAGTTCTGCAAGCAATACTACATAACTCCCACCAACCGATATTTTGCCTATATCGCAGAGGAATAAGGAAATGTTCAGCAGAAGGAGTTGTCAGCATAGGCTGATGCATTGAAGATAAGAGCGAGCCACCATGTAATTATCCTGATAAGAAGCGGAACATTAAGCAACGGTAGTCCTAACGTAAATTTTAATATTACGACTGCAATGAAAATGAATTTAGGTTTCAATCATTCTATGGAAAAGTACTTCCAATGGCGGTGAATTGTTAACATATTGTCTGTAATTGGGAAAATCCATTTCTACAAAATAAGGAAAACCACTATGGGTGGCTTAGCACACCTAAGAGAACACAATGTGGTACATTACCATATACTGCCATCGGAATATGATGGTGAATCACTATAAAACATTCTACGTGTCAAACACGGAAGTTGTACACAATAAGAAACAGAAGTAAAAATAAATAGATCTAGTTTACTTGGATTGGCTTACCCGGGAACCCTAACAAGAGAAGATATGCTTGTAGAAAAACAAAAATTACTTCATGGAATAAAAGTGAAAATTATGTTCTAAATTCTGCACGGAAAATAACGCTGAGGTGTCAAATACCTTGCATCCAAAGTCTCAAAAGTGTAACGAAGTTCAGCTGGCAGCTGAGAAATCTCGAAGCACAATGCTTTCTATCAACTTTCGTTGCATAAAAAACATTTTAAATAATTTTTATAAAAGGCTTTCCCTTAAAAAAAAGGAAACATTATAAAGCCTGAAAGTGAAAAGGAGACAAAGAAAAATTAAAAATCTGGTCTAAATTAATTTTGTCAAAATCGTCCCCTTTCCTAAAGACTGCAGGTCAGAAAGAAAATAAAGACCATATGATCATACAGCCAGGTCATACAGTATAGTATGCCAATGTTTGCACTGGTAGAAAAACCAATTGTAAACCTAGATATTAAAATATATTAAAACAAAGTATTTATGCATGGAAGTGGAAAGGAGTAGGTCAGCAGTACACTAGGGCAACTAAACCTGGATTGTAAAATAAATTCTAATAATTAAGAAGCAGTTTCACCATGGATTGAAGAAATAAAAAAAATTCAGGGAAGAATATCCAAAAAAAGAATATTTTTTGTTGGCACCATTTTCGTCAATTCCATTATATTGTCATGTGATTATTATAAGATATCATACATTTTTACTATTCCATTATGTGAATTACTGAATACCAATTTTTACTTTGTTTGCATTCCCTATGATAATGTTGAAATTTAATGATAACAAAGCACACTCTTGGCGTACTTCCTCCATTGCTGTTTCTATGAGAGCGGCGGTAATCCTTTATTTGTTTTCGCCTAGCCCTTGTGGCCGATTCCATCTCATAAGAAGATGTTCTATCCTCGATTCCCTCACTAGCTATTCAAATAAGTTGGTATCACTCTCATCTCCAATCTCAACTGTGTTTAATATGATGGGAAGGTTATCATAAATGCAAGCGGGGGAAAGGAGAGAGATATTGAATAGCATGGAAGCAGGAGTGGGCTGAAGGGAGGGAACGTGGGGAGGTGAATGTATCAGGGTAGAAGGGGGGGAAGGAAGTTAAGTTTTATTCTCTAAATTGATATTCGATGCATTGAAGGGAGAGCGGCATATATTGGATTCGTTCCATTCCAATGGAAGGAATGTAAGCTGGATTGTTTTTAAGCTGTAAATGAATCCCAGATCGGTTACATACCCAGGGAATATCCATCCGAAAGAGAACAGAAATTCTTCCCGACGGTAATATCCGAAATATTAATTTTGGCCGAAAGGATTTTCCGAAACATATCAAGCGCATATATTATTTCGTAAAAGTATTTCTTGGGCCAGGAAAAAAACTGGCGAGTATTAAAAAATATAAATATTTATCACTATCAAAGTGGGGATATCCTTTATCCTTTGGTATCAAAGTGTCTATGATAATATTTCCCACATGCTTATAACAATACCCATCATTTTTATTTTTGTATTAAAAAATATGAGATGCACACTATTGTTCCAAATCATTGATCATGGAGCGAACAGTATTGATATCATATGAGACGTAAAAATCAATATTTTCTTTGAGTGTGAGCCATTGCGCTCACTGCTTGAGATTTATTTGAAATATTTAAAGGATTATGTATTGAAATATGCCTATGGTTTAGTCTGTTTTAATGATGTACGTATTCTTAAAAATGCAGCTTGCAAAATTTTGTTCTTTGCCCGATTGAAGTTTGTTAACAAATTCAAAATAGGATTCATTAATAGGGATGAATATCTTTTCAATAACATTTTAATAATCGATCGGCTTTAAAACTAATACTCAAATTGTCGAAAAAAGCCATGTGTCTACCGGAAAATTTATGATAGGTTTTCTGAGTAATACGTTTCGATGTTTTTTTATATTTAAACAGGCAAGAACGCTAATAGAAATACTAATACTAAAACAACTACAATGAAATAATGAAAACTTCGTTGCAATTTTCCACAGTTAAAACTTTATTGCCGACCATGGTTTCGATACACTGTATCATCTTCAGGTCTGAAGATGATACAGTGTATCGAAACCATGGTCGGCAATAAAGTTTTAACTGTGGAAAATTGCAACGAAGTTTTCATTATGTCTCGATTCCACAATATCACGCCTGACTCTTCACTTTTCGAACTACAATGAATATTAAATGTTTTGTTGCTGAATATAATACAAGAGTAGAGTTGGGCATTAAAATACTTGACTTGAAAACTTGGAACATGTTGGACATTTTATAGCTACAGGATGCGTTCCAAAAGTATTTCAATTTTATTTTTAAAGTAATTTATTGACCAGTTTTTCACAAACACTTAAAATTCTTCAAGTACTGTCCTTGGGCCTCTTCACATTTTTTCCAGCGATTCTGCTATGACCGGTACGCCCTGGAAGGCGTCTTCGGGGACCTCTCGCAAGGTCTTCTTCACTGCTGATTGGATCTCTTCTATGTAAAACAACGGGTTCCTTTCGGGGCTGCCAAATTCGAGAGTCCAAGGGAAAAAAATAAGTTTGGCGACGACAGGACCATAGGTGGGGTGGGGCAGCGCGGGAACCTAGTGTTTGGCCAGGGACTCGCGGACTCGTAGCGCGTTGTGGCAAACACCTTGGGCTTGCTTGGCGCACACTTTCCTCATCGCTAAATCTTCAGTAACAATGCAAAAATCCAGCATTACACGACAAGTTCAGTTCATTGGCATCCATATTGATACTCAATCGATGGTCAGAGTCCAAAAATTGTCAAACACGAGCCACATTGCTGTCGGTTTTGCTGGTTGACGGTTACCCAGAGCGTTGTTCATGCGAACCTCTTCCCAGTCCTCCTTAAAGGCCTTTAACCACCTCTAAACTTATTATCAATTGTTTTTACCCCTATATACTTCTACAATTTTTCTGATATTAACTAGGTCTTAAGGCGATTCCAGCCATAGGATTCAGCGCTTTAAACTACGCACATAAGACATAAATAGCATTCTGTTTTAGCATTTGATCGGCACACAACGGAAATGGAATTCCACTGGCATTATGGTCAACTGCAGAAATTTCCTTTGGCGTATTCGACCGATATAATCAGTAAATGAAACGGCAACGAGAATAACCGTGTTTACGGTAGGAATACCTTCATATATTTCTTTTTATCTAGAAAATATGCTGTTTCATTCACCCATACATTTCTTTTTCTCCAGCACAATAAGCTCCAATTACCCATGCGTCTTAAAAAGGGGCCTTATGGTAACTGACTTTCACGTGAACAATTCAATGGAGCCATATTTGAAGGATTTTTCCACCTAAGCGTGCTTAATTAATCACTGGTGGTAGAGGAAGGCCGAGAAGGCAGTTGCTCGCCAAAGGATTAAACTTTCGAAACTTATTACGCTGTTTAGGGAATAAGTTAACTTGTAATGTGCATTTAAAAGTGTGATATTAACCGTTTCCAAAAATGGCGATTTTAAACGATAAAATTGCCCAATTCAAACGAAATAAACTGTTTAATTGACTTCAATCAAATCGATTTATTTTTTCCTGGCGGATGCATTTAAAATGATAACCACGTAATCAAAATTGGATTGCTACACAAAAGAGTGAGCATAATACATTAATTATGCCACCATTACGACCAAATGTCGGATACAAACGAAACTGCGCAACTATTGTAGACGAGGTGCTTAAATTTCACTGATTCTCGGTTCACGTGTATAGTGATTTCGTGTCGGGATTCACGAGGTAATGGCTGGCGGTTAAAAATAATAAACACGGCTATAGCCTCGCGCAATACATTAAAGATAATTGCAATCACGGCGAATTAGCAAACAAATGTACCAGCACAGAGCAGTTATCCGCACCAATGCTACGGCTGCGTCTGCGGTATGCGGCTAACGATTGTGTGCGTGTAGGGACAAGGGCAAGTGGGGTAGAGAGAACAGGTGAGGCACGGGATAGTGGTAGGGGAAATGGTGATCGGGGTGATATCTTTATGACGATGGGAATATAAGCGGCGGACGATTCGAAAAAGGAAAATTTTGAACGTATCCGTCTGATATAGTACCTACATAATCAAAACCCACGATGTAGTTTATACATTATAAAAAACAAGCAGTCCTCTTTAAAAAGAGCAGTAGTGAAAGTTGATTAAAAGGATATTGATTTATAAAGAGGTATCTTATTTGTAAATAATGGATTACCCAGGGAAAGAAGGTCGTAGTGAAGTCGCTAATACTATAGAAAAAGAGAAATTCATATCGTATGTAGTCTACAGGTTGCTTGCGATCTATATAGCTTATAATTCTTATTTAGTCTTGATTGTATGATTATTTGATGAAATTAGATATAACACTAGCCAAATTCATTTTATTGCGCACATATTACACAAATATGAAAGCTATAAAATAACGTCTTTCCAATCCCATTATTTAATAAAACGAATATACATGAATTACAATTAGCTTCGATTAACCTATTGCATGTCACGGAATGTATCAGAAACGTGTCGGACAGAAATGTATCGGAAATGTGTTTATTATTGTTTTTTAACCTTCATTACAGCCTAAATATGTAGGGAGCATTTCATGAGACCTTCGGCCTGCTTTCTTTTTTGGTAATATTTATTTTTAGCATTCATAAGCTTTTGATAAGCTTTGTGTGCTTTCCCGTGTGAATTTCCTGTAGACGTCGCATTACATTAATACAGTCAAAGAAAAATCACAAAGAAGCATAGGATAAGGTGAGTAGCCTATGGGAGAGGAATAAGTGATCGCTTCTGTCTTTGACCACAATGATTCCGAAATTTACCACGGATTTCAAAATAAGGTTAGTAAAAAGGTAATTGATCACAATGCATAATTTAAAAATATATTATAATTGAAATACGTAATGCCACATGATGCAATTTAAATAGGTTGATTTTGGGGCAAGAGATCCTTTGTTCCTTTGACGTAAGGCAGCCGAATTATATCCGCTCACTTTCGACCGCTTCATGGCTTATGCCAGGTTTTCAACAAAGGAATTTTTGCAAATACTTTCATTTAAATAGCTAAAGTGATTTCGTCAGTTTCAAAAGTCAAAATATTCAAGAGAAATTAATAGTGAATTTTTAAGCCCATTGTCTTTACCATGTCTCCAATAGTAAATGCATTCTTTTCATCTTGTCCAGATCTTCTGTTTCGAGTAATACTTTAGCTGTCACATCAAAGCTAGTGTGAATGGAATTCCTGGTCCTTAATTTATAAAACCTTTTTCACTGTCCTGAAGGGCCAACATTTACCATGTCTCTCTAGATTTAACTAATAATATGGACGTGAAGGCAAAAGCCTAGTGTAAATATGAGTCCACAGGGTACATAAAGGAATAGGTACCTTTCACACCAGTACGGTAGTAAAGGGGGAAGAAAATATTTACATCTCAGTAATTGATTGTCATTTATTATATATAGAGTATTGTTTTAAGCTAATGTACCGTTTTGGGTGGGTCTAAGGATTGTAACATTGTGTCTATGCTAACATCAATAATGATTCAACCACAGTTACCTTGACAGCATCTGATAGGCTTTCATTGTATAAACACCAGTAGGGAACTTAAGATATTATTCATTAAAAACGTTCATTAATGTTTAGAATCAATAAAACTTCAAAACTTGGAAAAATGATGTGACTATATTTCAGTGGCTTTACAGAAGTTATATTAAGCACCACTAATTATCACCCAAATAAATCACCGAAATATTTGCATGAAATACAATATATATATATATATATATATATATATATATATATATATATATATATATATATATATATATATACATATATATATGTACATTTTGCAAAAATAACTTAAGATATCCAAGCCGAGTTTTATCCGCGATTCTTAAAAACTTTGATAAGTATTAAAATAAAATTGGAAATTTTTTTAAAGGATAATTGTTATCTAAATCACATTTGAACGGAAAATGGCATAGTGTTTTCTGAACAAATCAAAAGTTCTACTTAAAAAAAATTAGAGTTTTCAGAGCAAAAAAGGCATGGTGTAGACTTGCAACGGCAAACTTGCATGCCTTGTTTCTTTCAACTACTCTGGCAATATTTTTAAGAAACACTTAGCTCCATTTTGGCGTAATTATGTACGGCGCGGGAACATGGTTATAAAAGCAGGATAATGGGCTTAGATTTGAGGCTTATGAAATGTTGGCGTGAAGAAGGATGGAAATTATGAAGTGGAAAACGATGGGAAAATGGATGCAGAGGATATTGATTGGCAACAGATGTTGAAAAACTTGATTGAGGAGAGAATACTTAGACAAACGAAAAAGTGGCAGGAATAGGATTAACATTAAACATAAAATTTCAGTCGTTTCATTATTTAAATACAAGAGAAAAAACCACCGTGCATTTATTTACGGAATCCCATTCCGTGAAATAGGATCGCATCAGATGCGATTTCCGGATAATTTTAGTACTTATTTAATATAAAACTATTGTATAGACATGATAACGATAGCCTGTATTAGCATAAGATCTCCAAAATGTAATTAAATTCATAAAAAAACGCCCAATTCACCGAAGACCTTTTAAGATACTAAGTTTCCGTGTTATTCACGCTGAATAATTTTTGCACTAGCTTCGAATGAATTGCGAAACGGGAGAGAATGTTGTGATAATGGAAGATAGAAATGTGTTGCAGTAGTTATCAAGAGAATATTTTTAGGAACAGTTTGAGACACCTGCGTGGAAATGGAGAGTGGGTGAGAGGGTTACGACGGGATGCTGGCGGCCGAGAAAAAAAAAGCCCAAACAATGTTAAAAAAATATATATAAAAACTGGAAAAAAAGCAAGGAAGACAAAATGGGTGGCGGAGCTTTTACGTTGCCTACCGCAGTGATATTTTTTCCCGACGCAAATCCGCCCCTCCTACCCTCGAGCGAACGTCGAAATGCATTAGCAAACGGCATCCGACCAAGGACCACAATAACCAAAATCCTCTTTAAAGGTTTTGTCCGGTTGACCTATAAGACCGAAACACGCGTAAAAATCCAGGGATGATAAAAAAAATGAATTTTAAATGGGGGAGTGGGAGGTGATAGGAGTGGGTGGGTGGCAGGTGGTTTGGGTGCGCATACGTGTGTGTGTGTGCGTGTGTGTGAGTGTGTGCGCGCGCGCGGGGAGTGAGCGAGGAATAATGGGGCGGGGCGTATAATCCGAGTGAACAGCATCCCGTCCGCCAAAACCTTAATGCACCCCGTCACTTCACCCCCCCCCCCCACCGACGATGTAATCTAATAGAATGGAATCTGGACGATGGGGAAGGAGAGGGAATTTGAAATGAATATGGAATGAGGGAGAAACGGAGAGTGGAGACAAATAGGAGATGGAAGAGGAAATGGGAGGGGCGAGGGAGGGAGGGGTATTACCGCGGGGTGCGAGAGGGGTGAGCTAAGGGCTCAGTGAGAAGGTCAATGGTAGAAGAAAAAGCCAGGGAAATGCAAACAGAGAGAGGAGTCATATTTGCGAGAGGAAAAGAAGGGAGGAATGGAGAAGGAGAAGGTTTGTTATGTGTGAGAGGAACGTTAAACCGCTGTGGATTAGATTTCCAAAGATGACGTTAATTGCAATAAATATCAGACTGTTTATTTATTAAACCTGAAAGCGCTCCTTAGATGAACACTTCCACGCAAGATTGCACAATAAGCCTTGCAACTTGAAGTCACTTTTGGAAAAACCCGGTGGGATAATTTTTACTTATAATTCGTATAACTGCATGGGTCTTCATTTCTGGTGGAAAAAAGTAGAAATTTATAGGAGGAATCCACGAATGAATGCTCCACTCGAAACTTTATGAAGTTTTCATGGGTCTTCCACCTGGTCAGGGGTTCAATATTGGTCGACGTTTCGATGCCCGACTCGTGCATCGTCCTCAGGGAAGATGATTGGAATATTCAAGCTGAGGTGTGATCACTGTGAAATAAAACCTCTCCCCTCTCTTTCTAGTTCGAATATTTCCTCAACTTCTTCGTGAAATGACAGGAAATTAAATAAATTAGCTATCATTTTTGCAACTTCTTTTCTCGAAAACGCAACATTTTTTAAGGCTTTCTCCCAGTAAATTTAATAAATATATTAGGGTATTTATTTTCACTGCAAAATAGAAATAAGACTGTACATTCTTGTATACCCACCTAGAAATCATCACATTGGCCTGGTTGGCATAAATGGCTTCCTTCATGCAACCTCTGACCAGGCGAACCTTACTGGTGAAAACAATCTTCATTGGATGCCATTCAATTCATTTTATTTGAAATAAAATTCAAATATTAAATTCAATGGTCATCTACTCCACTTTTCCTTCGTAATACTTTGGCCGATCATTTTGGATTAATATTACGATAGTTGTAAAAGGACTCTCTAATAAAGAACCAGAAATTTCATAGTTCTAAATCTTCTAACATTCTAGGATCAAAAATATATACCATTGTAAGGGCTTGTTCTGAAAAACAGCTGAAAATAATAACTTACTTCCAAAAAATTGCGGACGACTCTTTCTGTTTCATTTCACCCACTGAAAGGCTGTGCCGCCGTTGTGTTCAACCTTTCAGATATATCCTCCTCCATAAAGTTAAGCTGGGAACGATCAATTCCGTACCTTTATTTACCGAATGATGCATCGATATTGGCATCATAGATTTTGACGTCGTTAGCCGTTGAGGGACGGTGACATCGGCCAACCCGTTATAACCTTTCCTCGGCATCGGGAGAAACGTGCGTTATCCTGCTGGAAGAAACATGGCGACTGGACCAGGGACCCCCTCCGGACCCGCCCTCTCCCCTTTTCCCCCTCCCGGGTATTTCCCCTCCCGCCCAACCCGCCGCCCAATTTCCCCATCCCGACCACGGATTCAACCCTTACGAGCATTCGGAATCCGACGGGATAAAGGATTGGAACGGCAATAGAGAGGGAGAGAGAAAAGAGGGGAGAGAGAGGGAGAGAAAGAGTGGGAGAGGGGATGGAGGGGAGGAGAGCCGCTGGTAAGGCGGAGGCGGGTAATTCGATTAGCGGAGCCGGAGGGTCAATGGTTACCCCCGCATCGGTGTCAAAGGCCAAAAGAGGGGGCGGAGGTTAGAGGGGCGGGGGAATGCGAACGATGTGTGGGCGGAGAGGAAGGGGATGCAAGGGGAGGGGGAGCTGCAAAGGGGGGCTAGGAAAGGGACCAAGACCCCTGCACATTGGTCTGCCACACCAGTTCCCATCTAGCTAGCGGACATCCATCCGCAGGACCGAATTGTTTCCCAAAGTGATCGCTGATTGCGTAGCACAGGTATGTAGGATTTGGGGCGTATGTGTGTTAAAGCCGAACCGTCCGACACGACCTAACTTGATCGAGCTAAAGGGTATTGAGGGAGATCTCACCCGAGGCAGCAGGAGGTCGCTGGGCAATCCATTAAAATTACCGTCCAAGTACGTATTTGATAATAAGATTAGTGAAACTATCAGAGTTTATTTAGGACGGACCTACATTGAACTATCTCAAATTCATGCGTCAAAATAGCTTCAAATATTTTTTTCCTCCCTTTATGCCTGACAAAATATCCCACCTTTTTGCCTTCTACCGCAATAAATGGATTTCTTCTTTCTATCATTCCTAGTATCCTGTTACATTTTAAAGCCGACCCTCATTTTTAGTAAATATGCCTGAATTCGATCAGGCAACGAGGAGAACTCTGTTCACGCAAAGTCTCCGTTTCAACACGATCAAAGAACAGTTTGTTTCACCACGTTAGTGTTTCCAAATAGCTGTCGTTTTACGAACTAAAATAGAAATTTAAATCTTTTCATTTACTCATTTTCTAAAAATGTAAACTGTTTTTAACATAAATTTTAAAAACCTTACAATTTTATGTATTAATTTACAATGTCTATCAGGAACAACAGTTCGGGTAATACGAGGTCCATTCAGATCTAAGGTCACTTTATTTTTTTTCTAAATTGGGAGAAAGTAAACGGATGTAGTCGAATTTCAAATAAGCAAGCTCTTTTTATAAATGATAGAATATACACCTGTCTGCACCACATAATGTACAGGGTGTGTAACTATAGTGACTATGCCACTATAGTGAGAAGCGTTTAAAACATTTAAAATGGGGTATTTTCGATTACAAGAGCATTTTCGTTCATTTTCAGCACTTCAGTTTTGAAAAAATCATGAACTTTATCGTCAATCGAGAGAAAAATGCAGCAATCGTTTAATTGGTGTGAAAATTTTGCGTCCGTGGGTGTAATATTTCAAAGATACCTGTACGTCCAGTGGCAATGAACCCAAGAAGTCTTGGCTACAGATGGTTCTTTGAAACAGTAGGTATTTTTTAAAGTTTTTAATCCATAAATTTTGGGTATATTTCGTAATATTTTAAATTTAATTTGAAAAAAGTTAACTGAATTATTACAAGAAGTTTGATTATTAAAGGTTTACAGTTGGAAGTTGTCTATTTACATGAGTAAAGATAAATATGACATGAAATAGGCCGTTATAAGCACAAATGAACACAGTTACCATGACAAATATTTCCTTGATTTGTTCATAGAGAATGAAATCTGCTCAGGGTAAATATGTATGATTTTTTCTTACATTTTTCCAAAGATTCATTCATGAACTACAACTTTTTCAATGCGTAAAAGACCTCATAACCTGCATAACATATGTAAATGGCTACAGTGGATTAAGATAAGATAATTTATCCGATAATATGCGAAGTAAAAAAATGTAATTTTTTTATTTAGTCTTGTACCACAGACTTTAATCATTGGCATGCAGAAATATATTTTTTTCTTTAGAAGATATTAATGTCATTGCAATACTTAATCAACTTGGATTGCAAGGTTTCAAACATGTCAACATGTTTTTATTTACACTGAATAAAATTAGTTTTCAGGCCAAAATCAAATTAAATCGAAATGTTTTCTCTGAAAAGAACAGAACATGTGCACATACTGAACCGCTGAAAATTTGAATCGAATTGTATGAAACTTCAAAATATTACACTATTCAAATCCTTGGAGGACCCTTCAAACAGCTGGCTATGAAAGCGGGCGTTTAGAATTATAACCACCATTAGTGACTGAAGTGTTAGCACTTTGGCGGTATTTCTATGATGCCAAAAAACATTATCTACTGGAATTGAGACATTTTATCAAATGCATAAAATGTGTCAAACCTATCCGTGAAAATTGATTTCCAGTTTTTCCATCCTTTAAACCGTTTTGCAAGTTCTAAAGTTCTGTTTTTACCTTTAATAAATTTAAAAAATGTATGTTTAGTTTATCAAATTATTGCAGAGATAATTGAAAAATTGCCGAACCTTCCGGAAAATTTATTCATATAGTTTTTCCGATAGTAACATTTAGGGGGTTTCGATACAAACATAAGACGGCTTGCATATACATAGAATATTTAGAAAAAGAAGTAAACTACAGTTTTTATGATGCGAGAAACCATCGGTTGACATTCGTTTGGTCTGCATGCAACACTCAGAAGGATTTACAAGTTTTTCGATCCAATCGATGAAGTAATATGGAGAATTTCTTATCAAAGAGTCAAAATATGAACACAAAAACCAGAAAAATATACCGCATCACTGGAATTATGTCCGGACCTTCGATGAGCTTAGCAAGTACATGGGTTACGAGGTAACGATTCTTTGGACTTCCAGATAGTAAAAACTAAAGTAAAAAATGGAAGATGACTATCGAAATCTTCAAGCAATAATTTGCATCAAGCAGTAATGGAAGGAATGAGAAATTGCAAAGTACATTCTATACTGTTTTCAGCCACCTTCGGCTAAACTTTAGCCGTTTACATTTGAGTAGGAATGATTTCAATCACTTCCACTAAAATCAATTTATTTGGTAGTTCGTTTTAGAAAATATAATTTCATCTGAATTATGACCATGTAACGGGACGATCAGGCAATATTTTTAAGGAAATAACCGTAGATTATCTGGGCTTAATGTATTTTTCTTCTTGGAGATAGTCAGATCATACCTACCATTAGCGCAGATTTTGCCAAGTTATTTTTTAACTTCGCTTTATTTATATCTAGCCCGAAAGAAAGGAAGGGAGTCAAAGAGTAAAAGTTATTACAGTCCGATGATTACCTGGCCTTTAATCGATAAATTACCTGGGATGGGAAATGGCATTACTCGATATAAACTCGTTCCTTTAAAGTGTAAGTCTTTACATTAATTAAAATACGAGACAAGAATTACAAATAGGTCCATTGATATTTTAGAAAAAGCTAATTTTCCTGTACTTAAACAGGCAAGTAGATTAATCCGAGGAAACTTATACTGAGCCCATCTCAATCCAATATTTAAAATGTCAAATTTTGAATGGTGTGAATGCAATGTTGAATAATTATTAATCCAATTTAAAAACACTTTTTACACACACATTCTGTTAGCTGCTGAAAAAATCTCCAACCAACGCAGTTCAGACCATAAAACTTCCTATTTTCAGTTCATGCTGGAGAAAATGTTTAAATTGATCTGAAAATTATTAGATTTTTGGCTAAAGACACTCCATACATGCTTCACAAAACCATTTATGTCACGGAGAAAATAAAATGGGCGGATAGTAACAACAAACAATGACTTTATAGACATGGTAGGAGAAGACGACTTTTGGAAGAAATTCGAAGACAGAGCAAGTGAATGTAGGAGATACTGAGAGGCAATTTGATACTGGGAATCGGATCAGATGGGAGAATTCTTGGAAAACTAGGTAGACGGACGAAAGAAGCAGACATTTCAAATGGAATTTAGTGAGATAGAATGTATGCAGAGCTACATTATGAGTTACTGCAAAATTAAATTCTTGGGCCTAGGATATTTTGTGTTATATTAATTAGAGCCTTCGATTACTGTAAGCATTTAGAGACAGGAAATTACCTCCATTACAGGTATAACGTATTCATTTAGCAAAACTGCATTTTTGATTCGAAGAGACAATCTCTAAGTGAACAAACTCGACTAAGCCGATAGTACGAAACTCGTAAATCTGTTAACGGCTCAAACCAAACTATCAGATTTGAATATCATCTCTGATAGAGATATTAGTGTTATAATTGTTTATTGCATTTTGACGACGGCAAGGCCAAAACAGCATAGGAACAAAATAACTCAAACATTAGCAAATATTTACGACTATATTGATGATTTTCAATTTCCACAGTATCAAAATAAAGTACATAGAAAAATACGATTTAATGACACGGAATCTTAGACATGATTTAACTTCCACTAGTTCCACACCAGTGGTTACCCAACATACACTGCGAACCTTAGCAGAGAAACATGATAATTAACATTATACTTCATTTCATCATACTTATGATAGTCACTGACTCTTGTTTGTAAGTAGACGCTGGTAGATTTTTCTTCCAATACTGGTGTATTCTACATATATTTTAGTGAATGGGCCCTGACTCTCGAATTTTATTCACTGACCCATATTTTCACAATGATTTTAAATTTTTCGCTGGCAGTAACTCTTGTTTAAATTAAATTTTCTCATATTTTCTCAGTATTCTTTACAGTTTAATGCCATACTATACGGAAACGGAAATACCTCTCCCAATGTTTTATCAACCCAGCATTTCACAGAAGTCAAAAGTATCACTTAAACTGGCACGGAGGGCTCGGTGATCATGGAAAGAGAAAAGGAATTTCAAGTGCCCAATAACCGTTTCCCGCACCGTGCCCCTTGTACGCCCTGACCCTTCTGCGGCAGCTGTGGCGAATGGCCCCTTAGAAAGGTTGGGGAACCAAATGGGGCGAAATTCGGAATGATTTCAGGGATATCGAAAGCGGAATTACAACTAGCGCCTGTGATTTCCTGCACTATAATACACCAGCTTACCAGGATTTAGAGGGGTAAAACAAATATATGGATGAAATTACTTACAACTCATGAAAGCCATAAAATTGACAAATTTTATTCCATATGAATAAACTATGAATTTTGTATGATTTCGACTGTAATCCGCTTAAAGCTTTTAAGAACATTTATATATGTATTTTACATGTATATATACAGAATTTATGATTATTAACTAGTTTGTGTTTTCAGCGAAAATTTCTTTATTAAAGACTTGACCAGGGTAGAGGTACTTATGGAAAATTCGAATGAAACGCATCATATGGGCGTATGAAGAAAATCGTACGCTACGAATATTTTTCACCAGCAACTTTAGAAACAAATGCATTTGAGGATTATTAATATGGTCTTTATATACAAATGGATCGGATATTCTATTGAATATATCCATATATACATTCAACAGAAATTAAAATAATTTGGGAGTTTAAAATTATTTGGAAACTTAAGAAGACACCCGGGAAAAAATAAAGTGAGATGATTGCTAAACAATGTACATTTTAGTATTAATTTTTTAACGGAAATAATGAAATTTATGTGAAAACGTTACAAGTGGTCTGACTTTTTGCAAGCCACTATATTGTATATTCTAATTTTTTATGATATTAATGAAAGATTTCATTGATGACCGATTACTCGAATCAGCTAGAAAAGTTAGAGGTCAAAATTGACGCCTACGCAAGTGAGAGATATTTTGGGAACGACCTCAGCTCCAAATCAAGTATGGCTACCCCATTCACTCTGATCTGAATTATTTCATTTACGATGAAGAAAAGATTTTCGAGGTCTAAACGGATTTAAATGATTGGACAGGACTTTAATGACGGAGTAGCTGACGGAATCGAAAATTCATAAATTTAAATCTCATACATTTATTAGTAAACTCAAACATTTGGGGAAAAATGGTAAAAATACAAAATTGCGTAACAAAACAATGTTCACCCTTACTACTTACAATTTTCGCAGCCCTTTGCGGGGATATAAGCCTTGTTTGTGTTTACTTGTGCCATGTATTCTCATTCAACTGCCCCTCCATTTTATAACCAAATCAATGTTTCATAGCCAGGATATTTCATAAAATCTGCCAATCACCGCAATTCGCACTGGTGACATTTCACATCCGGGATTTCCCATATCACGCATCAACTTCAGCTTTCATAACCATACGTTACACCTGCTGTCGTCTATGCACGTTTTCGAATAAACTTCTTTTAAATCAGGTGCACCAAGAGAACGGTATTAACAGGGTGAACATATCATTTTCTACATTGCGAGGTTCATCACAAACGCTGTATGTGAAAACTTAATAACATTTTATGCTGCTTTGAAAAAAAATACTCGCGGCGCATATGAGAAACCAGCGCTGAATGCGTATCAGTTTATTCTAATGCACTTGAGAAACTGCTGTAATCTTCCTTTAAATTATTTTGAATGCGATTATGAATATGTGTCGTGACTTGATGGTTAACTTAGCACATATAATGCGCGAAATATCATTAACGATTGTTCGTAGCAGGCCAGCAAAGCTTATGCATATTAGAATGGGTATCTATAGACCATGGTAACTATACTATACTATACCTGGACACTCGGATAAAAGAAGAGACATTGATTCTTTGATTGACATATAAAATAAATATTAAAGTTAAATATTTCTTCTCCCGAAGCACTTAGTTAGATCAACACTTAAAGAAGGTGAAATACTCAATTTACTCTGATCAAAGAACCCACCTGTAATTTTACATTTCTATTACCAGTGCACGACCTTCTCCCGAATTTACATAATAAAGACCGTTGTCCTCGGGCCAAAACCCCTCTCAAAACACACATCACTCTGCTGTATCGCAAGGTACAACGCCTGCTGTAGAGGGTTATGAATAGACGCTATGCAGATGATCATGAAATCCTACTCAACCAAACACTTGGAATGTAATGCTCGCATCTCCATTTTCAACGTCTTTCTGGTTTCCCGTCCTCCCTCGACTCTTCGCCTCACATGCTTCCTACCTCCATTACGGAAATACCCACAGCTCACCATGGGTATAAAATTGTTGGGCGAGGCGGAAAATTAACGATAAATGGAGGCGGGCGGATGGGCGGGGGATGGTAGGAGTTTACGGGAAAATCAAGTAAATGGCAGTGAGTGACAGGAAGGTGCTCGAAGGTATTACGCGCGTCATTCATTCCCCTTCACACAATGTGTGTGAAGTTTTCCGATGATTTCTGAATTTTATTAATTGCATTCAATCTTCGTGCAGCCGGTGGAAGCGTGAAACATTTTCATCACCCCGTAAACGTGTAAAAATATAGGCGTATGATTGGAAGCTATGTAATTAAAAAAAAAGATTTCAGTTCCCGAAAAACATCTGACGTGATCTCCAAGAGTCCAAATTCGTTTCAGGAAACAAGTGCACTTAGTTTTTGATGATTTAGAGTGGCGATTTTTCATCATAAAACAGCCCCTGGCCGTTTAACTAATTTGAAAGCATATAAATCAGCCTAACAAGGCTTTTAGAGACAAAATAGAACACATCAAATATGAACATCCTTAAATCAAAAGGAGCGGTTAATACGGCCGTATGAATATTATGGGAAGGATCAAACCCAGCCGTATTCTTAATAGTGGGCAAAGATATGGTGAGGGAAATTAGAGAAGAGAAATAAATAAAGGTGTAAAATGAAATTTAATTCATTAAACTTTAATTTGGTTTTACTTATTTATTTTTCCTCTCTAATTTCTCCTCACCATATCCTTTGCCCACTATTAAGAGAATGGCTGGGGTTGATCCTAACCATAATGAGCATCCTTATTTAAAGAACAGTGACATTTTTGAAATTACAACTGGTATTACATATTTATAATTACAAAATGTCTGTTACTTCATTGAAAACAGTCCTCGCAAAAAGTACGAAGTAATCAATTCTATGGTTGGTTTGACTGGTGAGGGTAAAGCTTACTTCATACAAAGCATAACGGCGTGAGAAAATCATACATCAGGGTCGCGGGTTTCTATTCATAAGCCGACTGTGGTTTCTCAGGAAGATCTGGTACCCTAAAATCTCATAGCTTGAGTGAGGTTATGTAATTGCTCCACCTCCACGCCTCCATGGCAACGAAATAATGTTACCTAGATTACCTTCAAAAGGGTCATGAATTATTAAATTTATCCTTAATAACCGAACAAATACGATCGGAAAACAGCAAGAAAAACAACATACTATACGACAATCTTTATTATCAAGAAATCATCTTTATTTACATTATACATTACTAAAAGCCGTTGGATATAGTCCAGAGTACTTCGTACGTTTCATTGATTTCTCTTCGTAGTACGCAAAGAAAACAATTTTCATATATTTTGAAAAGAAGGGAGAAAATAAATGAAATTATACTTTCATATCACTGAGCAATAAATATAAATCGAATTAATGTAGTTTCAAATGTTAACACTCAGTTGTTAGCAAAATAATATTGATAGCTCATGTTCATTCCGGTGTTAACTTTCGCCGTGCAATAATAATATAAGAGAATTTGTATTATCATTACGCTCTTGGGGAATGGTGTTGATGCATAAAGTTTCATGGCCAGCAAATTCAGCCCCGTTTAACAAGAAATATCGGTCTTTCCGGTAATTTTCATCAAATCTATATATTGACAATGAGCAATCACATGTGATTTAAACAAGCTTGAAAAGAGGTATGTAGGTAAAGGGATCATTTGTCACAAATTTAGTCCCAAAAAGACATTTTATTACCTTAAGATCAATTAATTGGGTAGGCATTTTCATTTTCGTAATATTATTACGACTGTTGAGGCACTTAGGCCTGCGAAAATCTGTTTAACACGGAGCAGAATAAATAGCTTGTAGAGCAATTACCGGGTCGTAGATTTCAACGGATTGTGGAGACCGAAGTAAACTAAATACTTCTTTGCCCGCTTCACTGCCAAAGTAAGCTACACATCCTGAACGTAGCGAGAACTCGCAGTTATAGTGCTCGTACAATCGTCAAAATAAAAGGAGTCAAAAAAACAACAAAAAATATATATTTCCTGCCCATAACTATGTAATCAAATTTTATCAGCAGTTCACTTTTATCGGATTCAATGCGGTGGAGAAATTAAATTTTCTCCCAAATAATACAAAATCGTCATATTGAAATAATTGACGATTTTTTTTTCATTACATCAAAAACAACTCAACATCTCTCCATCACTCAATCACTTCATCTATAAATGTCAGAGGAATATTTCATCGAGTATTTTAAAAAAATATCCTCAATTTATTATGCTCGAAAAAATACTCCTCGAATTTGAACATAGTGTAGTTTTTTTATGATGAAAGTAGTTAGATCCTAACTATAAATACAAATTTAATTGGTTAAGTGGTTTGTGAATCCTAGAATAATTAGGTACTAATGCATGA
Source organism: Hetaerina americana (assembly GCF_022747635.1). Taxonomy (NCBI): domain Eukaryota; kingdom Metazoa; phylum Arthropoda; class Insecta; order Odonata; family Calopterygidae; genus Hetaerina; species Hetaerina americana. The sequence goes on along the minus strand of NW_027287538.1, from coordinate 35,932,088 downwards.
TTCTTCTCCGGTTAAAACAGTCTATCCTCTTATAAAAAAATATTCATTGAATACGCATACACTCCCACACATAATCCAATATATTTAGAAACAGATTTTTGAAGAAAAAGATGAAGATTCATATAAGATGATATGAATATATAATAATGATTTGTAATAGATAATATCAAGTTGAATGGATGAATTTTATCTGATATTGCATCCTCATAATTATTAGAAAACTTTAATGCACATTCGCTATTGAATATTTAGCGACAAGTCTGGTTTATCCTAAACGATAATTGAGGTTGTTGGATATTCTTTCATATTTCTTTCTTTTCATTCAAGTTTATGGTTAAATTAGAGCATCCTGTTGTTTTACAATTATATTTTGATGAAAATGAATATTCAATATCCAAGTCAAAATATTTGGTTAATTAGGGATTAATTGTGGTGAGTGAATACGAGTAATAAGGAAAATTGGTAACCGGTAAATGTAAAAAAAATAGAAAGTTCTAATGTTGTCTTTTATATATTATGAAATCGATATCATATCAAGTTATCATGGCTCCAAAAGTTTGATTATGAGGACTGAAATTGATTATGAACATTCGCCAATGTTGTTGAAACAAAGCTGTCACTGGATAATTAGAAAAATCATATCAATTTGGTTGAGTGAAATAAAGATTACAAATTATAAATATTGAGAAAATGAAGAAGCACTTAAGGGAGTGTTTGATGAATGCAATAAGATAGTAATAAATGTTTTTAATTATTATTTTATACTTTTTAATGCTGGAATTACCATTTGGTCAAATTTAAAATTAAGCCATGTTAGTCACTCTGTTGCTGTGTCCTATTCCACTGCTGATACGGTTGCTAGATGAGTTGGCATGCGAGTAAAAAGTATACTCATATTACGTGCAGAACGTTGGAACTCAATCACCAAAAGTGTCGTCATATCTGTTATATAGAAATAATGTCAAGGTTGAACAAGGTTCAGTGTTTTTGCGCAATTATAATGAACAACCCCGGATGATGATCTACCAGAAGATGAAACATTTATGAAAATAATCGGCCGTTTTGAGCATTTTGACTTTCCATTTAAATATGAATTATGTACATTCAGGTAAATTTTTCATAACCCAGATGTAAACATGTAACTTAAGTGCTGATTCTTTACCAAATTTTCCCATGTAAACCATGAGATTTTTTTCAAAAGCATTTCTAGCATTTTATTCACTTATGAAATGATTTTAAAAAGTTTTTACAATCCATATTACTAACAACTCGGCATGATAATTTTGCTAGGAACATTTGCAAACGGGTAATATAAACTTATTAAGTTACTTATGAATATTTAGGTAGGTAAGAGTTTTGAAGTAAAATAAATAACATCAAGTTCTGCAATCAGAACTAAATACCTAAGCAATGTGGATTGAGTGAGTAGCAGTTGTACATTGCATACATTTTATGAAGAGGATGAAGTTGTGATACTTGAAATAGTGAAGTGCCTACCTCAAAACCACTTTAAAAAGCATAATCTATATTTTCAATGTGAATTACATTACAAAAAAGAGGTATATTATCGATCTCTTTACGTTATCACTTCATGATTTTTAAACACTCCCACACGATCATAGCATTTTCTAAGAAAAGACTATCACTGATGCCTTCTTAGTCATTTCTTGATCTTTTATTTCTCTCCAATATTTATTAAATCAACATGAGCAGGCATTAAATTCGTGGGCGTAAGATGTAAACAAAAGATAATGTAAATGTACATTCCTGACAACCTTTAACTAAAAATGTGATATCCCATTATTTAGCGTTTAATTGTTAGAATATGAACATGATACGGTCTCCAAAATTTCAATTTAGGTTGCATTATTTGGTAACAGCATTATTAAAACGTTTAAAAACTATTTATATTGCCGGCACATAAAAATTTAGCTATTCAAACGAAGGAATAATTACCAAATTTTCCTATTTTTATGAGAAACAAAGCTATAGGGAAAGTGATGCTAAACCTTTGAAATAAATCCTTAATGTATCATTATTATAATATCCGTTTTACATATATCCGTAATTTCGTGAGACCTCGGAAGCCCTCAAAATCTCTCTTGACCTATTTGCTTCCGTTAACAAGAGCGTTTGCGAAGATCAGCAAATTGCCTCACTTCTGACGAGAAAGTAGTTTTTTTCTACTAAAAAGGATAATAAACATATTCTACAATCATACAAAAAAGTGCAAATAATTATAATGCGCAATGTTTATTTAATGTAAGGTATTACACTTACGAATGGCGTAGGTTCATAAATAATTTGATACGTTCACTTTAATGACCAAATATGTTAAATATTGCACAAGTTGACGCATTTATTCCCGACCACATTTTATTGTACCCATGAATATCAGGTATTACATTGAAACAGAATCGAAAATAAATTCGTTACTAGGGGAAAGTCACAAATATCTTTAGCGCTTAATAAACTGTTTGTTGATTTTAATTCGATTTAACTGCGATGTGACAGAATTTTTTCCTCCACACCAAAGCACGGTGCTCCATTTCCGTGTGTTGAAAACTTTCTGTGAGTTGAAGCGATGAAAGATTTAATCTTTTTAACTGATGATTTTTATCTTGAAATTTCCCAGACGTAATCATTGAATTGCGAAGTCGGGGTGAATGGTCTCTTCGGTCTGAATTTTTACGTGCGATCGTACGACGGTGGCATGCAAGGCTCTTGTACGCTTACATCAAAGGCCATCATCTTTTGCAGAAAATACGTCGGCACAGCCTATTAGCATGCTAGCGAGTGAGAAAAACATGGGAATCGTATAAATCACACAGTCCAAAATGGCCAATGCCATAGCCGCCCAGGTACCAGCGAATCAGAGAATCTATTTTTTTTAATACGAATGAAGCGAGGTGAATTAAAAATGAATCTCGTATCGTCACGCGTGGGAATAAAGAGAGACGAGAAAGGGGAAATACCAGCGTTCCAGCGTAGAAAAAAAGAAAGAAATGACATAAATCCCTCGTAGAGACTTTACCGACCGATATTGAGGGTGAAATGGCGATTCTTGAGAGCAACTAGACGACTCCTCGTTTCCAAAAATAGCAATGCTAACAGGCGATGAGGGAATGCGCATTTTTTCATCTTACGAAGGAATTGAGGGATCCTACTTTTTCACGCAAGAACTGAAAAAAAATATAACTTTTTGCGCCGACTGGATTTCAAAGGAAATGTATAATGAAAACGTTCTTATTTCCAGGGATAATGAAAAGAGAGTCACAGATGATACTGTTGTATCGATGTGAATGGGGCATTTATTGCCAAAACTATTTGGAGAAGCCTCGTTTAAGCTAAAGGAAAAAAAATATACACCGTCATGAATTCATTCATTTACATGCTACATCCATTCCACCTGCGTAGAACTTTTTACTGTCTTTTTTAAGTGCATTAAATTTTTTTTTTGTTCATTACAACAGTTAGGTCTACGCACTTGTCTATCTCCTATGATTATGCATGTCTCATTATTGACTCCTAATTATCTGATGACCTTATGTGTAAGCCTAATTAATGAACGTATCACAGAAAAGAGGTTTTTCTATGAGGTAGAGGCGACGTATACGTAGCCCTGCACATGTCTCAGACTACTCTGGATTTGAGTGGAGAATGTAGGGACGGAATTGGCGGTTATGTTAAAGGGAATAAAACAGACTTGTCCATTATAACCTGTGAATTTAAATGCATGTGTGGAAGAAATAAAGAAGAGGTATGGCAAAACAGAAGCGTTGAATGAAAGTCGGTGGAGAATTAATTAAATCAGTCAGGTTTACGGGCTATGATGCTTTAGTTTGTGAGTCAGCCAAGGGGTTTCAAACATTGCTGAGCACATTGGAGATCCAGTTCGATAGGTATGTAATGGGAATAAATGTATATAAAAAAAGGTTATGCCGTTTTCGAGAGTTAGGAAGGCTTAGTGAAACGTTAGAAACGAAAACTACAGGAAGTATCGTGTCAGTTGACCGATGTTGTTAGGGTTTCGTGGCAAGGTAGTAGGGTCATTAAACAAAAGAAATGCATTAGGCAAAGAAACTTTCGCGAGGAGGAGGGAATAGATGAAAGGGGCGTTTGGTGAGGATGTTAACAAAAGCCTCGTTGAAACTTTCAGTTGGAGCGTAGCTTTGTATGGCTCGGTAACTTATTTCGCGAAGCTGCATGATAAACATAGATGGAGTACTATAGAATGTGGGTGTGAAGAAAGACGAAAAAGGCAAAATAGACACAAACGAAGTGGGACTGTGCATGCTGGGGGTTAAGATAGGATTGTTTGACTGGACAAAATGCTAAGGGTTCTGGGAAGGTGAATGCGGATCATTTTGACAGGCGATTCTGAAGAAAATGATAGAGGGGAGGATGCTAGGCAGGCGGGTAGGAGAAGGAATGGGGTATGCATGTTGGACGGAATGAAGAAAGTTAGAATGTATGCGGAATTAAACAAATATCCCATGGATTACAACCTTCACGTGGTAGAAAGGCTTGTGCGTTCCGATGACACCTAAAACTGGTTTAACGGAAGTAATGATATTTGCTCCTGGTAGGGTCACCCGTGCCAGATAGGTCGAAGCTTAGGAGCCCGACGAAAGGTAGTCCACGCGGCATCTAAACCCAGAGGGGAGGCCATTGGGTGATGATGTCACGTTAAAAATACTATTGAGGAAGGCAATGGGAAAGCGACTCAATTATTATCCCTATGAATATAAAAGATAATAGTTGAAACAGAGAAGATCCAAGAGATGGAAGGCATATATGGAAGAACTGTATTGTAAAGAACATAGTCCAACAAGACGAGACATAAAAAAGAGCATGTCGTAGAGGAAGATAGCTTATGTGCAGGCATACTCGACGATGAGTTAAAAAGGGCACTAAGGGAGAGGAAATCAAAATGGCCGAGGGGGTAGACGTTCTTGCGGAATTACTGAAATGTTTAGGAAAATTTGGGAGAAATAGTCCATATGGACTGATTCGTGGCATCAATGAGGAAGGAATCTGGCCGGAACACTTGGTGAAATCAGTTTTAGTTCCTATTTCGAAAAAGGTAAAGGCTGCATCATGTGAGGACTACTGGACAATAAGTTTGATATCCCAGTTTGGGTTTAAGAAGGGGAGAGGTACGCGTGATGCCATTGCAGCAATGAGATTATTAATCGAGAGGAATATAGAATACAACCAGGAGCTATTTGCCTGCCTCGTAGATTTCGAAAAAGCGTTTGATAGAGTGAATTGGGAAAAACTAATGAGTATATGCAGAAAATAGGAATAGATTGGAGGGAAAGGAGGCTTATCCGCAACCTGTACATGTCTCAGACTGCTCAGGTGCGGAACGGGGAGTCCGGATGGGCAGTGTTAGGAAGAGGTGTAAGGCAGGGTTGCCCAATATCACCGTTGCTGTTCAACCTTTATGCAGAGGAAATGATAAAAGAGGTATGGGAAGAACTGGAGGTAGGAATGAAAGTGGGCGGGGAATTCGAAAAATCAGTTAGATTTGCTGATGACCAAGCTTTAGTTTGTCAGTCAGCCAAGGGGTTGCAAGTATTGCTGAGTGAATTGGAAATTCAGTACGACAGGTATGGGATGAGAATCAATATTAATAAGAAAAGGTTATGCGATTTTCTAGAAAGAAAAAGGCTAAGCTAAACATTAAAATAGGAGGGCAAAAACTAGAGCAGGTAAAACAGTTTACGTATCTCGGTAGTGTTTTGGACCAACACGGTCAAAGCAGTAGGGACGTAAGGAGAAGAATTGCGCTAGGCAAAGAGTCTTCCACGAGGAGGATAGAGTTGATATGAGGATAGGGACATTTAGCAAGGATATTAAGAAAAGACTCGTGAAACTTTTATATGGAGCGTAGCCATGTACGGCGCGGAGACATGGTCATTGAAGCAGGAGGATAGATATAATTTGGAGACTTTTGAAATGTGGGTGTGGCGAAGACTGGAGAAGATGAAGTGGACCGAATTGAAACAAATTAAGACGTACTTAGCATGGTGAGCGAAGAGTGGGGTTTGTTAGGATAAATCCTATGAAGGCAGGAAAAATGGATGAAGAGCGTATTGACTGGTAGTGGGACGCTGAAAACTGTAAAATCTACATCTACATCAGTACCCTGCGAGCCTCCAAAAGGTGTGTGGTAGGGGCTGCAGCACCAGGAGGAAAGGGTCAGGTATGAGGGGGTTAAGGTTTTTCAAATGAAAGGGAAAGGTGGGGGGAACCTGCAAAAAAATGTATAAATGTACTAAAATAGGGGAGAAAATTTATAAATATACTGAAATAGGGGAGAATGTTAGGCAAACGAGGAATGAGAAGGAACATAATAGGGATGCTGGACGGGATGAAGGTAGGAAGTACCCAGGGATGAAGAGGGACCTGATATAGAGTAGGTAGCTGGATTATGTGTTTTGTTAGGTGTCACAAAATATTTTTTTGATAGTTCTGTCCACCCGAAATCCTATCTTAACCGGTAGATTACTTCATAATAATAACTTATTAAATATCTGCATTTTATTTAGATACTTCCAACACATTTTTTTTAATTCTCAAGAAATATAATTTCCACCATGCATTTGTAGATGCCAGACAATGAAAAAATTTTCGTCGTAACTTAATGGAATTGAGCCATTTTAGGACCAAAAAAGTGCTGAGACCGTTTTTGCACAAAGCTTGGATTACCGGGTGGACTTAATAGTCGGCGACAGCAGTTTAAGTGATTCCATATCGCCGCCATTACGCTGAAATGATGAACGACAAGGATTTATTCAATGATATTTATATAAATAAATATTAATTCAATATTTAATGATTTTAAGTTAGTGTATTGGCAAATTAATAAAAAATACTTTAGAAATGGCCTTTCAAGACTAAAAATTGCTTTAAATATTATGCTGACAAAATTGTGGTGACAAATTTGTATTTAAAGAAAGAATATCACATGCAAATCATTCACACAGCTATTTAATAAATATGTTGAGGAAATGATCAAAAATATTTTTTATTGACTCTTGGGAGCTACTTTTGACAAACTAAGTGATTTTGGTTATATCCGTTCCCACATGATTATGTAACAAAATTGTAGGTCTTTGCCATATTTGCAATTAATTTAATTCATACAAACTTCCCGCTACAGGTGTTTCAACCCATTAAATGGTCTAAAAGACATGCCTAATTGAATGTTTTTTACATGTTCATTCAAGAGAGCCCGCTTTACTCGAGTGGTAAAATTCATCGACATACCATGAATTTTCATTAGAGGCCTGTCCTTTTAACACCAAGTGCCAGATAACAGAAAGCGAACGCTAAATGGAGACTAAAGTGAGGATTGACACCAACGAATTACTTTGAAGTATTACTTAACTGCCATGAATATTTGTGTACGATTATGATGTCTGAAAGCGATTGATTACATAATAATTATTAAGCAATATCGCGGAGGCGCAGTAATTATATCATTATGCTTTTAAAGCTATCCTAGTCCATAACAATGGTATCTGTATTAGGGTCTCAATACGCTAGGGGTTATAAAAAGGACTGACTAGATATGATGAAGTACTTACAGAACATTAGCAATGTAGGTTTTAACAAAAGGATGAGACAACTTTGTAGAAAAACATTACTATCAATGTATTTTAAATTCAATAGAGTTATCAGTTAGTTAATAAGTATTAATGACATATGATGCTAATGGTAGATGCCATTTGAGTAATTTGTCAGAACCCTTAATTTTTGAATAATTAGAAATATGAATAAAATCTGATAGAAAAATGATCGAAGTAGGATTCAAACGCCTTTTAACCAGGTTCGCCAAGAGTTAATTTTCATTCTAGACTATATTGTTCGCATTTATGTACTTTTCAACCCCTTATTGATCGACGTTATATTTCAAGTAGACGGACAAAAACCAGCTGTTTAAACGAAAATAATCAGCACGACCGTATTAAAAGAACAGTGACGAAGATGATCTCGTATTGGCGATAAATTGCAGAAAACGTTGACGTATTATGTTGTTTATTTCCTTAATACAGCCATTCAATGAGAAGTTACATTTCTTATATCTTACAGGTAAACCAACTGTAAAAATTAGAGATCTTTCGAGTGTCATCTTGGTGAAAAATTGATATTTGAACTATAATCAAAGTGTAACACTAGTCAACGATTACATTTAATTTTAATACTCCGGGTACAGTTGGAGCGAAGAGTTGAAATCGAGGTCAGTTTATTGTTTTAAATGTTGTAATTAACG